>NW_022900922.1:19173239-19277050 GCF_012274545.1 Fukomys damarensis
CTCTCTCTCTCTCTCTCTCTCTCTCTCTCTCTCTCTCTCTCTCTCTCTCTATATATATATATATATAAGTGTTCTGCCACTGATACATTGCCAGCCTCTAGTTAACTGCTTTTGCCTTTTGAACCTCAGTCTTTCTAAATTACTTGGGCTGGCCTCAAACTTGTAGTCTTTCTGCTTCAGTCTCCAAAACAGCTCGGGTTACAGAAATAATATTTACAGTTGGTAAATAAAAACATTTGTCAGGAGACTAGTATTTAGAACATATGATATTCTCAATATTCAGTAATAGGAAAATAAGCAACCTAATTTCAAAATGGGCAAAATATTTCAAGGAACGTTACCTCCAATAAGGTTGGAGGATGACAAAGAAGAATGAAAAAAATTTCAACATCATCAGCCATTAGAGGAATTCAAACCCCCCAAAAACGTCAATATAAGTTCAGATTTCAAAAAGGAGGAAAGGAATTATAACTTCTGTAAGTCAGAGTTTCAGAGAGGGATGATTTAACTATGTAGTTCTCAATAAATTGTAGAAAGAATCTATGTCATTATTCCAAACTGTGTGACTTCAGGAATATCGTAACAGTGACATCAAACGTGGAGCTCACGGTACTCATGTGCTGTTCCACATTCCCTGTGCATTTCTGTCGGGTGAGTCAAATCGACTTGATCAAAACTAGACATGGCTTTTGCCACCTCTGTGTCAATACATATTGATTTCTCCAGAGTAGATTTCTTTAAATGCGATGCTGTGTCACACAGCAGGTCTATGGTTAATTTATAAGCCACTGACAAAACATTTCTCACAACCTCTGGACCATATGCTTTTCCATCAGCCATGTACGAGAGTTCTGGTTTCTCTGCATATTCTACGCAAATTTGGTCGGCTTGAGAGAAGCCTAGGACATTACGAAAGCACACTTTTGCCCGTGTTTGGTGGGTGACAGGGGCGTGACTGTGGGTGCTCTATCCGGCCCCTGGCCCTACCTCTCCAGCTCTCTTCCTGCTCTCTTTGCTTCCTGACTGCACAGGGTGAGCACGTTTCCTCCGCCCTTCCCTCCTATCTTTGTTCCCCTGCCTCAGAGCCAGCTGACCGAGGATTTAAAGCTCCGAAGTTATGAGCCAAAATAGGCTTCTCTCCTTTTAAGGTGTGGGTGTGAGGAATTTCTGTCCCAGGGAAGCAAAGATGAATGATACACCTCCTGCGATACACTGAATGGGGGATGGAGTCTCTCAGAATCACACTTTCTCATCTATAAAATGGAACTCAGTCTTATCTCACAGATGGCTCTGACGCATAAGGATGAGAAAGGTAATTATCGACATGTCCAGTTCGGTTTTTGAGTGCATATTTTTCACTGAGAGTTTGTGTCCTTAATGGAGAGAGACTACAATGGCTTTTCATTTGAGGAGGCAATAGAAAGGGCCAAATAGGGACTATGAAATGGATGGAAATAACATTTAAACTTATCACTAGGTCATGGATGGGATAGACCTAAATATGAATAGGCAAAAGTTTTTCTGTAAATCAGGGATACCACCATTGTGGGATGGGAAGTAGAATTTGGGAAATTAAATTGTAAGTACAAAAATTTCTTCCATGTCTTCATAGACATGAGTTCCCTCTCCTTCCCACTTACCATGTGCTGTTGTTCAGAACGCTCCATGAATGAGAGGTTTTGGACAAATGTGTGGGAAAGTAGCTAAAATCTAGTCTGAGCCTTCTTTGACAAACCAACAGAATAGGCTTGTGCCTGGCTAAGGAAGGGGTTCCTTTGCCAAATGAACACTAAGATGCAGAACAGGCTATGCACAGCACTGAGAATGCAGCCCCAGTGAGCTCAGATAAGAACCACCTGCACATCTCTCCAGTGTTCCAAGACTACAGTTCTTATGAGCAGCTCTGCTAAGAGATACTGTCACGTGATGCATTATATTGCTAGCATTAATCTCTGGCTGTCACTATCTCTCTGTAATATTTTGTCACACAGCACATATCTACTGAGCAATGCGTAGGATGGGACAGTAGCTGTGGATGTGTTTGTAAGTGAACTCTCAAACAACCTAAATTACATCTTGTGCATAGGAGTAATTTCTTGGACTGTTTAACTGCCCTGCTTAGCTGCTGAGATTTTTTTTTGGAGACATTTACTGACTGATTGAGGTCAAAATAATCTAAGGAAAAACAAATGTCAATGATAACAGACAGTGACAAACAAAGATAAAATAATTACTAAAATTGGAAGTGTAAATGTGATGCGTAGCAGGTGAAAAAGTAAAGGCAAGTCATGCAAGCTCAGGATATGTTACTTCCACCTCTTCATCTGCCGATCGTATTTATAGTGTTAGTATTTTTATCTTCTGACTTTTTTCTGGGATGTTAACATTTAATTTTAAAATTAGTTTTGCATTAGAAATTTGCTTAGAATTACTTCGACATATTATCTAATGTGACTTCATTTTTCAAGGTTCTATCATAGGAGAGCTTAGGGTAGAGTCAAAGTTGGGGAAATACATTTATATTACTTTATACACAGACATAACTGTTAATATTTCTCAACAATGGGAATATTTGGGACCACAATCAAGTATTTACAGATCAATTATATTAAGACTTCTGCCTATGCCAGGTGCATTCCCGCAATTCCAGACTCTAGGAAGCTGAATCAGGAGGATGACAAGTTTGAGCCCCACTTGGGCAATTTAGCAACACAGAAAGACCCTGTCTCAAAATAAAAAATGAAAAAGGGACTAGAGATGTAGCTCAGTGCCAACATCTAGAGTAAAATCTCCAGAAACACACACACACACACACACACACACACACACACACAGAATTCTGGAACAGTAGTGATGATTAAGGTGTCATCTATTTTAGAATGATTCTGACTGGAGATTTAAAAACAATAAATTGGATATCTTAGAGTGAGTGGAATGTGATAGATGAGAGCCTGGGTGGGCTGTGTACTGTGGATGGTGGCTGCATGAATGGACTCACCCCTGCAGATGTAGCATTTAAATCACCTGGGAAGATTCAAGTGTAAAACGTCACCCTTGTCTGGAATGAGGCTAGCCGTGTGTGAATGTAAATGCCCAGAATCTGGAAATTCAAAGAAATGCATGACCGCTCAAATGAGGCACAGTCAGAGAAGGAAGCTGGCATGAACAGAAGAGGGGAAACACAGGTGGTGCCAAGGCTGCAGATGTGCAGAGGCTTATGTGAGTCGGGCATCCAGCATCACATATCTAAGGAATTGCTAATCCGAGGTAAACCAGTGTAAACTTCATTCCATCTCACAGGACTTATAGAAGAACTTCATTAGTCCTCAAAGAACAAAACAAATTTCAAGGCCAAATTCCATACTCTCTATATCAGTATATGTAAAGATAAAAACAAAAAATATATTTGCCTTAATAAAATAATACTGCAACCCTCTTCTCCAGATAGATAAGTGAAAGATTAAAACATAAAAAAACTAAACAAATATGTTTTGATGGTTATAAAACTAAGCATCCATTTTAATTCTGCTGCTCTTTATTTTGCCCTGTGGTCTTCTAGAGAACAATTCATTCTCTCCTCCACAGCCCTGTCAAAGGCAGTGGCTGTATTCTTTACCTATAACCCCGGGTGATGCATTAAAATAGGTTTATGAGATTGCAGTAAGAGGCAAGGTTATTTACAGAAGATGCTGGTTGCACAGGTTACAAATGTCACCTTTATATTGATTTCACAAAAAAGATAGATTTTACTCTGATAGGTTAGAAGCATTGTTGCTCGAAGGGATGCTCCAGCAGGACTGGGTTGACTCTTACCTCTACTTGGAATCCAATTCTGCATGGTCTTCTTCAACAGGAGATATGCGGAGCTTAAAAGTGAAAGCCTTCAGATTCTTCTCAAGAGAGAAGACCCAACCGAGGTGGTCTGCCTGGGTGGTTTGTGGTACAAGGCCACCTGGAATAAGGGAGCTCAGGAACAATGCGATGATGTTCTGGAGGTTAAAGGAAGGAAATACGTCGCCTCAGAGATGGAGATGGTTTGCCTTGGACAGCGGGCACTCTATGTCCAGGGGTTTGTGTATCCACAGATTCACATAACCAAGGTTTTAAAAAATGAAAAAATAAAACTGCTTCTGCCCTAAACATGTACCAAGTTTTCCCTTTGTCATTATTCCCCAGACCCTCACAACTATTGATACAGCATTTGCATTGTGCTGGATATGGCAAGTAATCTAGGGATGAGAGAGCCTTTGCAAGGATGTAGTCTGCACGCAAATACCACGCTGTTTCACAGAACAGATGGAGCATACATAGATTTTGTCATTCTGGGGCTCCTGAAACCAATCCCTTATGGACACTGAGATACGATTGTGTATGTATGCCAACACTCTTCAGGTTAAAGTAAAACTACATGGCTATAAGATTATATCCATATATCCTTCTTATGACTTAGAGAGGTGTCACAAAAAGGCCCACGCAGTAAAGATTTGCTGTCCAGCCTGCCATGCTACTGGGGGGAGGGTGAGCCCTCTAGGAGGTAAAACCAGTGAAAGGAAGTTAGATTAGTGGGGTGTGCCCAAGGAGATATCAAGGCTCCAACCCATTCCTCTGTCTTTTTGCTCCTGGCTGTCACGAAGTGGGTGACTTTGCTCCACCACACTCTTCCCACCATGATTTACTGCCCAATCCTTTGCAGATCTGTCACCATACAAGGACCTTTTGGCAATCAATGTGGTTTAAATGCCCTTGGAAAGGATTCAAGATCATGACTAAACTTAGGGATTGACTTACCATCCACTTAGAAATTCTTCCTTTGGTTACCATGAGAAGAATAATTTTCTGTCTTCTGTAGGACACTGAATTAATTTCGAGTCTCTTTGTGAAAGCAGTTGATAGTTCTCTGAACTAATAAAAAACAAGTAGCCGAAATTGAAAGTGCTACGAGCAACATCAAATATATGTTCTTACCTTAGCTGTCAGGAAGGGACAGAAACATATTGCAGTCTACAAACCTGGCAACTTTACTTGTGGCATAACAAAATATTTACTGAAATTCTCTCCTGTAATATCCGGGATGGTAGCGGATACATTGCACATTCTCAGTGCTAAAGGTAGCACTTATGTTATTAGTATGTGTTGTCTATTGCTTGCTGATAATGTCAAGGGATTACAGGAAGGATGAACTGAGGCAATGATTAGTTAGTTTGCTGGAAAATACAAGTAGAATAAAAAAACATGTAAAATTTAAGAGCCAGTGGTTTCTTTGATCAAACAACTACGTACGACTGTTATTTTATAGATCCTTTCCCAAAGACTGTTTATTAGGCCAACAAGGAACTACAGCGTCATTTCCAGGCCAGCGATGGTTGGTGAGTTTTGCTGCCAGAGTTGAAGTGTTTTATTATTCTTCTGTGTTTGTTCCATATTTCAGTTTTCTGATTGGAAGTTTTCATTGAATTAATTTTTGTGTACTGGGAGCCATATCCAACATCTGAGGGGACTAAAAATCTTCCAGAGAATATGACATTTCAATAGCATAAAGTAACATTTTTGGATTTTTTTTGTTGTTGTTATCTGCCTAGAGTCGTATTGACAATGCCTTTTTTTCAAATGTATATTTGTGTACAAACTTGGTGACAAAATGGGCAGCCTGTGGATGAGCTTGCTATCTGTTGTCAAAAAATATCCTTTCTCTCCTCTTTCTCAGTGACAGAACCCAACTGGCGCACAGTATCCCGACCTTGGTCTGTATATCTGGACCATCACTACAGCTGTCAGCAATGGGGTGGCATTCTGTAGGCCCTTCTCCCTTGTTAACCACTCATCTGCCAATCAAGGCATACACAGAGGCCGTTTTCTTTTCTCTCTCTCTCTCTTTTCTGTTTGTGGCCTTCTATCGACTGTTTCTTATGATTCTTTCTTGTTTTGTGCTTGTTTTTGGAAACAGGTTCTCACTGTATAGTTGAGACTGACCTGGAACTCACTAGATAGCCCAGGCTGGTCTTGAACTCACAGTGTTCCTCCTGCCTCAGCCTCCTGAGTGCTGTTCATTATGATTCTTTTACGTCCTTTCCATGACATTCATTGACACGAGACACTGGAAACCCCACCAAAGGTTGATGAAGAAGACTATTCCACAAAGATACAATGGAAAATATTTCCTTTCTCTGGGCTGCTATGACTTTTAGGACTCTAGAAGAGAGATGCCTGTCACATCCCCATACCAGTCTTAGAATGTATAGTTTCCTCAAGGTTCAGCTGGGGAAGGAGTAAAATACAAATTGCTTTCTAAGGACCCCTACTAACTCTCCTTACTTCCATTATCACTATTCTACCACTTTGTAGACCTCTCACTCCTTTTCTAGTTTTGGGAGGCTAAAAAATTTTTTGACTCTACTTCCATATATGTTTAGGTCATGAAGCTTTTTAATACACATGGCTTGATTTCAGACATATTTTGAAAATTTCAGGGATAAAATCATTTTTCATCAACTGTCAGCTCTCTGACACTCCAGAGGGAAGGACATTAGCAATACTATTTGTGGGGAGAACTGCCGGATCTCCTAGGAGAGGCTGATATAAGAAAAAGTCATCAAAACCAAAGACTCATGGATGAAGATTTCTTAAAACCAGAAAGAAAGTTGAGAGAGAAAGAAAGCAGAGAGATAGAGGAGATCTGAAATGGTTAGGCCTAGTTCTGGATACCAGTTTTCACACAGAAATGTCTCATAACTCTTAAGACGAGGTATGGGACCCCAGTGACTCTCCTTTGGCCAGGGATGAAGAAAAGAACTCTTCTTTGTTATTTGTCTTAGTCACTTTCTCATTGCTGAGACATGATACATGACACAGTTTAAAGGAGGAGAGATTTATTTATGGTCATGGCTTCAGAAGATTCAGTTCATGTTTGGCTGGCTCAAACAGAAAACCGTCATGCTGGAAGGGCCTGCCACTGAGGAAGCCACGGAAGTCAGAGAGAGAAGGAAAGAGCTGGGGAAGGGAAGGACACTTCGAAGGACCCACCTCTTTGCACCAGAACCCACCTCCCGACAGTAAGCCATCACGTCATTCATCACCCAAAAGCTCCACCTATGAGTGCCTGAGGCCTCTGGGGTTCATCTCTTTTTTAACTAAACCATATATCATTGTCACCAGTAATTCTAAGTTGTCTTCTCAGAAGGGGGTGGCACTGAGAGAACAATTATTACAAGCTTACAATCAGGAAATAAATAGGTAGACTTGTACAATCTGATTCATATTCTCTGCATGATAAAACAGAATATCAAGCAGGCCTTGTAAAGGAATGTGAAAATCTCTTAGCATTTCACATGAAAATGAAATACCTGGTTGGAGCAGCTAAAAGCAAAATACCATATATCATGGACATCGTTTTATCATGTAGTTCAAGTATCAAAGCCCCAAGGCACAGAAGAAAAGTCTTACAGTTTGCCATTTAAATGTCCCCAGAAGATCCTATGTTGAGCACTTTGTCTCCAGCTGGTGGCACTGTTGGGAGGTAGTGGAACTTTAAGGAGGTGGGTCCCAGAAACAGCAAGCAGGTCACTTGAGGTTTATCTTTCAAGGATGCATTTTGTCCCGGGCCCCCTCCTCACACTCTCTCTCTCTGTTTCCTGGCCGCCACGTGACCAGCCGCCCTGTTCTGCCTCATCTTCCCTATCTCAAGGCTCCTCCTCACCACAAGCCCGGAAGTGAAAAGCCGAGGGACTGTGGACTGGAACCTCTGACACTGTGAGCTAGAATAAATCATTCCGTCTTTATGTCTGAGTGTCAGGTGTTTTGTCATAGCAAGGGAAAGCTAACGCAGAAATACCAGCTCAGCTGGCAGTGGGTAGTAGAGTATTGTGATGTCTGAAAATGCTGTGGTGAACTAAATGCGGCCTGTTAATATGAGAGCTGCTGCGAAGTGCCATGATGACCCTGGAAAGCTCCTCCCAGACAGCTCAACTCCCACCAAAATGCCAGTCCCCAAGGCTTCTTCTCTCTCATTACCCTGTCAGACTTTTTATAGTATTTGAGCTGAATTAGTTCCTTAAACTCTTTCTACACTCTTTGTTGAAAAACTCCCCTTCCTGATTCTTGTACCTCTCTGAATTTGAATATTTTCCTCCTAATATTTTTCCACGTCTCCTTTTCCACTAGTTCTAAAATATATGCTTCACTCATACTTGTACTCTCTGGTTTTTAATTTTTCAGCTATGCATTATTTCCCTAGAAAATGTCACATAGCAGTTGTCACGAGTATGTTAAAAACATCCACCCAAAATTTGTAAAGTTTCCAGGATTTTCTGGGTGGAATAGTTGGACCTGACTCTGTGTTATCACTGAAAATTTTCTAGAACTCTGTGAAGCCGATGGGCATCTCAGTTCACCCATTGTTCTGCATGATTCTTAGCACAGTGTCCCCTATTAGTGGCCCCTAATGGGTATTCAGTGATTATGAATCAATATATTTCAATCAATGTTTACCTAACATATACCTGTGTAGTAAGTTAGCTTTTAGGGCAGGCATTTTGGATAACAGTTTAAAGCAACCCACAGGTCTCATAAAGTTTCACGGACAACGTTGTGAATGCTCTTGTTTAGTTCCTTACCCTCAGCCAAGTGCTTCTCCACCAAACGCCTCTGTTAAAAAAGGATTTGTTTAAAACCATGGCCACAAGTTCTAACACTGAACATAAGTTTCGCTAAATGAAGGAAAGAACTAAATGCAGAATAACTTTTCTACAAAGTAACGAAGATTAATAGTTGTTCCCTTTAGCATCTCCATCTTATGTGTTCAGTGCATTTTTAGAGCAGAGGAGAATCAAGAGTCTTACATAAATTTGGAGCTAGTCGTAGCTACATTTTTGACTTTATATGCTCATAAATCACCAAAAAAGTTGGAGCTAAATTTGACCTCAAAAATGAGGGAGAATGATTGATTGAGATACAGGATATACAATTTCAGAAGGAAAGCTGCCCTTTTGCTAACTGGCAGCATAGTGGTAATTTGTTTACCTTCAATGAATACACCAATAGCCCTTTTATGTTAATACTAACATTTTGAAATATCATAGGATTATTACCATGTCATTCTCAAGTGTCATTTGTTGACTTTTCCCTAAGAATCATAGATATTTTTCAGCCAAGGAGGAAATCAAGAGATCATCTTGTCTAGTTCTGTGTTGTTAGGCAGGTAAGGTATTAATATTCCTATCTTAGAAAGAAACTACCCTGAGAAACTGAATAACTTTCAGAGCTTTCAAACCCAATGCTCTTGTTACTATTCTGTGTTGTTGCTTCATTTATTACACTGTGTTAACCTCATAAAATGTGATTATACTGTGGTGTAGTAAGAGCCTCAGTGTGGTAAGATGATGGAAGAAGAAATAAATGAAAATCTCACAGCACCAAGGGAATGAAAAGAAACAGTAGGTTTTAGGCTCAATGTTTACACAGTAAAGATGCTGCACCCAAAACAAACAAATTAACTTCTAATTTTAAAGAACGTTATAACTGCAATCTTAAGTGATCATTAATGATTATTTGTTACAAGTAAAGTATGGGTAAGAGTAATATCAGGATGTTAAATGAGAGTGCTAAATGTTTCCTTTAGTTGATTTTTCTGCCAGTATGCAACAAATAACAGTAAGCTTCTACTGTTGTCTTCCACCGAGCTATAATCATATAGAAAGTAGTTATGAGGGAAATGAAACACAGTTTGTGGATTTTACCACCAACTATTGCTATCTTAACTGAGATCGATATGTTAAAAAAGCCCCACTTGAAAATTATTGCATTTACACAATAAAAAATTCATCCTTCTAACTCTAGTTCTGAAAATTTCTCAAGTAAAAGCAGCAATGTTCCCTTTACCTGCTGCTGAGAAACACATTAGTTTGGTGTGATACAGCTCCAACCCTGGAATCCATTTATAGCTATTCTCTAAAGGTAGTGCTCTGTGTTCTGAAGCCTTTATATTTTTTTCCTATTTCCCAATAATTAGGGCAATTTTTTTCTTGCTCTGTTACTAGAAAAAGTTTTGACAAATTAAATTTAGCAGAGCTTATTTGAGCAAAAAGCACTCGATGAATACAGCTACACTCAGAAAGAGAAGATCAGAAAATTTCAGCCAGCAGTGTGAATAGTGCCGAACACACATGCTAAACATAGAAGCTGAACATAGGCTGAACACAGAAGCAGAGGAAAGAAATCACTTCCCTGACAGAGCTAGGGGATCTCCCTATCTGGGCATGCTGGGAAGAAGGATTTGCCTAACTGGGCACGGTACAATGATTAGTTGCTGTGATTACTTGAAAAAAAATTGTTTTTTTGTTATATTCTGGTTAGGTTTTGGTTCATTTACTTGTTCAATTAGATTGCAATATATTGTCCAGGAACTTTAAGTGCAGAGGCAGTCCCAGAAAAGTGGCTTCTTGATTACTTAATGTAACAGTTTGCAAAAGCTAGGCTAATGAATTGCACCGTGGACATCCCAATAGCCATCTTTCTCTGCCACATGTAGGTATTACACCTCAAATCTTGACTACAGTTAGTCCCAGTCAATGAAGTAGTCCATCTTCCTGCAAATAATGATTAAGGAAGGTTGTGTATCGGAATTTGGCCCCATATGATTGAATCTCATTATTTTTCTCAGGTTAAGAAGGAACAGGTTGAGACATAGTGTCTTTTGTTCTGAAGAGTGGAGTGTGGAGTCTTTAGCCTTTGGGGGTACTGGTTATTCTCTTATGATGAGAAGCCAAGTAAATGATGAGAGAATTACACAGAAATGGCCAGAGGCCCGAATCACACTTTCTTCCTCCCACCCTTAAGTTACAAAGGCCAAAGTCTCAGATGAAAACAGAGACAAGAAGACAGTTTGACTTAGACACTTCATCGCTGTATAGGGCCTGGCTATGCTGTTACAGCCCCACTGCATGACAAAGCCAGGTTGGAAGATGCAGCATCTGCCCCACACTCTGACTGGATGTGCTGCAGCCCCTCAAGGAAATATAAACTCAAGGTGCCCCTGTCCTTCTGCCTGGACCCTGGTCTGGCCTCCAGGAGGCCTCTTGAGCCATCTGTTTGTTCACATTTGTGTTGGACTGTTGAAGACGTTCATGAGGTTGCCTCATTTTCTCTTATTTACAAATCTGGTTCAGACTGCACTGGTGAGAGGCCTGGGCTCAGAGTACACAATACTGTCAGGACACTGCACTGCTCGTGGTAGCTTTTCTCATCCATGAAGTGTGGGGTTGAACTGGATCTTCCCTGAGGTAACTTTCAGGCCCATGAAGAAAACATTTCATGACAAATCTCTCTTTTTGGTATTCTTCCCCAGGGCCTGAATACTCGGCCTCAACAGAAATCTTTCAAAATCCAAATAAATCAGTTTAGACTTCTGAGGTAGCCATATGAGCTAAATAAGCTCTGGTGGTGACTTGAATGCAGTAGCAGTGCAGTGGATACTCTCCTTGATCTCAGCTAGGTGTCTGTCCGTCTATTCACCCAGTGCTCCATCCATCCGCCTATTTACCCGTCCATGTACCTGTCTACCATGGGCCATTCATCCTCTGTCTGTCCTCTCTCCACCATCCACCCAACAGGTCTTGAGCTCTCACAGCGATGGAGACTCCTCTATCTTCTGAGCAGGGAGGAGGAATGACGCAAAGGGTCAGATATGCTCAAGATATGGTCGTGGATCAATACATAAGAGAGAAAAATAAGACGAAAGAAAAGAAAACTCTAAAAAGACACGAACGCTCTGGATACTAGCAAATAATTGTTTTCAGTTTCTTATTTTTTTCGTTACAGTTGGAAAACAACCTAAAGCGAAGACATACAGTAATCTCAAGAACCTAGATATCAAAAGAGAATGATGAAATATGTCCTTCATCAATCAACGTGCTGGATAAATACAAGCTCATTGAGTCAAAACCCTAACGTCACTATTCATGTCCTCATTTCTCTCAGTGAACATGGAGTCTAATGTACAGTGGCCATGCAGTGAATGCTGACTGGATGGTTACTGGGTGAGTTCATGCAAACTAATTCTAACTGAAGCAGTGTAATATGTCCTTCAATAATGATTAGATAAAATATCCGATATGGCAACGTGTATGAATGGAATTAGGCTGATTTATGAAGAATAATAAATGCATTAAAACTTCACATTCACAAAACTAGGGTGTAATGGTGTCCTACAGAAATTTTTAAAAAGTTTATACTTAGAGAAGAGAGAAGCAAGATCTTTGAGTGGTTCTGGAGATCAAAATCTACTTTCTAACTTGGAAACTGCTCATTACTGGCTCTGATTGTACACATAGTAAATGTTACTTTTGATAGCCCACAGGATTAAGATGATCCTTCTCAGTGGCTGACTATCACAGTCAGGGTGACTGTTTTTGAGAAAGATTTAATAAGCCTGAGAAACAAAGACCTTGTAGCTATAGTCAGAGACCAAAAGGGGGTGAGTGCATGTCTGTGTGGCGGTCCATCATCCCCACAATAAACTTCCACTGTCACCCAGAAGGCAACAGCACTAATGTTAATCAAGATGTGGCAACTGCTACACCTACTTTTTTATTTTCTACACAATGGAGACATATATATATATATACACAAACACACACACATATGTATATGTATGTGTGTGTGTCTTTGTGTGTGTGTGTGTGTATGTAGAGAGAGAGAGGTTACATTTTATTTATATATGATAAGTCACATTTTGGATGAAAACCAATGCTTTTATGTAATTTTTACCGGTGAGCCCCATACTTATAGTAAAAGAAATCACAGCCCTGAAATTTCTCAAGAGAAAATAAATTCAGTTTTTATAAGAACAATCGAATCATTTGAAGCCATCAGATGACTTAACAATTAAAGACAGATACTTTTCATTGTATGTGTGGCTGTTGGAGTAGGTCTCTGGTCAGACCTGTGTGGGAGAGAATAGAGTCAAGCAGCCAGATGCTTTCAGGACTTTCTATGGCTTCAAGGAAAAAGCTTTCAAATCTTTTAAAATTGCTGTGCACTAAGGCATTTCAGGATCCACTTCCCTTTCAAATTCAATCATTACAACAATGGGAAGCTTTGCAATCATTGCAAATGTGTCCAGTGTGCAGAAGGTAAGAGGAGGAAATAGGGCATCGGAGCACTTTATGCTGGGATGTGCCTTCTAGGTCACTCAGCTAATCTACTGGCAATGATTCTGAATTCTAAAGCTTCGTGGGGGGAGCCAGGAATTGTGTGATATCTCTTTTCAGGGAAGGAGTCTGATGGAAATGTCATTTGAGGAAAAAAGACTGAAGCTGGATGTGATAAAGTGTTAACACATTTTCTCACTCTCCTTTCCTCCTACCAGTATAGACAATTCATTAGATCCTCTGAAAGAAATCTGTCCAGGACAGAGGCCATTAGGAATTAACTCTTCATCTTACCTGCTCCTATAGACATTGACTTGTTAGAGTTATGGGTAGGAACTTTTCTTGGAGAATAGAATAACCACCCAGATGAGGCAGTAGTAGCTCACCCTAATACATGTCTGCAGCAGGCATTTCTAGTCCCTATCCAGAGCATCTCAGTCTCCCCTGGTAGAGTTCAACCTGAACAGAACTTGGTGCAGCTGCAGCTCCTGGGCTAGGAGATGCTGCCTGCTGCCCAGGTTCCCAAAATCTTTAGTTGGCTCCAGTTTTAAAATAAAAATTACAATAGTCTTCTTTACAGGGATCTATTCTAGGACCTCCAAGGAATGTCTGAAATTCTGAATAATACTAAAACCTATTAAATCCTAAACTAAACATCACACAGTGTGGCCACTACTTTTCCAGTGAGGCGTGATAGCAACATGAACATGAATTTCTTTTATCTTCTTCCCAATTTTATGGATAGAAGATCTACTCTGACTTTAGATCTCGGCAACTTGTGTGTGATTTTTTTTTATTTCTTTAAGTTGAATACTTTCAGCTTTTCACTTAAACGAAGAACTTTATAGGTTCTATTTTCATATCTGAATTTTCTGCTTCCTTACTTCTGTGGTTTTGGCCCAACATGATTCAAAAAAAGGGCCACTGGAGCATGCCCATGAGGGAAACACAATAATGGATCTGGTAAGAAAGAGAACTACAAAGGGAATAATGGGTTGTGGTGTAGATGGATGGACACGTTAGACAAGGGGATGATTCGCCTCCTTGGTGAGACAGCATATGCAGGGAAGTTTCAACACACTACTCAGGACAGCCTGCAAATTAAAACTGAAGAATCGTGATATTTTTGGATGTTTCACTTATCATTTATGGAGCACCATTTACAGTGGAAAATCTGAAACAACAAAAGGCAAAGGGAGAGACACTGGAATGTCACTTTTATGTTTTTATGATATTAAACATGTTAGGGATGCTGACCTTCCACATCTCTGGTCTCCTTTTTTCTCTTATTTAAGATGATTTGATTTTGTTTGGACTAAATATGCATGATACAATACTGAAAGCATTTGACAGCCTGGTTCTCCTGCACATAGAGATGTTTAGGTGACATAGTTATTGCCAATGAAACATGAGCTGAAGCCTGTAACGTAGGCCTTCTAGGAAGCCCATAACTGTCCAAAGCATTGGTTCCCACAGTGTAGCCCTTGCATTAACACATCCAGGGTACTTGTTAGAAATCAAAGTCTTTACTCAGCTCTACTAGATCAGAAACAGGAGGGCCAGCAATCTTTGTACTAAGTGCACACAGAACTTTGATGCATGATGAAATTTGAGCATTAGTGTCTTAGACCTAGATTAGCAGCTCCTAAACTTGGCATGAATGTGTATTCTGAGGCTAGTTCATGTCTTGATGCATGAATCGCTCTGTTCATGTCAGAAGCCTTTCTGTAAAAGTCAGTAATTTGGAGAGCAATGCCAAAAACCTCACATCTTTCCCTCTTATTCATTCCTCCATGCCCAGTTTTTCTAGAAACAGAAAAGTGGTTAGATCCCAAAGGTCCTAAAAGCCTTTCATATATGGTTGCAATGGTACCAGTTGTTTGGAACAATCAAAGAAATGTCGCTATATGCTTACTGCAGGCTCCTTACACAGGAGAGGTTGTATTTTTCACATCTGTTAACCTGATACCAACCCAGTATTCTCAGGAGATCCATTGGAGGTCTCCAACTAAGCTCGGTGATGGCTTTACCCCAGCATGAGGTATGCTAAGTAAGCAGACTCTAGTTTAGACTGGGAGGCTGTGGTTTGCGGCTATCCAAGTTTACTCATTTATTGGCCTCTTGGCTTTTCTCAGTTGTTGGCAAAGCCAGCCAAAATGGGCATAAATTGTGGAAGCAGGAATATGAGCAGTGTGTAAAAACTGGGTTGCAGTGAATGCTCAAGAACAGGTGGGGCTGCCACATCCGGTAAAACACACATTAGCTGTTGATGGGGTGGTTCTGTCTCACAGTGGGGTTGGAGTGTGTACAACTGAGATTACTGCTTAGAGGATTTAATCTTGGAGGTGCAAATAACTGAATTGAAAACAGTGTAAATGGAGTCAGTTTGACAAAGCTGATCTCATGGAATTGACTCCTATCTGGCTCAGCTGCGGGGAAGTATGGTAAGTTAATGCTTTATTAGAAAAAATTTCCTCACATTAGAATGGAATATACATGGATTTTGGGAAAACAGAACTTTTAGCATTTTTAGTGGCGATGTATACTAGTTTTTTAAAAGTGACACAAAAACAAAGAAAAGCAGCAACCTGGTATTAAAATTACTGTCAGTTTAATATGCTAAATTATCCTTGCTGAAGAAAAAAAAAGTATTTTCTTCAATCACCAGGCTATAATTTTTATTGACACACGTGTTAGTCTGGGTCCTCAGAGCTGCAGACGCCAAGAATTTTATGAAGAGAAATGTAAGTAGAAAGCAATACATTCAGTTTATGTTTGTGTGTGTGTGTGTGTGTGTGTGTGTGTGTGTGTGTGTGTGTAATGACAAGTCTAGGTTTCAAAAAACCCATTTATTAAACTACAGTGTTGTTCCTAAGAAAAAATTTCAAATACGTTAATACTCATTTAGTTGTAAGTGATTAGTGCAAGAAAAGAGAGTTTGGGTTCTATGGTTGAAAAAGCAACTAAAACTCGAATAAGTGGTTGATTTTGTACAGTAGACAATTTTTAAAATTTCATGGATTTATGTTTGTGATACATAATAAGTGTATTCATTTTGGGAAATTGGTAATGTACATGTCATGTCTGGATCATTTTAAGTCTGTTGTCTCCTCCACCCCACCTTCCCCTCTTCCCTCTTTCCCTGATTCCCTTTCCTATCTCCTAGAAGCCTGCCTCCCTGTTTCATATTATTTCTCCTTTATTTCATATTTCAATTTATTTATACTTTTGATTTCTCACATAAGAGCAACCATGTGATATTTAACTTTGTGCGTCTGACTTGTTTCACCTAAACATTAGAGTCTTGAAATCCATTCATTTTCCTACAAACGATATAAATTCACTCTCTTCACAGCTGAATACAATTCAATGGTGTGTCTATTTAACACATTGTCTTTATCCACTATAATTGATACAGAGCAGCTTGGTGAACAGAGCAGTGTAATGACTGTCAGCTAAACCTACAGTGCAGAGTTAAATGTGATCATATGACTGCATCATGCAGATATGAGTACAAACACACGGTGTGCACATGATGGGTGGGGTCATTGGTGGCTTCCCAGAGAATCTCCAGGCAGGCAGAATTGCCCACCCCAGCTGCGTCATGGAATCAGGGCTCATTTGATATATGCATTAGTGTCCAATGGCATTCTTCAAAGTCTCTGCTCCCACCGATCTCAAGTGGAGCTGGGTATCCACACACTGTTCAATTTCTTTTGAAGGTGGCTGCTCACCTGTGTGTGTGTGTGTGTGTGTGTGTGTGTGTGTGTGTGTGTATAATAGTTACCAGGCAAACACTTTTCACTGATTTGGTAGGACCACTAAAAATAAGTTTTATAATATTAAGAAGTGTGTGCTTTCATAAGTAGATTTTCAACAAAACATTCAGTCTCAAAGAATAT
This sequence comes from Fukomys damarensis, assembly GCF_012274545.1. Classification (NCBI taxonomy): domain Eukaryota; kingdom Metazoa; phylum Chordata; class Mammalia; order Rodentia; family Bathyergidae; genus Fukomys; species Fukomys damarensis. Next base: position 19,190,284 of record NW_022900922.1, read on the forward strand.
CTTGATATTATTTAAAAGTCCAGGCTTGGAAATCTTTTAGATCTATTTGCTAATTGTAATATTTTCTCTTACCAATTTTTTAGTTCCGGAAGGAAATCAACTTCTTTTGACTTGAATTTTTCAAACAGAAACATAGGAATAAGCATAATATATATATATATATATATATTTTTTTTTTTTTTTCAGACTAAAATGAGAAAAAATACAAAAAATATTTGGAAATTGGTGCATGGTAGCAATCAATTCAATTTTAATTGTTATTGACAAAATATGAGTTAATTCTAATGCCTTTTGTCTCTTTCCCAATCCCAGATGATTCATGAAATTTTTCTTTTTGTATTTTTCTTCTCTCTGTATCTCTTTCCCTTCCTCCCTTTGTTCTCTTTCTCTCCTCTCTTTCTTTCTCTCCTTTCCTTCCTTCTTCTCTTTCTTTCTCTCTCCCTCCCTCTCTCCCTCCCCTTTTCCCTTCCTCCCTCCCTCTTTTCCTTCCTTCCTTTCCTCACTGAAAATTTGGAGATTCCTTCCTTCCTTCCTTTGTTTTCTTTCTCATGGGAAATACGGAGATTCTCTAAATCCAGAAACATGGACATACTCTCAGACCCAGAATTGTAGTGCTTGCTTCAGCAGCACATATACCAGACCCAGCATTGTATATAAAATCTCAGAGATGTCAGGATTGATAAAAATATCCACATAGAAGCCACAAGCCTTTCATTTTAGTGGCACTCTACTCAAACTATGTTCAGAAGATGGTGTTCTGTGACAACAGATTTAAGAATGATCCTGGATGATGCTTCTTTAGAGATTCCAGAGTCAAATGAGAACACACATTGCCATGGGAGTGTCTTTGATATCCTGGACTCTACCTGCCTAATCCTTGGTTTCTTATGGGTCAACCTTCCTTTATTCAACCTGCCTGATTTTGACTTTTATCCTTCTTGACCCATTGTAATTAACACATTTTAATAAGTATCACATCCTGACACTTACTGCTAAGCCTAATTCTCCCTCTCAAGACAGGTAGCACAAAAATGAGTGGCCCACACAGTCATTTCATTTTCCTTTCCATACAGCCATAGCCCATAGAATCCAAGGAGTTGAAACAGAGATCCTTCAATGTCCCGTACACACATGACTGACCTGACATTTTCACAGCTGGGAGGGAATGTGGATTCTAGGAGGACTTTAATTTTTGCAAAATCCAGTATGTTTCTGAGTTCCATGAAAGGTGATCACAAATTCCTGTATGCATCAAGAGGATTAAAACAAAAAACAAAAACAAAAAAAACTTCTGTCCTGCATGGCTGGCTGTACAGTGGTTTTGTTATGCTGGGGCTTCTTAAATTTCCCCTTTTTTCTTCTAGCAGCTATGTCAGAAATAAAAATTAAACATGTAAAAAACTCAGTGTATCCTATTGTTTCTAGTCTCCAATTATAACAGACACTTAGAGTGTTTTTGTTTTTGTTTTGTTTTGTTTTTTTGGTACCAGGGATTGAACTCGGGTCCTTGTGCTTGCAAGGCAGGCCACCGAACCACTGAGCTAAATCCCCGGCCCTCACTTAGAATATTTTGACATTAGTGCTTTTGAAGAGTGCTGCTAATTAATTTATTGAAATGTTCTTCAGTTTGAGTTAGAACGGTGTTTGCTCATGAGTAGATAGAAGAAGATACATTTTAGTAATGACTATCATACAAGATACAAGGAAAAGGACATTAGTGGGAAAATTGGTGAAATGTTGAAAAAGGTTTTTAATTTAATTAATAAAGTAGCAACATTATTTTTTCTTAAAATGCCCTACAGTTAAAATATGTTCAAATAAATGAAAGAAATTGAGACACAGAAGGATCTCCTTGTATCATTTTTGTAACTACTTGTTTAAAGTTTATTTTCAAAATAAAGAAGTTTTTTTCTTTTTTAAAAATAAGAGAAAGCTGTACAGGAAAAATTACTGACAGTCCTGGTGATCTATCAGTGAACAATAAATTTCTCTCTAATCAAGCATTGGTTTCAATTGCTCTACCTACATGCTTAATATTCTACACTGTAATATTGAAAACTTGGATACACAGAATACAGAAACGTAACTTTCAATACCTCTAGTCAGGACACTTCAAACCAGTTTGTAAGATAGCTAAACCTATTGCTTTCCCATCTTTTCCAAGGCTATAAATAGATTATGGTAGGAATCTTTTTTATTCATGTTTGCAAATATAGTGTGAGATTACTTTTTCAGAGTTCTCTGCTATGACAGTTGCAAAGTCTAATATGGCTCTCTTCCAACTGAGGTAAAAAGTAATTTTAAACATTTCATCCTTGCTTCCCCAAATCCTCTTAGAGATTTCCTTTTGTAATATAACTCTGAACCAGTTCAATTACATCTCAAATCAGAAGAGATTCAAGTAAATAGTAAGCAGTAAATCACTTTTTTTAAAAAGGCAGCTTCAGTTTATTAAGTTGAAAGATTCCAAAGGCTTGCCTCATAGTGTTTTTCTCTAATTTGCCTTTGAAAATAACAGGAAAAAATGAATATTATTTGTTTCAAAAAATGTGTTGCTATTGATACTAAAACAAATGTTAAAAATAGACAAAGAATCTCGCCTGATCATTTGTGATTACTGGTAGCTCTTTGTTTGTTTGTTTTTGTTTTTTTGAGACAGGGTCTCACTATGTAGTTGAGACACCTGGAACTTAAGAATCTCGCCTGATCATTTGTGATTACTGGTAGCTCTTTGTTTGTTTGTTTTTGTTTTTTTGAGACAGGGTCTCACTATGTAGTTGAGACTGACCTGGAACTCACTATGTAGCCCAGGCTGGTCTCGAACTCACACTGATCCTCCTGCCTAAGCCTCCTGAGTGCTGGGATTACAGGTGTGCACCACCGTGCCCGGCACTTGTAGCATTTTAATTTTGATACTACTACTAACTTTGTATTGTTGCCTGCTATATGAACTGTTTGATTCAAAGCTGTGTTTTTTGCTGAGACAATTTTGTGAGTAATTTTAAGGCTCTGATTTAAATGGAAAATCTGTCCAAGAAGCTGTAGGAGGATTTTTAAAATTTTTTTTTTGATACATTTTAGGTATACAATACATTCATACATACATACATTCATCTTTGGGATCTTGTGCCTTTACATGACTTATCTTCTTTCTTATTTTTTGCCATTTCCCAGCCCTCCCTTCACCTCCCACCTTCCCTGTTTATAAAGAAATTATTTCCATGATTTTCCTTTTCTCATATTTTCTCTTTCACCGTTTTACATTTCCGCTGCCCCTACCACTTCCCCTACTCCTTTAGACCTTTTCTTCCTATTATGCAATATCATACATGTATTTTGATCCTTATTTACACTTTTAGTTTTTAACACCAGAGAAACTATTCAGTATTTCCACTTGAGTAATCTCAGTATCATTCTTGGGGGTGAAGGTGGTTGGAAAGTCTTAACAAGAAGCCCAAGGTGGAAGTTGGCTGGATGTTTTTCTCACTTACGCACACTTGATTTCTGCACTTTATCTACCTACATTTGAATAATTTTCCAAGGTTTATAGAGTACATTTTATGTCATTTCTAGGCTTGCCTTTTCTTCCTCTTGTCTCTTCTTCCTCCTCCACTTCTTTCTCCTCCTATTTGTCACTCTTTCGGTACAGCCTTCATCATTTTTAATGCATTCAAAGTTATTCCTGAGAGCTAATATTCATTAAGGAGTTCTACAGGGATTCTTTCTAACACGGAAGGTTGATCGTGCATCTCTATTGTTCATATCTATGAGTGAGTCTCAAGTTTGCAAGATTAAGTGTAACTCTAATATAATAGAGAAGCCCCTTTGGACTTGGTCCTGCTGTTTCTCAGCCTTGCCCCACTACTACAGCCAAGATCTATGGAACCACCTTTATTCTCTCAGACTGACCATTTCTTCCTATGCAGAGGGCCCCTTATGAAATTTCTGATCTTCAAATCCAGTTGCCTTTTTAACAGACTTCAAATGGTCATTTCAGCTGTTCCCTTCTCTAGGAAATGCCATCCAGGAGATTCTCATAGAATGACAGAACAGATGAAAACAAAAAGATTCAGTAATGAATCAATTACTAGTTCTCGGTCCAAGTAGTCTAAATTTTCAGAGACGTTGATGCTGAGAAGGAACACATAGAACAAGATTTTTTGTACAATAGTCTGTTGGAATGTATGGTTTATATCAACAGTTGGGGTATTTTCCTCAATGCAAACTGCTATTGGATTTTTGTGTGTGTGTGTCATTCCTCTTTAGGATATCGAAGAGAGTAATCATTCTTTTTTTTTCAGCTTTAATTGAGTTTATTGGTACATTTTAGGGATACAGTACAATTACATTCATTGTTGGGATCTTGTACCTCTACATGACAAGTCTTGGTTCTCATTTTTTCCCGTTACCCCTGCCCTCCTTTTGCCATTCTTAAACTCATGCACCAGGCTAACCCATAGCCTTATATATTGCATGAGCTCTGAGGTATTCTAGAATCCTTGTTCCATCAAGAATCTCTTTTCTGTCCCTATCACACTAACATATATCCATTAACCAGGTAAAGAAACATCGCCACAGATGGAATCTTCCAGTATCTTAGGATACTAAAGAGAGCAAGTTTCTTGACAATTGCTAACCAAGAACTTCAAATGACACTTAAACCCAAGTAGTCTAGAATTGGATACTCATTGCCAAGAGGCCTCCTCCTTATATCTTGTTGGGTTTGCATGAAGGCAACGGGTGGCTCCTCAAGGTCTGCTTTAGAGTTGGTCCATGGACATTCTGAAGATCAACCAGTCCTTGGCATTGGAAGTCAGAACTCTGTTAATCACCTGAACGTGTTGCTGTCAAACTATCTTCTCTTTTATTCTGACACAAAGGAGCACCTTAAAAACTGCTAACAGCTCCCTGTCTCCCATCAAAAGTCACCATGATTTAAGATTATCAGTGGCTCTCATAAGCTCAGAAAGAGATAGCTCCTAGTCCCACTCTGTCACAGTTGTGACCATTAGTTTGCCACTGTTTAAACAGTAATGGGGCACTAAATTTTTACTTTAACTATGTATGCATATTTTCTATTTTTGCCATTTGTTTTTTAATATCTTAAGGGGAGCATTTATATTTAAGTTGTAATTTTATCTTCCTGAGCTAGCTGTGCACTATTACACGGATAGAGGTACGTAAATATAGGTTATGCTACTGGTAGAGTGGTGGGATAAAACTCATAACCTTGGCTTTAAGAAGTGGAGAACTCCAAGTGGCTTTTGTTTCTACTTATTAAAAATTTCATGTTGATTTGATCATTCTTTCAACTCTGAGCAAAAATTTAGTTTTCTTACTTGCTCACAGTCATACAATGTACCAAAATATCAAAAGAACTTTAGGTTCTTGTGTTAGTTACTTTTCTCACTGCTGAGAGAAAATACGTGTTACCCAAAAATTAAAGGGGGGAAGGTTTATGTAGTTCAGTTTGTAGGGGTTTTAGTCGATAATTGCTGGTTCCAAGGCAGAGTGGCACATGGCAGAGAAGAGAAACAGTTATTGGCACTACAAGGTAACAAAAGCAACAAGGGACCTTAACAGCATCTTTCTGCCCCCTTTATATTGTATCTAGGCTGCTGGGATTAAGGCGAGTAGCATTTACACCCTTATTTCTAGTGCCCTTGAGCCTAGCATTGCTTCATGAATCAATTCCAACATCATGCCCACGTATGACCGCATGAGGCTTTGGGTGGACATCTAGATATAAGCTGTAACAGTACTGCTGGGTGAGCCTTCATAAGATATAAATAAACCTCTGTACCTTAAACAGTTTTAATAGTCAGAGTTGTTTTGCTTTCAAAAGCTCTGTGCAAGTATTTGGAGAATGGAGTATTTGGGAATACTTTCTGGTTAAAACTGTTTATTTTTTGAAATTATGTGGCCTTTCAAATGTGTTGGAAAATAGATTGTGAAAAATCAACCATACTAATTTTGATTTGATCATTTAACTAAAATTAAGAATTTCCATTGGTCCTGTGATAAATTGTGTAGTAGAATACACAGTATATTTGCCACTCATATAATATTTTAAAAATAAGAGTTAGCCCCCTAAACACTTGTGTAAAACCTAGTAATGTAAACTTCACAAGCTAAGGAAGAATAATAAATGATTTCAGGGGAGGAAATTGCCATTTCTGAATCAAACTTGTTTAAAAACCTAGAAATATAGTATTCACAAAAAGCCAATGCATTGCCTCTTTTTGGTATTTTTAAAGGTAATATTGAAATTTAACAGAGATGGTAAAAGCAAATCTTATTAGTATCATTTAGATTTTTAAATTATGTTTTCCTCTGAATAAAATTAAATGCAATGTTATTATTTTCCAAACTTTAGTGAGGTTGAGCCACTTTCATTCTGAGGAAAACATTGAAATAAACACCAACATATCTGAATTCTCAGCCTCTCTCTGTAGTCTGTGAATTCATTTTTCACTTTTGGCTAATACTCAAGGTATAGTGTACAGGAAATGTGAGCCAGGCACATAACTGGAGCTCAGACAAGCTAATGGAATGAATTCATGAGCACTTAATGTGACGTTGGTCAAGATTTCTTAGTCTCTCACATAAAACAGCAATGTTCAACCTCTGTTCGCTGAAAATCTTCACTATTGTCTGAGGTGTGCACTCACCTTTCATCAGTTGTTATTCATCCTTGGAGAAAGAGGATTGTGTATATTATAAGGTATGTTTATATTCTTGTGCTAAAACCAGCTTCTCTGCAAACCATTTTACCCTAAGTCTCAGTTAGGAAAGGGCTAAATATTAAGCACATTATGGGACCTTATATTTATTCTCCCTCCAAGTTGGATTTCTTGTTTTAAAAACACCATTCTGAGGATGGTTTTTATTTCTTCCGAATTCTGCTAACTTGCTCTGTTACCATCACTAAATAGGTTTCCAAATCATTCACGAAAATCACAATGACGCTCAAATCTCAGTCGCTGGCTGCCACACATAGACGCTGGGTACTACGACAGCTTGTGTGTGTGTGTGTGTGTGTGTGTGTGTTGTGGAGATTGACCGCACTGGTGGTACTCTACCAAAGAGCTACATCCCTAGCCCTCTATTTTAAAATAGAATCTAAACTGCCCAGGCTAGCCTTGCACTTGCAATCCTCCTGTAGCTGGGATTACAGCCCTTGGCTGTGACAGTTCTTTTGTAGCAATGTCTGCTGAGGTTCAAGCAGTTTTCCCTCTGGCTTGAGGGGAAAAAAAAATCATTGTACTAATGTTCATATAAAGAAAGATCATGAAAATGGAGATAATTCTTAAAATAAGGAACTTCAAATTATTTTAAACTCTTGCCAAGCCATTTGTTCCATCATTAGCAAATGTGCACGCATGGGACCTCTATTTCCCCATTTTTATCTCACGTTAGGATAGTTTTTTCTGAATATCTGTAAATCCCATAACCTTGGATCCCACCAACCCTGAGTCAAAAGTATTTTTAAAATATTGCATCTATCTGAACATGCATACTTTTTCACCTTGTAATTATTTCCTAAAGAATGCAGTATAACAACTATTTACATAATCCACTGTAAGAATTCTAAATCATCTAGAGACAATATAAAGTCTATGAGAAGCTGGACATAGTTTACCTGCAAACGCTATGCTATTTTATACGGGTCTCTTGCATCTCTGTAGATTTTGGTTTCCATGGGGATATCCTGAAGCTGATTCCCCAGGAACAAATCCATGCTTAATGAACTCGAGGAAAGAAATCTTCAAAATTGGCAACTTGTACCAGAGATATGAGAGCTAAACTTTCCTTTACTGAAGCTCAATGTTTAACAGTTGCTTAGGAAGGCAATAGGGCCATGTATATCTGTTGGTTAAATACGGATGTGTAAATAACACCTGAACCCCCCTGAGAAAAATCCCTGTCCTCTCCTGCCCGGTGACCTTGGGCTATGCCCTCTCTACTTTATTTTCTCATCTATAAAAGTGATCGGATAGCAGCACATGCCTTTCTCTGCTGTTTTTTTATGGATTCAATAAATTGTTATACCACAAAACGCTTAAAAGTCTACCTCATAAAAAGACAAAGCACAAAACAAAGGTTACTTATTATTGCTGCTATTTTTATAGTTATCATCATTATTTTTAAAAGAGAGCTTTGAAATAATTTTTATTGGGAACAATAGCTATACACTTTCCTGTTAAGCATAGTCTAGGACTGAGTTTTAAATATTTGCCCTTCATCAAAACGATAGGTTCCTGAATGCAAAATGGTAGATTGAACAACTTCGGAAGGCATTTTACTGAGTTTTACAAAATTAAACATACACATGCGCTTATCACATGATCAGTAAGCATATCCCTTGATATTTACTCAAATGAACTTATAATTTATGTTTATAAAAAACTACAAGAGATGTTTATATTATTAAAAATTCTCCCAGTTTGGAAGAGAATGAATTTTTCAGTAGGTGAATGGGTAAATAAATTGTGGCATATGTATAGTCAACGAGATATTATTTAGTAATAAAAAATGATCAAAGTGTGGAAGAAATCAGAATACAGACTATAAGGTGAAAAAAGCTAACCTGAAAAAGCTACATATTGTACGATTCCAAAGATATTATATTCTGGGAAAGGCAAAACATTAAACATTATGAGGATTGGGAGAAGGAAAATATGAGTTGACAAAACACAAATTCTATGTAGGGCAATGAAGCTCTCCTGTATGATACCATAGTGGTGGATACCAGCCATTGTACAGTGGTGAAGTCCTATAGAACGCACATCACAAATGAATGTTAATGTAAATAATGAATTTTATGTGCTAACAATGACTCATTGTGAGTTTCTGAATCATAGCAAAGGTACTGTCCTGATGCCAGAGGGTAGCAATTTGGGCAGTTACGGCAAATGTGTACATGTAAGTTCTTTATAATTAGCACTTAATTTTGCTATAAGCCTAAAGCTGCTCTAAAAAAGCTTATTAATTAAAAGTAAAAGATAAATAGTAAAGATATTGTTAAAATAGAATAGTATGCTATAAATGTATACAATATAATTACATAATTTTATAGAATTATAATAATAATTCATCATGTGAAATTTAAGGTCCTTATGCTTATCTGAAATGTTTAGTGATAGATTTAAGAAAATGTTCAATTCACCGTTTTTGTACCATTAGCTAGTTTTTATGTCTATTAAATGGTGCAATCAGATTAAATTCTTCTGTTCTTACATCATATTCTATTTTAGGCCTTAAATCTTAGTATTATATTGAGGAAAAATGAAACATTAACTATAAATTAAAATTTCCAAAGCTGTTAATGATGTTCTTTATTTTAAGAAAGTTATTTCTGGATTGAAAAAACATGAAATAGTAATTTTTAATGTCAACTTTTAAAATTAATCCTAAGAAATTTCAAAGGATTAACCCTGTCTAAAGAATAATTTTTTAAAAAATACATTAAAACACTTGCTAGAATTCACTCAAAAATGATATTTTAAATTTAACATATGCATCTTAATATTGTCATTTTCTTTGTCCTTTTCTGTGACTTGATTTTCTTTGAGCATCATTATTAAATAGGAAAATAAATATAAATTGATTATACAAGAGTTAAAATTCCATTTTATCCCAGAAATATGATTGCTGTCATTTTTTAAATTTTATATACATTTTATCTAGGAGCAAACTTTGAGGTCTCTAAGAACAGGGTGTCTAGGTCAGCGGCTGTCTTAGTTCTTCCTCAGACTGCTCCCTGTCTCCCCAAAGCAAAGGATTTTGGTTGAAGGACAAAATGATTGAGGCTTACTGATGTATGCTTTAAAAATGTTCACTAGGGAAAGGGGGAAGGGTAGGGGAAAGGTAGTAAGGGAAAGGGAAAAAAATAGAAGAAAACGAAAAAATGGAAAAATGCTTGTAAATGGGGAGGGGAGGAGGGGGTGAAGGGAGGGCAGGGACAAGGGGAAAAATGAGAACCAAGACCTGTCATGTAGAGGTACAAGATCCCAACAATGAATGTAACTGTACTGTATCCCTAAAATGTACCAATAAACTCAATGAAGGAAAAAAAAAAATCATGTACAGCCTGGTGGCAAAAAAAAAAAAAAAATTCATTCTCCTTGTTTGTACTGATCTATAAATAACCACAGTTTATACATAGCTTAATATTATTCATTTCATTGTTTTATACATTTGATCATATCTTGTTTTTACATAATGTCTTAGATGATCATTCTCATATTTCTTCATTACTTGCTTAACAATTATTTTAAAAATTTGATGTAAGTTTACCCATTTTAGACAAAGTTGTAGAGCTGGGAAGCTTCACCTAACTTCTCTCACACTATCAATAACAAACAAAAAAAATCCCAAGATATTTCTCTGTAAGTGTCGATAAAAGTTTTCTATTTCTGCAGAAGTTTAGATTTATCTGTTTTAAATACATGTCTCCAAGTATAATTATCTAAGGTACAAGGATGAAAGCTACTCAAAAATGAAAAGATGGCATTCAAAGTCTTTACTGTAAATTATACACTGTATAAAATCAATCCATATTGTTCTAACACTTGGACATTGCAGGTGTTGCTGTGGTCAGTGCTCCTTTTTAATAGGAGTGCGTTAGTGCCGAGCTCTAAGGAAGAGGTTCAAGACCTAAAATAAGTACAGATGTGGCACTCATTTTATTCTCTGACTCAGCGTGTGAATAACCACCACTTAATTCCAGCCTTTTTGCATTTCCCTGGCTGAGATGTTCATCTAGATGAATGAAGTGTTTGATTGGTAAATAAGAATTTCTACAGAGGACTGGAAAGACCTACTATGTGTCTCAAATTCAAGTTCACTTAAGGGGAATGGATATTAATTTTTCCTAAGTAATGCAGAAAACTTATTGATTGCATTGTATCTTCTTTCTCAACAAGGGAAAATTTACCGAAGTTCTTTGGTTTTTGGTGATACTTTATTATAGTAGGAGGTAATAATGAGGAAAAAAAAACAAATAGATGTGAAAGTCAGTGAAAAACATGCAAGTCTAAGCCGTATTCCCATCCAGAAGGGAAAAGAGCCTGAAATGATGCTTGATTTAAACAAATAAAATTGAAATGAATGAAATTTGTTTCAGTTACACTGAAGTTGGTTGCCTTGTTACCCTCACCCTGTTCACTGACAAAGAATCAGGAAGGAAGCCGTAGGAAAGGATGTAAAACCTCCCCTGAGTATATGCCACTCTCTCTCTCTCAGCAGCTCCTTGGGGTTCCATAAATCAGTTTCACTCTTAATTGTGCCAATTAACAGTGCCCTGCGGAAGCCACAGGGACACAGCCGAGAAGTCGGAGAGGGAGGTGAGCGTGTGGCAGTCCTCCTGACATGAAGGAGACTGACCTAAATTACACACTTTTCCATAATGATGTTACGAACCTAAATATCCACGAGGTTGGCTTGTGACTGTCAGAATCACGGGGAAACCACGCAAGTGAACCCGAGGAAGAACTGGGTCCCCGCTTTTTGAATCATTTGATTGGACACGTTTTGCTTTATACATAATAGCAATTTAAAGGTGTGAGGCATTGGTAATCCATCTCCAAAGGGGTTGCTCTTTTAAATCCAATGTCGATGAGTAAGACCAAAAATCATAGACATTTAAGCGCAGTTAAAAGGGGACTGTTAGGAAGGAGGCTGATTTCACCCTGAACACATTTCTGAGTTAGCTACTCTGCAGAAACTGGAGCTAATAGGACAGTTCTCCATGGGCAAAATGAATCTGAGAATTTGAAGCAGTGACCTAGATAATCCAGGCAAGCTGCCCATTTTTTGCCTGGAGTGTCAGGAAAATTGCTTTAATTCCCCACTTCACTTTGATAGTGGAAGCCCTGTCAGTTTCCTTCCCTGTCCTATTAAGCCCTGAGCTCCTCTTCTTCGTTTTTACTCTGGGTTGAGCCCATCAGTTGGAGCTCTCTCTCTCTCTCTCTCTCTCTCTCTCTCTCTCTCTCTCTCTCATTCTGTTGCTCTCAGTTTGATCGCTGTTGAACTGCAGGGGACATGAAATACTAATTCTACCGAACTCATAGGAGCTGTGTGGCCGTGCTCTACAGTCCAGTCACTCCTGTGATATTTAAAATGATGTGTGAATAGCAATAACTAAAGCCTTCAGTCCTGCTCATTCCTGGTTATTTCATCCACTTCACAGTACTCATTAAGTGTCTATTATATTCTCACCAGGGTCCACCATAGCAGTGTACATGGTCTCATGGATATTGGTCATTTCTTTTGGACACCTGGCTCCTTAATGTATTTTATGTGTTTGGAAAATCCCCAATTGTTTGGTCCCTTCTCCTTGCTGGGGTAGTATTTTCTCATTCTCTTGCCTCCATTATGTTACAGACTAGGATTTGAAGAGGAACCACTGAGGTGAAGAACCAGGTGCTGTTCAGTTGGTGAATGCCTGTGCTAAATGCCAAAGCAGTAGAGGTTTTAGCTGTCCCACTTTTAGTCTTGTCAGTGTTGACAGCAGAAGATGCAGGATCTCTACGTCCCATCAAAGATCTCCACTGAGATGGATCTGTTATTTTACTTTGGTCATTTTTCCTGGATATCCTGTCCCTACAACTGTTTTGTGTCTTCTCAAAGGACCTCTATTACTAACCCAATCATCTGTAATAACAATATTGTTAATAAACTCACTAGAGCTTGTTTCTCTTATGTGTTGTAACATTGTTTGTCAAAGAACTCATGGCAGTGGTTGGTTTACTAGGAGAAGAAGGGACAGGGAATGGAATTACAGATGAGTCCTCCTCAAGTGGAGGTTCCAAAAGTGAGCAGCACCTTGACCCATGTTTGAGCAGGATTGCATAGACTTAGTAGAGATCTGGTCTTTGAATAAGCTTCAACTGAACATAAGGTAGATATATAGAATAATGGATAGATCAATGCTGGATGTCAAAAGCTCAAATATTGCCAGGTGCAGTGGCACATACCTGGAACCCCAGCTAATTGGGGATCTGAGGTAGGAGAATTTCAAATTCCGGGTTATTCTGGTCAACTTGGCTGAAAATGAAACAGGGCTTGGCATATAGTTCAGTTGTGGTGCTCTTGAGCTGGATCCCCCAGTACCAACAAACAAGCAAATAAATAGAAAAAAAAATTCTAATGTCAATAATTAAATGGAATGTTTTGCTATGATTGAAAAAAATTGGAGATATCAAATAAAAATTTTAGTTTGTGTCTACTTACTATATTACTTAGGGTAATAGACAGACCTCAGATCCCAGCAGTTTGATGAAAAATAAGTTTAACCCTCAATCATGTCAGAGTGTGTTGCTAATGTACTCACTCCCTAGAGTAGTTTTCATTCAAGAGGGGATTAAAACCAACCATACAGTAGGTGTGGCTTCCAAAGGCCTTTGCTGTAGTAAGGAAAACAGAGTGGAAGGGGCAGAAAATCTCCTAACTCCCTTTGTTTAGAACGACACAGCTCTCTACATGCAACTTTGGCTGGAATTATGTTCATATTTCCATTCTAAATTCTAGTTAGGCTAGGGAGTTGTGAGAACCACGAACACCTTAGGTAAGTCATACTGGCCTCTGCCACTACCTGTTGGTTCTTCAGTATTCATTTATTCTCTTAACCCATTCAGAACACACACACACACACACACACACACACACACACACACACACCCCTAGGAGAGATAAACTAAAGTCTCTGGCTGGGTCTCCTATCTTCTTCATTAAATTCAAATGTTTCTTTTGTTCCTGAAAACTATAGACAGTTTCCTTTTCTGTTACACAATGCCCTATATCATATTGAAATAGAGAAAATATCACTGACACAAAATTCTCTTTATGAAGATGGAGAAAAGAGATGGCAATTATGAAATCATATTCAGTAGAAATTATATAGAGCCCTTCACTGTGGTGAGGGAGGTACCCTGATTATATCCCATTCCTGTCTCTGACAGAGTTCCCTGGCTCAAGGAACCCAGATGGTGCTTTCCCTGTTGTCCTTCCTTTTCCACTATCTTCTAAGGAAACATCTGAAACAGATGTTGAGACAAATGCCCAGGTTTCAACTTGCACAATTTCTCAGTTGGCTCCTCTGAAAGATCCCAAGCCTTGTTTCAAGTCTCAAAGCCTCAAAGTGATATTTTGTCAAGGTTATGTTTGTTTGTTTGTTTGGGGCAAAATATTGTATTCTTCTCTCAAAAACCTAGTATGTGTCTGATGGTCTATTTGCATCCAGTCTTGTGTCCTGGGCCTATAAATATACACAAAGTTCTTTTTTATATATATATTTCTTAGCCTGATCTCCCCCTCCCCCTTTTAAATGTTAACTTCTATCAACTCTGCTGAGCTTCTATTAGATTTCTGTACCACTTTGAAAACTAGATCCCATGTTTTATTCCAACCTATGCTGTTTACCACTTTCAGTACCACCGTTGACCTCTTTCATTCAGGTACAATTGGGCAGTAATTTTACATAAGGTCAAATATGTTCTGCTGTTTGTCTTGGGGTTCTCTGGCTCAGAGTTCTAACAGAGTCAGCACTGATATACGTACACACCAGAAGTGGAATTAAAAAGAGATGAATACAAACAGATCTACTCAGCTGGAGAGAGAGGTGGCCATTGTATAAAGTCTTCGGACCTCTTTTGTCTACGTGCATAGTTCTGAAAAGAAGTCCACAATCTTAGAAAATCATAGGGCACTGAATGCCAGTATATTTTTTATTGGTCCTCTTGGGTCCTAACTGAATTCTCTCCCTCATTCTTCTCTTTAAGCACTTCTAAAAAATGTTTACAAGAATTCTCCACTCAATGACTTTCATTGTTTCTCTTCTACAACTTTGATTTTTACATATTGGTTTCCTTGCATCCTTTGTTTCCCAAACTGTTTTGTTCCCAAATTTCTGAAGATCTTCTATTCTTTTAAATTTCTGCTTGCTAGCTGGTAGTGATTTTGCCTTCATTTTATCTAGGTGCAGTCTTGCTAGGTACTATCAGCTATAGCCAACTCTTGAACACATTTCTACTTTCTAAGGTCTTTCGCTAAGTTGCAAAAGCAATAAACATGTGGCTCAATATCCATATGTCATATGCTACAGGTAGCAGTCACTTTGTGCCTTGGGTTAATTTCATCTAAACCCTCACATCTTTTTTCTCCCACATCAATTTCTTCACCATCCACATTTGTATGCTGACCAAAGAGCATAGACTTTGTTTTTGATATAACTAAATCAAAATTCAAATACCAATTTCTACATCAGTCAGGGTATGAAACAAGTGGGGACCACAAGTACAAACCATAAAAGCCAGTGATTAACATAGTACGCTTGATTGATCACATTCATATGGTCTATGGTGCACTGACTGGTCACCCTCATTGTGCCATCAGCCATGGGAAACATACAGTCTGCAAGGTCTCTGCAGCTGAACAGCAGAAGTAGGAACTGCCTTTGCTCAAAAGAGCACAAGTTGCTTCTGCTCATGGAGTGTTGGAAATGAGACTCCAACCTCACCCTAGGAAAAGGTTCAAGGCCCACAGTGACTGTGAACAGTTAAGGAGCACTATCTCTGTGGCCTGCACTTTGGGTGAGCCAGTTTTTTAAATCTTAGAATAGAAATAACAACATCTCATTTACTTGAAAGAGATAAGGCTCAAATGAAATAAGCTTTACCTAGTGCTCCTTGTAAAGTATAAAGGTAATGCAAATGTTGTTATTATTAAAAATAAGAATGCCTCATTTTCACTACATAGGTATTTTGCTACACTGTTTTATTTATTCTCAGTGGGATTCATTTAAAAAGAGAAGCTGGTGTCCCTATATCCATATAAAAGTCATAATTATATTTTATCTTCCATTCCTTCTTATTATTCTTAGACTAGGCTGTTGTTGAGGTAGTTTATAGTTGACCATGAAAAAGAAAAAATCTTGTCTTAAACTGATGATCTTGCTATGGCCACTGCAATGTCAAATTCCCACGATATCTGTTTTTGTAGGCTTTTGATTTTCAAATTTCTTTCATCAGGGACTCATCGTAGTAAAGGACCTGATTTAACCTGTCATATCTGACCATTTCTCTTAATAATTCTTTCCAAAATTTTTATGCATAGTTCATCATTATCTCTAGATCCTTGGTACTTTAGTTTCATTTCAGCCTTTTAAGATTAACTAATCATGTATTATTAGTTTAAAGTACAAATCTCCCACTATTTCAGGATACTCATTTATAAAGTTTCAGAGCGATATACTCACCTTTCTTAAAAACTGGTTCCACAAAGCTGTGACTTCCTATGGAACTTTCATCTGGTAGCATCTTTTTCTACTAATGTTCTATTGCTACAGGTGTTTTCAAGGATGATGAAGAAAAATCCTCTCTAAAAACTGATGAACTGAGCCTGTACTTTTCATGTACTGAATTTAAACACTGTGGACCACTAATAGTCATCATTCAGCATTGTGTTCATCAGTTTTCCATAGCTGTGACAAAACCCCTGAGAAAAACACCTTACAAGGAAGAAAGATTTATTGTGGCTCATGGATTCAGAGGGTTCAGGCTATTGTCATCTGGATCTGTTGCTTCTGAAGCAAAGAAGCAACATCATGGCAAGGAGCGTGTGGTAGAGGAAAATGTTCGCCTCATGGCAGGTAGGAGGCAGAGATACAGGGAAAGAGAGGAAGGACAAAGGGACAAAACATCCCTTCAAAGGCACCCAGTGCCAACTTCTCCCAATTAGGTCTCAGCTCCCAGTTTCTACCACATCCCTGTAGTGCTACTAGTGATGAATAAGGTCCCACACCAGAACCTTTGGGGGACATTGTACATCCCCATTGTAATAGGCACACTTCAAATTTTCCAGACCTTGGATAATTTCTCCATTTTTTCCATTTTCATTGAGTTATACGGTCTGTGTAAAAGTTAGTCATATTTTTGTAATTTTTAATTTTAAATATTAAACCAATGAAATATGTGCTAAAACGTCTCATGGCAGATTCCTTTTGTTTTTAAAGATTAAATTCTTTTGCAGTGGGTAGGTGAGAGAGAATTTGGAATCAACTTTTTCTTAAAATGATAGTTCTTTTTTCCAACAGTGGTTAGTTTAATGAAGTTCTTGCTGCTGTTAAATCATTTACCATACCAAAAATTCTTGACAAAGAAACAGACACATTTGATGCATCTCAAACTCCTTAGATATAAGACATTCTTACATGTAGGTATATTGGAGAGTCACTTCTGGGTGACTTTAATTTATTCTCTGTGGTAAACAATAAATTATGGTTAAGATACTGTCTTAGTTACTTTTCTTATTGCTGAGTCAAAAACCTGACAAATTAAAGGAAAAATGATTATTTCAGTTCACAGATTGTAGAGATTTCAGTCCATGGTCTGCTGGCTCCAAGGCAAGGTGGTATGGCAGAAGGGCATCACAGAGGAGAAAAGATTCATGGCAAAGCAGGAGGCAGCAAACAACAACCAGCAGCAAGCTGCCTTCTCTCTCTCTCTTTATATTTCACCCAAGCTGTAAGTCTATTGATTTGTGCCACCCATACCCAGAGTAGGGTTTCCTTTATCCACACCCAGAAATGTGCAAATTCTAATCAGTGGACTAATGTAGTACCACACTCACTTACTCCCAGTATCATACACCCTAAATCCAGCCAGATCCTTAAAAATCCCATTTATTAGTGCTTGAAGCTTTGAGGGGACCTTTATATACAAGTTATATCAGATACTAACCTTAATTTCCTTACTATTGCTCTAATCCCAAATTATTATAATAATCATGTCCTTCTTGGTTTAGTTCAGTCTCTTGAACTATAGAGATATTCATACAATTAGTAATATTTGTATTGATATAGCACTGGTCTAGATTTGCTCATTAGTTTAAAATATTTTGAGAGTAGTCATTGAATGTCAAATAGAGTGAATATATGAATGTTAAAAATATAAAAATAGAAGAAATGTTACAAGCACAATCTCTGAAATTCAACCTCTGATTACAATTTTTTTAACAACACAGAGAAGGAATGGTTTTACCTCAAAATGCTTTTTTGGGGAATGCAATTCATTGTCTGTGTTTTTTTTCCAATTCTCTCTGGTTTTCTTTTATAAAATTAATTCTATTGGTATAATTTAGTTATACAAATGATAACATCCATCATTGGAATTTGCACCTTGAAATGTTTTTATAACACACTGAATGTCCCTTCTTTGCAGCTATGCCACACCAGGAATACCCCTACCTTCAAAATATTTTATATAATAAGAGAGTTAGTGATGGAAGAGGGCATGATTTTGCTCAATCACCAGCTACACATATTTGTAGATGACTGCAAGAGACCACACACAGTAATGTAAAGAAATTTGATGTGGCACAGAATATTTTAACAGTTAATGAGTAGGAGAGCCAAATTAATTGAACTAAGACTAAACTGTATGTGGAAAAAAAGAAAGCAAGCAAAGAGAACAGACAAAGAAAGGAACCTGGGAATCTTTGGAATGTCCTTGGGTTGGATGAAATATTCTTTTCAGAAGTTGGCTATAAATATGTTATTGGGATAGCCCTGCTTATTTATGGCCCCTGTCAACTTGGCACTGGCTTGGGAAGGTGGGACAGATGGCTTATTGTTCTTGAGCAGGTTTTCTCAAAGTGTGGCATGAGCTTTAGGACAAAGGAAGTATCTTTCTGTAATTCATCAAAATATCAAGTCATTGGAATTAAGAAATATATTCATTTTCAAATGTTTAGGAATCTGAACAAAAATAAAGACATCCAATATGACTGTGAAAATGTGCTTTTATTATATTTGTTAAACACCAATATTACTTATATATACATAGACATTTGAACATATTTTGACAAATTTACTTAATGTTGAAGTACCCATCTTTGTCCTGCTTTATTGATTGTTCTTTTTCTTTTTTGTTGATGTTGCTGTATTGACTTTAAAAAAAACAATTTTTTGTACGGTGGATAGAATTTGAATGGGCAGACTTGGTCAATTACAAAAAGGGATTTGATTCTTAAGAAGCTCACTCCATAGTTTAAAAGTGAAGTTCAAAGTGCCTTCAAGAAAAGGAACACTGTTAGGGCTGGACAAAGCTGAAAGAGTGTAAGACACATTTTCTGAGTGTCTCCTGTCATTGTCTTCTGAGCAGCCCAGATGTCTTCAGACTTGGTAAGATTATTCCTCTTCTTCCAGTCTGTCGCTGTGAATCTTATCTATCTTTCTATTTATCCATGCATACACATAACACTAATTGGAAATTAAATCTTATAAATAAAATGAATACCTTTCTGTTCAAATACATTTTTCACTTTTATTTGAAGAATTAATATGCTTGTTCTCATTTTATAGAAATGCAGACAAAACACATGTCTCTTTCCAGTTCTATCTACGTAACTGATGTATCTTTAGGATCTCTCTTCCTCTGAATTGGACTAAAGATTCAGCTGTTGTTTTGAAAGATTAATAATAATGTAGGGCCAACTTGTGCCTAGCATAAAGTAGTGGAGACACAAAGAAGGGACTTATAAAGAAGAAGATAAAACGCTATAGTCTTAAATTTTTTAGCAGCTATGTCTCTAGAGTTAATTTTGAAGATTAAGAATAATAAGACAGTGTTCCTGGTTGAGGCAATAGGTGCAACAGCAGTTTTTGTCTGGTGAAGGAGTGCACACCTCTGAATCTGTTTTCAGGAGCCATGTTCTATTTCTAGGCAGCATCTTGGGGTGTTTAGGGCTGTATTTGCCTGACAGTGCTGATGACAGGAGAGGCCCAGTTGTCTGCACCCAGTCACTGCTGGGACCACTCACTGCTGGGATGTCCGTGGTGGGACCCATCCACTTGGTGCAGATTGGAGGGACCTCAGCTCAGAGCCCAGGAAAGAGCAAGGCTTCTCCTCAGCAAGGCCCCAGGCCATCCCCATTCTTAGAGAGCCCAAAGATGTGGGGGAGCATCCTCAGTTGGGATCCCCTGCCTGCTGCTGTCTTACCGGAGCTGCTTCTTCTCACCTTCTGTTGGGCAATGGAGGCTTTGGAGACTGGCTGTGTGTGTGCGTGTGTGTGCACGTGCTGTGAGAAAGGGAGTCCTAAACTGCAGAATGATAACCCTGATGCCAGCTTTGAAAGATCACTTCCTTTTCTTCTCCGGGGAGGCTCACAGTCCACCTGTAGCAAGCAGCCTGCCCTTTAGTAACAACTGCTGTTCTCATTTCCTGCGACGACTCCATGTGTTGTGAGAGTCTGTGTTTATCTGAGTCTGGGTTTTAAAAATGTCTTCTCGATAACTGATTATTCTGGGATGACTTTGAAATTTGGGGGTTTGTTTCCCCCACAATGTTTACTATGAGCATCATTATTGAGAGTTTCCAACATATTTATAATTTAATATTCAATTATTAATGTATGTTAATACATTTTTAACTATTATCTTCTAAAGCTTAACTAGATTTGTCTAAAATTTGGGAGTGATTTAACTGAAGTATGAGATTCAAACAGTCATACTTTAGGAAAAAATTTAAGATAAAATTTTTAGTAATGACAAAAAGTAAAGTGTTAACTCTAGAGCCAGACTAATTAGCCTACTAAATATTAATGATAGTGTGTTTGTACTTTGCCACTTACAAAATTCTTCATTTGTCAGCATTTGCCTTAAACTAAAACCTATGGTCTGAAAAAAGAGAGGAGTTTATTCTCCAAAAACCCACATATGGAAAGTCAATGTATTTTCTTTTCATTCTTATTTTTTCTTGTGTGGGCTTTTCTCATGAGTATACATTATACAAAATACATTAAAAACATTGAAACCCTCCCCTATAAATGATGTGACACTACAGGGACATATGGAAAAGTGGAGAGTTGAAGGAAAATTGTTAAAGTATATTAAGTGCATGTACACTATTGTGAAAATGAAACCCATTAATCTGTATAACTAATATGCACTAATAAAAATGTGAAAAATAACATACTTTCTACTGGTCATTCATAAAGATGATTTTCATCGTAAAGGACTCATTTCCCAACTTCATTTGGGTTTTATTATAAATATAAGAAATTATACCTTTTTAATAAATAGTTTGTCTTTGTTAAAATGCATGAAAATTATGGCAGATTTTCTATCTAGAATTCTGATTAAAAAACCAAATAAGCAAATAAATGTCTTTCTAAATGTTCTACTTACTGAAGCTGTACCCAAGTTAAACTAAATATTTGATTTCATGGTTTGTTTGATTCCTCACTATCTTCAAACAACAATGGAACAGAAAAGAAAAAAAAATAATAGCACAACTGGGCATTTCTGGGTCTTTAATCAATAGATAAAGGGGATTAAGAGACATCAAAAAGTAGTTCACTCTAATTCTTATCATGAGGTTTATTTTTGATAAGGGTAACTGTTATGGAGAAAATGCCTCACAAGAAATTAAAATGGAATAATTATGAATAATCATCATCCATGGGGCTTTTAACATTCAACTATGAAGGGGAAAAACATTTTATATTTTAATATTACTAAAGAACAAGAATACTTTCTTTTCATTTTTTTTCTTTTTATTGAGTTTATTGGTACAATCTATGTATACATTACAGTTACATTCATCATTGGGATCCTGTACCTTTACATGATAGGTCTTGATTCTCATTTTCTCCGCTTGTCCCTGCCCTCCCTTAAACCCCTCCTCCCCTCCCCATTTACAAACACTTTATTTCCATTTTTTCAGTTTCTCATATTTTTTTCCTCTCCCTTATTACCTTTCCCCCACCCTTCCCACTTTCCCTACACCTTTAGCCCTTTACTACCTATTTCACATTATTAATTATCTCATTAGGATCCTGTGTACTATTATAGTTTTTCCCACCAGAGAAAGTATTCGGTGTTTCAGTTAAAGAAATCTCTATATGAACATTAAAAATAGGGAATCCTAAAATAAAACTAAAAAGGAAAGTAAAAGAGAAAAGGCAGTGATGTAAGATTAAAATAATCCTTAATTCTGAAGATGAAAATGGTCCCTGAACATATTTAAATTGCTTCTTGCTCTTGTAGTCTTATCTTATTATTTTTTTCATTATTTAGAGAATACTTTATTACTTTCTGTAATCAAACCCACGTAGATATGACTTTACATATTTAATACAGTGTGTTACCCCTGTACAAATGAAAAAAATACAATAAAATAGAATTAAAAAATTAACATTTCTAGACCAATATGGCTGTCAATTTCTGTACAATGCCAACACAAAGAAGGAAAACAATTCTCCATGTGACAGGAACCCAGAAAAAAGCAGGGGTAGCAATCTTATTTGCAGACAAAGCAAATTTCAAACAAAAACTGATTCTAGTATTATTGATGTATGTAGGATGGTACTATATCATACCTCTGTGAATGTAAAATACCCTGTACCTGCT
The DNA here is from genome assembly GCF_012274545.1 of Fukomys damarensis. Classification (NCBI taxonomy): domain Eukaryota; kingdom Metazoa; phylum Chordata; class Mammalia; order Rodentia; family Bathyergidae; genus Fukomys; species Fukomys damarensis. Next base: position 19,212,695 of record NW_022900922.1, read on the forward strand.
TTATGATACATAGTAGTGACCGTGCTTTATCAGAGCTATTTTTAATGATATTACTCTAGAATGTTCTCTTTCCAAATGATGACTAAGATGCTAAAAAAATAAATGGTGCCAGGTACCACAACAGCAACAGAACTGTGCTGTTTTCTGGATATTATTCTTTTCTTTGTTTTTATTTTTTTTTAATGGAATTGCTGAATGTCTATAATTTTGTTAAGATGACTGCAGAACCTGGAAAAGCTGTTGCTGCTATTGATGCATAATATACTGCTATTACTGGTCTTTTTATATAAATATATATATATATAATTTGAATTTTTGGAAACTTTAACTGTGCTGTCAACTTTGGAAAAACAAGAATACTTTCTATGCAACCATAGAAAGTTTCCACGGTTTTTATGAAATTTATTTTTGCTTGACTAGTGCTTGTTGAGATAGGTTTTTTTTTTTCACTTTCTTTGAAAAATGTTAGAGAGTAAGAACTATCTTAGGTTAATGAATTGCTACACAGAAACCCCAAAATGTAGTGGGGAATAAACTCAAGTAAGGTGGGGGCTCTGAGCCTCATTTGACATTTATCCACCGTCCCAGAAACACCAGTCAATCTCCACACTTCTGGAGGACCCCTTCTTTATAATCTGGAAATGCAATGTTACCAATTCACATATTCAATCACATATCTTTCAAAATATGTTAGTTTCTTTCAGCCATTTCCAGATTGAAGTTTCATTGGCCCACGGTAGTTCTCTGGTAATACTGCGGATAACTTGGGATAACACAAGAGTTGAACATGAACAAGTCGTACGGTAGGGTGTCATTAAGAAAATATTTTTCTTACATATTATGTAACATGTTACTGTAATGAGGAGACATATGGACAGAAGTAGGGAAAATGACTCTAAATGAAGAGTTTTTTGTTAATAGGGACAAGCCATGCTGACAACAATCTACCCAGTACCTATATTTTTCTTTGTTTAGGGCCACAGAGACTAAGAAACGGTCTCCCTCTCTGGCATTGCAGAGCAGTAGAAAAGTTCCAGGATTCCACGACATTTGAAGTTGAAGACTCAACACACAGTTGCAGACAAAGACATGCATACACATACATATAGTCACCGGTAAGTTGAAAGCTATTTAATATTTCAGATTAAAAGCTTTGGAAGAGCCAGATGTGATGGCACACATCTGTCGTCCTTGCACGTGGGAGGCCGAGGCAGGAGGATCATCATGCGTTCAAGACCAGCCTGGGGATATGTAGTGAGTTCAAGACTGGTCTGAACTACGTAGCAAAAACCCTGTCTCCCCAAAAAGGTGGAAGACTCATAATGAAATGAAAAAGTATTTGCTATTAGGAAATATACATTGAATTTTCAAATTTAGGTGGTGTTCTTTGGTAAGTGAGTCACCATTGTTCATCAATAATTCAATAACTTCTCGATTTCTATTTTTTCATCAGTCCAGTAAAGAATTTGGATGAAAATATTTGTATAGTCCTTTCAGTTCCTAAAATCCTATAAACTTGTAATTTTCCCTTTTAGATCAGCATAGTAAGCATCCATAGTCATAGAAAATTCTGGCATAATCAGAAATTCTAAATCTATTGGAGGACTGTACATAAAAAATCTAATGATTTCAGGTTATTTTCTTCATTCTGCAATATAGCGATACAAATGATGTTTTGAGACAAATTTGCATGGAAGTTATTTACTTGTAAATAATACATACAAATGCATGTTTACCAAGACAATTTTGTTTAAGAATGAAGTAATTAACAGAGAGAGTAGCAGTCATAATGATGGCTGCCATTTGAAAATAACAGCAAAGACCATTAACAGTTATTGTTGCTTTTTATGTCTAGAAGATGCGGACAAAAGAAATAAAAAGGGAGACTTTGAGGGTCTTGAAATGTTTAATTCACATTTTCAAATGCCACTTCGTTTAAAGTATACTTCAGATAATTGGCAAACATCACAAAGCGATGCTTCAACATTTTGCTGAGTTGATATTTCATGTGATATCAAAAGAAGATACTTAAAATATAAGTTAGAAATGCTTATTTTATGTAGCGCTACCTACGTGACTGATTAAAAGCTAGGGGCCTGGGATGGTTTCTTGACCAACAAGTGCATACAATTTCTTCACTTCAGAATGAGTCCAATATTTTTCCAGGTCCCTCGTGTGCCCTGTGGGTTTAGAGGAAGCTCAGTGAGGTTCCCTGTGCATTGTTTTAGAGGAATTCTCTCTTCCTTTGCTCAGCATATGAAGTCCTTGATGCACACTGATGGGAGAGATCCTGAGACTAGGAGAGAGATCACTATCGCGGTGGATGTCTGAAGTCTCAGTCTCTCTGTCTCCCTCTTTATTTTCACTTGATGACATAAGCTTTTCAGGAAGAAATCTTAATTGATCTTCATTGACCTTGATTCAAGTGATTGGAATTTGCCTGAGTAAGCAAAATTCTGAAAATAAATTTAGAAACTCAGTGATATGGGCTCTGCTACCTGTTTTAATGTCTTAGCTATTAAGTGCTTCATATGTACCCAGCCTAAGAATGTAGTGGGCGGGTTTGTTAATGTCCACAAATGTAGCTAAGCCTGTACTGAAATCTCAAAACTTTCTCCCTTTGGGTGGTCTCATGCACAGAACTATTCTATTTATTCCTCAGAACCATTAAACCATTGTTTTTCATTGAATGGTAACAAAAGTCATCTCCCCAAATATTTTTGTTTTTCCTAAATGGTTTATGCCATATAGAAATATAAATCCCAATATTAAAAATTTCTTCAATATTTGACTATTTTAATATGTACAAACATCACAGATGGTACAGTGATCATATTTCTTATATCATTAACCTTGCTCATGAGTTTGTTTGCCTTAAATTTCTTTCCAAATATTTTCTTAGTTTTAGAATATATGCATCTTACTTAGATATATTACAGTTATAGGAAATATTCATAGTTTCATAAAATTTTATTCCTTAATTTACTGATCATCTTTCTGACAAGCATTTTTAAGTGAATTCTCCTCTGACTAAATAAGTATTTGATAAGTCACTCACAGACAATGATGAAATGTAAACAATGAATGTGGGAAATTATGTTTCTTAGAAGTAAGCTTAGAATTGCACAATTGATGAGCATCCCATCGCAAACATAGTGCTAGTGTATAAGTCCATAAAGTGTGATATTGTATGGAGGAATTTACTGTGAGTCTCATGACTCAAGATAGCTATTATTTAGGTAAGCATTGATAATTACTACATTAATTGACATGCACTTTAAATTGATTAGAGTATATTTTCTTCCATACAGTGCCATCAAATATGAGAAGTAAAATTAAAAAAGAACCAGGGCTGGGGATTTAACTCAGGGGTTCAGGAGTTCTGCCGCCTGCCTATTGCAAGCACAAGGACCCAAGTTTTATCCGCAGTACCAAAAAAAAAAAAAAAAGAAAAAAGAAAAAAAGAGAGAGAGAGAATCAGGAAGTGAACAAGAATTGTAGCTTTTAGGTTATCTGTTGATGGATTTAAGGATGGATTTCTTGCATTAGATTTCCTTCTGTTCCTGTTTATAGTTCCCACTTTCTCATAGATTTGCACCAGAGCACTGGACATAAGGAAATTTAAGATCTATTCATTAGTGTTAGGTTATTTTAAGGATATACACTGGGTAGCCTTTCTTCTCATAGAAAATATGTAAAGTCACAGAAGGACACAGTCACAGACACACATGGGTCTGAGGGTAACCCCGAGCCTACAGGTGCTGCGATACGGCATTAGACGTGGCAGCAGAATCCCAAGCAGGGCTGATCAGCAACTTGTCAATGTCAATCTCCAGGCCAGAGGGCTACGCTGGGAAAATAAATTATGCCCAAGGAAGCAATGCTTAGATGAATCATTTATAGTCAGAGGAGCTGCTGCTGAGGTGGACTCTTCACCAATTTAGGCTATCTAGACAGGGCAGCAAATAATCTAATAGTCTCAACAACAAAGATGAAAACAGAATCAAAATTCATCAAAGAGGCATGAAAGCCAGAACAAAGAAAAAGAACAGTAATCTCCTTAGAAATAATGAGTTACACCTCAGGAAATAGCTAACAGAAAGATAAGGACAAGATTTAAAAACTTTAGGGAATGGTCTGATGTTTCAATAAATAGTCATTCAATAAAGAAGGAATAACAGACACTAGATAAAATTAGATGCCCCTGGGGGTGCTGTGTTTAAGCATACCTGTGCTCCACAGAGAGAAACGGCATATCTGTTGGCAAAGGGACATGTACTTTTTATTCTAAGACTTATTCTTATCATTTACACATATTCATGTACTAAAGATTGGTTTTCTATTTTCAGCAACACTGTATTCGTACATTTTATGTATACAATATGAAATCAACATTTTACACAGTATTCTCATGTCAAATATTTTATTTGGCTTTCATAGCAGTGCAATGAAGTATATTCTTCAAACATTATTTTTTTTTTATTTAACAAATGAGGATCCTAAGCTGCAAAATTGATTCATGCTTGTTTATAGGACTTAAAGTATTCTTAAATGCATAATATTAATGGAAGTGGACAGACTTTTCTTGATGGCATTTTAGTAACATTTATAAACATTAAAAATATTCATGCCATGTTATGTAGAATTTCTTTTTGAGTTTTATCATACAGAAATGTCCCCACAGGTACTTGAAGAGAGAGAGAGAGAGATCTCTGAGAAAGATTACTGTAGATTCCTTGTAAAGACAACTGAATTGGAGAATGTAAATATTCACAGAAGTAAATGTGGTTAAAAATTGAACACTACATAGCCTTTGAAAAAAATGAAGCATGTAATGTGTGGGCAGGTGAAATGTACCCTAGATATATTATGTGGAAAAAGCCAAACTGAAAATGAGTATTATTTGGATTCATATGTAAAATGATAAATATTAATGATACATTGTTATTACTTTCAGGAAGAATATATATCTAGTTACTTAGTATGCCAGCATTTTCAGAGGCTTTTATTTTCATGTTACGTACTTGCAGCACCTATATAAGCTCTGTGTCATAGTTGCAATCCAAATGTAACATGACAAAAATACTAGATTATGAAAAGTTTATTTTTAAGGTTATGTATATATAGATGATACCATGTGAGTTCGGCTTATGAGTTTTCTAAAAGACATGGCAGATTGATGTAACTGTTTGTTAGCCCATACCCAGAAGTCTAGTATCAGAGAAATCTCTGGGTAGTTGAACATTAGAAATTCTGCGTTTAAATCAAAATTCAGTTTTTCAGCAAATCAAGTTATATAACTAAGCCAGCTTCTCAGTTATGAAATGGACACAATTGAATACAAAGAAGACTGCTCAGATGACTTAAGTCTTGGGCTTGTATCGCCTTTCTCATTGTTGGACACAATATGCAATGCTCCCTTTTTAAGGCATTTCAGTCTGGCTCTGAGACAGAAGGGCAGCCAGGAAGCCACGCAGGGCAACAGGGCCAGAGAAGGGGTCAGGGACCAGACACAGCGCTTAAGGTCACATCTCCTACTCAATCAGTTAGGATTGGTCTGATCCAGTGTTCAGAAGGGTGATCCACCAATCCTGCCTAGGCAGTCAATTTGACACAATCGGGCTTAATTGTCACACAACTGAAAACTAAAAACCAGTAATTACAATAAAATAGACTATTTCCTAAAGGGCTGTGACCACACTTCTTATAGACCTATCTGTATTTTTTAAAAACTTAAAAAATATCTAGGTACCCTGCAGTATCCCGTGAGGGAAGCTATGTGTCCTCCCATGAGGACCCTCTGCTCATCAAGTCCAAAGTTGAGCAGGAGAGAGATCTATACCATAGAAGAAGAATTTAGAGATGTTGTGTGAAATCCAAATTCCTGGTCAGGAAGAATGTAACAGCAGAACAGGATCCATATGATTGTCCTTTGTTCCAAAGAATTGTTATAATTATTTTAATAGGCTTTTTTTTCAGTTTATCAACAAGGTTTGGGGAAGTAGATGGTATACTGGTTGGCTCAGCTTAATATGGCCGTTGAATTTTGTCTGGAGTAATGTAAGCCATGAGTAGATTTTATGTGGACAGTACTACATCAGAGTTAATTTTCCCCCTAGAACAAAATAACCCTTTAATAATGTAATTTAAATTTACACAATGCATTTATTTATAAAATATTTAGTGGTTGGACAGGCATAGTGCAATTTCAATACTTTAATATTTAATAATGTAAAGAGGGTTCTGTTTTATTGTGATATTAACCCAATTTATTTTATGATACCTTTAACCTTTATTCTACTTTATATTAAGCAATATTTCATGTATATGAAAAGCGTAGGGAATAATAAAATGACACTACATACTCACTACCTAGATCTATCAAACCTCCATGGTTTTCTGTGGTTGCCTTAGATGTATGTAAGAAACAAATATTTTGAAGTGTTTGAAGATTATTGTGTACTCAGTAAAAATATTTCTTCCCTACTCATATATAATTTGCTATATTTCATTGACTTAAAATCTTTCTAAACTCTTATTTCATAAATAGGTATCTATATCTAATATGTGGCATTGGTATGTCACACCTCTTTATTCATTTATTTATGTACTTAACTAAATTTTCAAAATATATCCAAATTCATATAAACACTATATGTATTCATGTGCAGCTTGCTTTCTTAATTTAGCATTATTTTTGACATTATTCATATTTTTATATGAAGTTCTTTTTCAGTCATTTTAACTTCTATTTAGCACTGCATGACATATATGTACCAGAGACGTATTAATTGTTAAAAAAAGATTACTCAGTTGGCATTTGTTAAAGCACAGTAAGGAAGTTTGTTTGGAATAATATCAATTTTATAGGAACCCCCCATATGGAATTTTATAGTAGAGGAAAGATTGGGTTCAACTCTCTGAATACAGTAAAGCCAACCTGTAAGTATACAGTATATAGCATATAGTATAGTATATTATAGTATGTGGTAAACTATGGTATGGTACATAGTAAAGTATATGGTAAAGCCAAGCCAAAAGTCTATTACCCGGAAGTGCATAGATGGGCCTGAGAGAAGTCCAGATGCCTGACTGAAATCTGGTCAAACAGACACTCTTTGTCCATTCTTAGCTAGTTATTAGTATCATCAAGTCATCATATTTTAAAATAATCATTAGTTTGAATAAATTCCATTACTTTTCTTCTTCTTCTTCTTCTTCTTCTTCTTCTTCTTCTTCTTCTTCTTCTTCTTCTTCTTCTTCTTCTTCTTCTTCTTCTTCTTCTTCTTCTTCTTCTTCTTCTTCTTCTTCTTCTTCTTCTTCTTCTTCTTCTTCTTCCTTTCTTTTTTTTTTTGTTATCAAACTCAGGACCTTGAGCTTGCAAGGTGGCGACATCACTGAGCTAAATCCCTGGACCTACTTTTATTCTTATAAAACAATGCTACTGTAAATACTCTTATGAACGTCATTTTACACACATATACCTATTTCTGTAAGATATACATGCACGAACATAAAAAATTTACATCAAAGGTTTTGTACAACTCTAACTCTAATAATTATTATAAAATTATTCGCCCATATAATCCTTCCTGTGAGACTATAGGACCTCTTTTTCTCAAAATCTTGTCAATGAATATTTAATTTTTTCCCATTTTGGTGGATGTTAAATTATACTGAGTGCTGATCAGACCCTCAGCTACCTTTTGGGGGGAATGACAAGAAATAAAAAGAAAGAGATATAATTTTCAAGATATAAAGGGGAGTCTGGGAGGGGGCCTGCTTGTAGTGGACAGACTCAAATGAAATCAACAGTTGACCCACTTTTAGCAGCCATGAGAAATGTGGAGGGAGGGTGAGCATGTATTTCATGAAATGACAACTACAAAGAATGGGTGAATAAGAATTAAATTAATGAGGAACCAGATTTTCTCTTCACCCAGATGACTGTATATTGGCAGCTATCCTCAGCAGAGACAGTCTTGCCTTAGGAGTGCCCGGTTATTGGCATTCCGCTCACAGCCGGAGTGCATAGGGCCATCCACATACTTCCCTGTTCTGAAGCAAGATAATATGACTGTGTGAGATCTGAGTCATGTAGCCAAGTCCCCAACAAAATTAGACTTCAGTGCTGTAATTACTATTTATCGGATCACTGTTTGAGGTGCTTTATCTGGGTATTCCTTGCTGTTAATGATTTTCCAGTTGGGACGAGTGCTTACTGATCAAAGATTTAGCAAATATAGTGTATGTGTCATTTCACTCTTTAAATGCAGTGATGCTGTTACATTTAATGCAACAAATACATCTTTATTCTATTTTTTATTTTTTCTGTTGCTTGAAAAGTATTGCTATTCTCTTTCTCTCTCATATATATGCATATATAAAACACATAATTCTTATGAATAACATGTTTTATGAAATTTTCCTTATTTTCTGATAAAAGCCAAGTGACTTTATTTTTTACATTCAAGCTCTACCTATATTTTACTTTAGTATGGTGTGAATGTGACATTGGAAATACATTTTAATTTTCCATCTGTATGGCCACTTTTCCTAGCAATGCGTATCTTTTCTAATTTCATTCCTTTCTAATTTCACCACTATCATATATCCAAGTTTTAATATAACGCATGGTGTACTGTTTCTTTCCTTTATATTTTGTTCCATTTGTTTTTTTTCCTGTACAAAAGAAGCAATGTTAATACAAAAGAAAGGATAATTTATTTTGTTTTAAACCCATTAATCTTGTCATGTGGCCATAGTCAAAATTATGTCCTGATAAACAATTCTCAGGGTGACCTCTTTGTTTTGTTTTGTTTTTCATTTCAGAACAGGAGCTAAAGGGAAAAGTTGGAAGCATGCGAGTTTGAATTTTCAAAGGGATTTGGTAAGGGGGACCGTGTATCAGATAATCATTCCTTCCTTACTTCATAAAGGAGGGCTCCTCAGCGATGGGTCAGTTAGGATTAAAAAAGGAAGCCATCTTATGTCCTTTGTTCCAAACAATGTAGAAAATTAGGAGTTCCTACTTCTTGGAGTAAGTTAATAAGCATCTTCTGTAAATAGTTATGCTGGAACTAGTTTTTTTCATGATTTTCTTACAAATTGCATCTTAAAGCAGAAAAATCGAGTAATGGCGAAGTCTATATGGATAGAGGGCGGTGACATCTAGTAACGTTTCAGTTGCTGAGCCATTTGCTACTGTGGATAAATGATGTACTTTGACAGTTGTTCTGACTGAACCATTTGTCACTTCGGATAAATTATATATTTTGAGATTTCTTACAGAGGGGGACTAATTAACCCCACAGGAGTGGGGGAAGGAACAGTTTTCTTTCTTCTCCTACTTCTATTTTTTAAGGATTGGAAGCCATCTCATGAGTGGAAACTTTGGGGTCTTATCCAACATCTGTGAAAATCTTTAATGTTTAACTCCATAAAACCATCTTGAAACGGTGTAGCCCCTTTACTTCAACTTGCTTCCACGTACGAATCCCATCTCTGTCCCATTAATATCAACACCTCTACCTCTGACTTCCTGTTCATTTGAGTGCACCTTTGACTGGACATCATTGAAACCCTTAGTCTCTCCCGTTCTTCCAGTGCTTTGGCTTTCCGTAGATGGTGCTGCCCTTTCATCGCACACCCTTTATCACTGTTAGAGAACTGGAGTGACAATCACTAATACTTTTCAGTTTGCTCTGAAACTTAGACTAAGTAAACAAGATAGAAGAACAAAGCCAGAGTATCCTTCGGGAAATGTGTTCTTCCTTACAATATATGCGGCATCAAGTAATGGAATATAAGAGCAGCACCCCTCCCACATGGGTCATTTATATGAAGCAAAGAAAATTAAATGAAGTCTATTTTATGTTGTCACATGATTGTAGTGCTGATTGTGGAGAGCCACAGTGTGCTTTGAACAGACTGGTCCAGACAGAAGATATTTCCTATCCACCAGACAAAATATAATTGGATACGAAATAAGAATTATCAACTCTTTGTGTATTTTTTCTCCTTTTTATATCTATCATCTCTTTGCGCATCTCTCTCTCTTTCTCTCTCTACACAAACATGCTGGTATACACTGAAATAGAAAAGCTATTACATAAAGTATGAAAATTAGAAATATTTATAGTATTTTTGATAGGTAAGAAAACTAAACTGATATATTTAGCAATGATAATCAAAAAAGCAATAATGCCCAAAGTCTTAATAATTGGATGTTTGGAGTGTGCTTTGTCCAAAACATAATAAAATGCATCTTTTACCTAAGCCTGCATAATTTACGCAGTTACTTGGAAATGGTAGTAGCTCTTTCAGACTATAAAAGTGGGAAGTAAGTGCTTCTCTGCATGGTTCTCCAGTGACCCAGGGCATAGCGTGCTGATGTCCCTAACACTGGTGGAGAAAACTGTGAGCCAGTTTCCGTGCTTAGCACTGGTGGGTGCAGCACTACCCAGAACAGCCAAGTACTGGATTTCTTGGAGCTTACAGGTAGGCAGCAGAGGTAGGGATTCAAAATGTGACATACGCTATTATATGCATTTTTACGAATTGGCAATTGACTTAAAAAGAACTAGGATGTATGATGACAGACTGTGACAAGGGAAATCAGAGCCTGTTCGGGGAAGTGACATTTAGATAAGAATTGATGGGTGCGTGTGGACTCACTAAAGATGAATAGCAAGGAATTTGTCTGGCAAGAAGAGGAGAGTGGTGGAAAGGCCCTGAAATGGGAAAGAACTCACTATACTACAGAAACAGAAAGAAAATCCATGTGGCCCATCAGGGGGAGAAAAGCCAAGACCTGAAGCTAGAGCAGAAGCAGGCGCAATGTCAGGCAAAAAGGAGCTCAGCAAGATCCTGAGGGGATTCCCAAGTATAATGTGAGTATAATTTCTGTTTTTGAGTATTTCTTATGTATCTGGAGTAGTTTGATTAAGGATATTTTCTGTACATAGTTCATTTTCACAATTGTCTTAAAATCTTTCATAATAGGAAAAGAAAATGTGAAAATTTTAGACAAAATCAAGTTGCTAGAATTCAGCCAACTGCCAGATGTTAAAACCTAGGTGTCTATCTCTGAAACTCGTGCCCTTAAATATCGAAGTAAATGATACTCTAAGATATTTTATTAGGACACTAGGATATAGATTGGGAAGTGAAAGCCTCAGATACTACCTACTTGTGCCCAGAATTTTCTAGAACAGTGGCTAGTAATTGAGTAATCTTCCAAGAGGTATTATTTAAAGACTAAGTAAAAAGATTCCCCCCTGGATGGCACTCATCTTCCAGCTGTGCAGGACCATTTGCTTGAGTGAAAGTGATAAAAAATGAAATGTTCAGTTCCTCCCGGTTAACATTTACTGGTGTAATGATTTGAAATCAAATGGCACCTCCAGGGCCACCCTAAAATGGGACTGCTCAGCTGGGTCTCAGCTTGCTAGTTTGCTTAAAATCACAGCTACTACCTCTCTCCAGAGTTAAAATAACAAGTATTCCCATCTTAAGATTGTTCCTTTTTTTCCCTCCTTTTTCAGCAGTCTTTCTTCACATTATATATTATTACTCAGCTTGCCTAAAAGTACAATTCTTTATATGGGACAAAGATACCTCAGTAGATAATCACTCATGATATAATATAACATATGGTCTTAACTTACTTAAATTTGGTGGGTGCTTAAACTGCTACCCATTCTGCTTTGTAATATTCCCTCCATTCTGGAATCTTAATGTTAATCTGTTTACTCTCTAGCCATAGCTCTTTCTCTTTCTCTAATCTCATCCCTGCCTAAAGCCATGTTCATTTTGCTGAACTGATTCTTCTTTTGCCCAGAAAGTGAGAAATGAGCCCAATTATTATTTTTTAGATCAAATAATGACCAAAGCATATAACTGGACTGTAGAGGCTGGTCTTGCAGATGCCCAGTGGGTAACTGAAAGCAGGAGAATTTGTAATCTCTGCTTTCATGTTTTATCTTCTATTTTACCTTAAAACTTTAGGTCAGATTCCTGGTCAGCTCCATCTGGAGGCATGATAACCAATTAAAGCATCAGCCTAAAAACTGGTAATACAAGATTTATTAGCCCTAAATTTACTTACCCTATTTTAGCCCTCTTTAAGACACAGGACACCAAGATAAGAATAAGCAAGGTACTTTCAAGATTTGTAGAGACTTCCAATTGCTAATGTTTACAACATCCTGTTTCAGACACCCTGAAGCTTTTTCTAGAATTCTCCAGGCCTTCTAAACCCGTGGCCTTCAGGAAAGGCAGAGTCCTACTCATTCAGATAGATGAAAGAATGACAAAGGAACTATTAAGGAAAGGAGTCTCCTTTGGAATCAGTAGTAATGCTCTCCGGTGACCAGATTAGGCCCTCATGTCATAAGGCCTGCTCCTGGAGCCATTTTGCAAAGCCAGTCCTGAGATAATGATCATGCATGCTACAGGTTTACCAAGATCACCTAGCCCAGAGTGGTGCAGGCCCCCAGGTATGCAAATCCAACCCTTGCCTTTGTCCCCTTTTCCATAAGACTCAGAAACTCTGTGAGACCCTCAAGGACAGATCTTGAACCTTTTCATCCGTCCTTCCCAATAGGACCATGATAATTGAAGCTCTTTTTCTGCGATTCACCACTGCTCAGCTCCTTGATTGGCATTTTGTAACAGGTGGCTGAGTGGGTCCCCTGAAACTCCCAGAGCTGGGCTTTCACCCTAAAACTCTGGTAACAATAACATTTTCTTTTTGATAATGGTACTGGGGATTGAAACCAGGGCCTTCACACTGACATACCTCTCCAGCCTTTAAAACAAATTTTTAAAAAACAATTTTTTGAGACAGAGCCTTGCTATGTCTCTCAGTCGCACAGAATCTTTTCCCCTATCTTTTCTCCTTTTCCATCCCCTTCTCTTTTTCAAAGCTAAATAATATTTTAAAATTCGGAAATTGACTTGTATTCATATACACCTGCCTTTGTGATAATTTATTTCTTTTAGAAAAACTGTTTTTAGGCCGGGTGTGGTGGCGCACGCCTGTAATCCCAGCACTCAGGAGGCTGAGGCAGGAGGATCGCTGTGAGTTCGACACCAGCCTGAGCTACATAGTGAGTTCCAGGTCAGACTCAACTACGTAGTGAGACCCTGTCTCAAAGAGCCAAAAAGAAAGAAAGAAAGAAAGAAAAGAAAAAGAAAACTGTTTATAGTTTATATTTCCCCCAATACTTCTCTGAATCCTCAGTTTTTGAGGGAAATGGAGTAGGAAGATCATCGGCAATTGGGTTTCCATTTCAAATGGGAAGGGTGGTATGACACTAGTAATTTCTGCCTTGGAAAAAGTTTTATTTTTAATCCTACCATCCGAACGTAATTTTCTCCTAATTGAGGCCAGTTCACTACACAGCTCTCACTATTTTTAATTAAAAATATTAAACATCAGAATAACAATATGTATTTCAATGTTACAATCTATGAAGCATCTTTCTGGGGAAAAGTCATCGGGATTTAACTGTGTGTGTGTATTTTTTTCCTAGTAAACACAGATAATCATGAAAATACATTGATTTTACAGGGAGAAGAAATATTAATATGTTAGAATATTCAATAGGTTTGGCAAAGGGTCACCCACAATGTTATTGTATTTTGTAATTCTGGGCTAGAAACAGTGGGAAAATAAGTTAATAAATAATATATCCAAAATGGTATTTTGAATCAGCATCAAAGCCACAGAAGGAAGACTGGATTAGAAGTCCAGAGATTAGCTGGTATCATAATCTTATTTTGATCTGTGGAATAGGAAATTAACCTTTCTGGATCTCAGGTTTTTTGGTTTTTGTTTTTGCTTATAAAATAAATTAAATTTTATTTACTATCGCTATGTCATGACCCACATCACTAAAATTCTCTTTGGTAGCATTGTGTAATCATTGTACAAACTTCAATAGATTTTGGCAACTGGAATTTCACTTGTGTTGTGGCTTTATCTCCTGACATGACTCCAAAAAGTCAATTTATACTGATAAATCATACTGTATGGCAGATAAACATAGTGACTTGCTCTTCCTATGAGCGTGGTGAAATAGTTAATTTATGAGCTTTAGTTTTCTCAAAAATAAATGTGTGATAAGACTGCCTTTTTCATTTGTTGTGAAGATTACAACAGCCTTGGGCTTACCTGGCAGAGAACATATGTTCAGTGATTAAAACTACTGTTATGACCCTCTTGTTATTTCCTTCCTACTGGTTGTCTACACTTGATGGTACCTCAGCAAAATGGGAAGTGAATCCTGGAGTGCTGGAATCTCTGGTGTTGACTAAATCTGAATCCCCTCCACAGGTGGAGCCCTTCACCAAGGACCACCGTTGCCTTTCTGTACACTTGTCCTTCCCTTGAGCATTCTTGACTTGGTTCTGCCCATGTGAAAAATCTTCTAATGCTCATTTCAATCCCTCTTCTTCTCATAAAGTTTCTCCCATGCTGGCTCACACTGCTTTCTAGGAATTCCTACAACAAAATCACAGCATACCCAATGATAAAACACCCTGTGTTCCTACCAGTGAATATGAGGGAAAGAGCTTGCATTATGAGACTCACTGTCCGGGTTCCCATAACAACTGTTTGCAATTCTCAAATAAACTTAGCAACTTTGTTATATTATTTAACTTCTCTAGTTGTGTTTCTTAATTTTAAAAAAGAAGCCCAAATTCTAAAACTCCAAGGGTTGTTTTTCTGAATACTAAATGAAATAAACACATTAAATAGTTAATACATGTGCACTTTTAGGAAATATTTATCTTTTCAAATGCTTACTACAGACGTCAATAAGAAATGTTTATTGACCTGAATATATAGGAATATTCTATTTCTGCTAAAGAGAATACAGGTCTTTTAAAACAGGCACAACTGCATTAAATTTTTTCACCAAGTATCAGATGCATGTTGAGCATTTAGCAAACAATTATTTTTTTTTTTTTCATTTTTTTTTTTTTATTGAGTTTATTGGTACATTTAGGGATACAGTACAGTTACATTCATTGTTGGGATCATGTACCTTTACATGGCAAGTCTTGATTCTCATTTTTTTCCCCTTACCTCTGCCCTCCCTTCACCCCCTCCTCCCCTCCCCATCTACAAACACTTTATTTTCATCTTTTCATTCTCTCACATTTTTTTCTTTTCCCTTTTTGTTCTTCCCCTACGTATCACACCTTCCCTACACCTTTAGCTCCTTTCCTCCCATTTCTAAATGTCAGTAATCTTATTAGAATCTTATGCATTGTTGCAGAATATTCACACCAGGGAAACTATTTGGTATTTACACATGTGGGACTTATTTATTTCACTTAGGAGTATATCTTCAATATGTATCCATTTTCCTATGAATGAATCTATTCTCTCGCTCTTTATGGCTGAGTAATATTCCATTTTATAGAAAAACCACAACTTCTTTATCCAGTTTCCAACGGATGGGCAAATAGGTTGTTTCCAAGATTTAGCTATTACAAACTGTGCCGCTATAAACATGGGTGCACATACTTCTCTGTGATATGATTCTTTTAGTTCTCTTGGAAAGATACCCAACAGAGGGATGGCTGGGTCAAATGGAACCTCCAGTCCAAGCTCTTTGAGGTATCTCCATATTGATTTCCATAGTGGTTGCACTAGTCTGCACTCCCACCAACAATGGAGGAGGGTTCCTTTCTCCCCACAACCCCGCCAACATTTGTTATTGTGTGATTTCTTGATAGCAGCCATTCTTTGTGGGGTGAGGTGGAATCTCAGTGTTGTTTTCATCTGCATCTCTCGAATGACCAGTGATGTGGAACATTTTTTCATATATTTTCTTGCTGCTTTCACTTCTTTGTATGAGAAATGTCTGTTCATTTCGGATGCCCATTTTTGGATCGGGTCTTTATATTTGGGGGGACTGATTGTTTTGAGTTCTTTATATATCCTTGATAATAGTCCTTTGTCTGAGGTACAGCTGGTAAAAATTTTTTCCCACATTGTAGATTGTCTCTTAGTTCTGCTAATGGTTTCTTTTGAAGTACAGAAGCTTTTTAGTAAGATGAGATCCCAGTTGTTGATTCTTTCTGCTAGTTCCCGTGCTACTGAGGATTTGTTCATAAAGTCTTTTCCTATACCAATGTCTTCCAGAGTTCTGCCTAACTTACTTTCCAGCAAGTTTAATGTTTCTGTTTTAATATTTAGATCTTTAATCCATTTGGATTTTAATTTAGTGCATGGCGAAAGATAAGGGTCTAATTTTAATCTGTGACAGGTTGATATCCAGTTTTTCCAACACCATTTATTAAAGAGGCTATCTTTCCTCCACTGAGGATGGTGAGCTCCTTTGTCGAAGATGAGGTAGCTGAGTACATCTGCATTTGTTTTTGTGTCTTCCAGTCTGTTCCATTGATCCTCAGGCCTATTTCTTTGCCAGTACCATGCTGATTTTATCACAGTGGCTTTGTAGTATAGTTTCAAATTGGGAATTGTTACACCTGGTGCCATGTGACTGTTGCCTATAATGGCTTTTGCTATTCTAGGTCTCTTGTGGTTCCAAATGAATTTTTGGATTCTTTTTTCTAGTTCTGTGAAATATAGTGTTGGAATTTCAATTGGCATTGCATTGAATGTATATAGCAGTTTCGGTAGTATGGCCATTTTCACTATGTTGATTCTTCCTACCCAGGAGCAGGGGATATCTTTCCATTTTTTTATATCCTCTTCGATTTCTTTTTTCAGAGTGCTGTAGTTTTCAGTGTAGAGATCTTTTGTTTCTTTTGTTAGATTGATTCCTAGATACTTCATTTTTTTGGATGCTATTGTAAAAGGAATTTTTTCCCTTATTTCTCTTTCTGTCTGTCTGTTATTTGTGTATAGAAAGGCTATTGATTTTTGGGTATTCACCTTGTATCCAGATACTTTACTGAATCTGTCAATTAAGTCTAGAAGTTTTTTGGTGGAGTTTTTTGGATCTTCAATGTAGAGTATCATATCATCAGCAAATAATGATAGTTTAACTTCTTCCTTTCCTATCTTTATTGCTTTAATTTCTTTCTCTTGTCTAATTGCTGTGGCTAATGTTTCCAGAACTATATTGAAGAGAAGTGGCGATAGTGGGCATCCTTGTCTTGTTCCTGATTTTAACATGAAGGTTTTCAGTTTTTGGCCATTCAATATGATGTTGGCTGATGGTTTTTCATAAATAGCCTTTATTAAATTGAGGTATAGACCATCTATTCCAATTTTTTGCAGGGTTTTTATCATGAATGGGTGTTGAATTTTATCAAATGCTTTTTCTGCATCTATTGAGAGGATCATATGGTTTTTGTCCTTGACTTTGTTAATATAATGTATTACATTCACTGACTTTCGTATGTTGAACCACCCTTGCATCTCTGGAATAAATCCGACTTGGTCATGATGGATGATCTTCTTAATAATCCTCTGTATTCTGTTTGCTAGTATCTTATTAAGGATTTTTGCATCTATATTCATTAAGGAGATTGGTCTGTAGTTCTCCTTTTTGGTTGTATCTTTCTCTGGTTTGGGAATCAGAGTGATACTTGCTTCCAGGAATGAATTTGGAAGTATAGCTTCTCTTTCAATTTCATTGAAAAGTTTGAAGAGTAATGGTAGTAGTTCTTCTCTAAATGTCTTGTAAAATTCAGCAGTGAATCCATCAGGGCCTGGGCTTTTCTTTGTTGGTAAGTTTTTAATTACATTTTCAATTTCACTGATTGTGATTGGGGTGTTTAAAATGTTTTTATCTTCTTCGTTCAACTTTGGTAATTCATAAGTATCTAGAAATCTGTCCATTTCTTCTGTGTTTTCCATTTTATTAGAGTACAGGTTCTCAAAGTAGGTGTTCATGATCCTCTGGATTTCTTTCGGATCTGTTGTGACTTCGCCTTTTTCATTCCTAATTGCATGGATCTGAGCCTTTTCTTTCCTTTTTTTGATAAGATTAGCTAAGGGTTTGTCAATTTTATTTATTCTTTCAAAAAACCAGCTCTTTGTTTCATTTATTTTTTGTATCGTTTTCTTAATTTCAATTGCATTGATTTCTGCTCGGATCTTTATAATTTCCTCTCTTGTTCGAGCTTTGGGTTTTTCTTGCTCTTGTTTTTCTAGGAGTCTAAGTTTCATCGTTAAGTTGTTTATTTGAGCCCGCTCTGTTTTCCTAGTGTGGGCATTCAATGTTATGAATTTTCCACGTAGAACTGCTTTCATTGTGTCCCAAAGATTCCTGTATGTTGTATTGGCATTCTCATTTATTTGTAAAAACTGTCTAATTTCTTCTTTAATTTCCTCTGTAATCCATTGATTGTTTAGGAGAGTGTTGTTCAGTTTCCATGTGCTTGTGAAGTTTCTATAGTTTCTTGTGCTATTGATGTCTAGTTTGATTGCACTATGATCTGATAATAAACAGGGGATGACTTCAATTTTTTTGCATTTATTTAGACCTGTTTTGTGAGCCAGTATGTGGTCTATTTTGGAGAATGATCCATGTGCAGCCGAAAAGAATGTATATTCTGGTTTTTGGGGGTGGAATACTCTATAAACATCTATTAAGTCCATGTGTTCCAAAGCTTGGTTCAGTTCTATTATTTCATTGTTGATTTTCTGCCTAGTAGATCTGTCAATTTGTGATAGTGGGGTATTTAAATCCCCCACTACAATTGTATTAGTGCTTATTTGGTTTTTCATGTTACTTAATATTTGTTTTATATAGTTGGGGGCATTTATATTTGGTGCATATATGTTTATGATTGTCAGCTCTTCCTCTTGAATTGTTCCCTTTACAAGGATGTAGTGTCCTTCTTTGTCTCTCTTAATGAGTTTTGGTTTGAAATTTACTTTATCTGAGAATAAGATTGCTACCCCTGCTTTTTTCTGGACTCCTGACGCATGGAGAATTGTTTTCCATCCTTTCACTTTCAGTCTATGGACTTCCTTTTGCACTAGGTGTGTTTCTTGTATACAACATATTGTTGGATTTTGCTTCTTAATCCATTCTGCCAATCTGTTTCTCTTGATTGGTGAATTGAGGCCATTAACATTGATGGTTACAACTGATATATTTTGACTTATTCTTGTCATGTTTTTGTCCATTTGTTGACTCTTTTTACTTTTTCTCCCATCTCCTTTTAGTTTCTTGCCTTGCCTATTTGATTTGGTCTGTTGGGCCTCATGTTATTGTGAATTTCGTTGTCCTTTTCTAGGATATTGTTTAGAATTCCTTGCAGTGCTGGTTTGGTGTTCATGAAATTTCTCAGGTGCTCTTTGTCGTGGAAGTATTTTATTTCCCCATCTATTTTGAAAGAGAGTTTTGCAGGATACAAAAGTCTAGGTTGGAGATTCTTTTCTTTTAGGACTTGGAATACCTCACTCCAGGCTCTCCTTGACCTAAGGGTTTGTGTTGAAAAGTCTGCTGTGATTCTAATGGGCTTCCCTTTGCATGTGATTTGTTTCTTTTCTCTTACTGCTTGTAGTATTTTGTTTTTCTGTTGGATTTCTGGAATCTTGATTATTATATGTCTAGGTGTAGATTTTTTTTGATCGTGGCTAGTTGGGGTTCTATATGCCTCACTTATCTGTATGTCTAATTCTTCCCTTCTGTTTGGGAAGTTTTCTGTCATTAATTCTGTGAAGAGCTTTTTTATATCATTTGTGTTTTCTCCTGTTTTTTCATGAATTCCTATCAGTCTTATGTTATTTTTCTTTGTATCGTCTAGGAGTTGTTGGATTGATTTCTCATGATCCCTTACTGTTTTTAATAGACCTCTTTTTTCACGGTCACTGACTGCTATCCTATCTTCTATATCTGAAATTCTATCTTCGCAATCTTTTATTCTGTTTCGTACACTTTCAATAGAGTTTTTAATCTCCTGGATATCTGTTTGAATCTGTTTTATGGATTCCATTTCTTTCCTCTGTTGGGCATTCATTGTTTCCATGTCTTTCTTATGCTGAGTCTTCATGGCTTCTATCACAGTCTTGAGCTCATCTATTTTTTTCTCAGTTTCTGCTCTAGAGTCTCGAATCATGACTTCTATTTTGCTCATCATCTCTCTGGCTAGCTGGGAAATTATTTCTGATTTGAATTTTTCTAGAGCCTGATTGATCAATTTTGTTACCTCCTGTGCTATGGGTCCAGGGAGTCCTGTTGGTTCACTATCAGACTTTTCATCCTCATTTGTCCTACTATTTGCTATTGGTGAACTGGATATTTGTTTTTGTGTCTTGCTTAAGTGTTTTCTCATTTTTATTTTTATTGTTGGGTTGTCCTTCTTTAATTTCTGGGTATTACTTAAATCTTCCTAATATAGTTGCGTTTTAGCTTTTGAGTTTCTAATGACTCATAGACATTCTCGTTTTCATAATATCAGAGAAAACAACTCTTTAAATCAATCACCACTCTTTGTCCCAATTGATACATTCAGCAGCCCAATAGGATCAGGCACAGCTTGCCAACTGACCACTTATGGTAGTCATTAATGTATCACCTTTAACTCATGTGAATTAGATTAATTTCAAGAAGCAGCTCATAGTATGTTTGCAGTGAATATTCTTTTCAATATGGCATCTTTACCATTTAGGATGGGGGGTTCGACTTAGAACAAGAGGATTAGATAAGTGAAAGAATTAGAGCAGGTTTGAAGTGAATCCAGAGGTTGTAGAATTACCTTACTATCTTTACAAAGCTATTAAGTTCAGGGGGGATAGAGAGAGTGCAGGAATAAGGACAGGAATATATCCCCTTAACAGTAACAGGCGCTTGCCTTCCCTTGAAGGTACAGAGCCATGAGTGAGGTAAAATGACTGGAGAAAAGAACATAAAGAGAAACCCGTCCTAAAAACAAAAAATAAAAAAAGAAGTCTGAGTTCTTCAGGAACTGGAATAAAAAGGGAGATGAGGGACACTATGGTGGAGCAAGAGACTGAGTTGGAGAGACAGGACAGAAAAAAGAAAGAAATTTTAGGGTGGAAAGAGGAAAAAAGAGACAAGAGAGAGGGAAAGAAAAAGAATTTGAAGGTCCTCTTTCAGGCTATCTCTGATCTCATATTATACCACATGCACAGTCATATGCGGAACCCAATCCCCTGGTTATAGCTAGCCAATGGCTGTTCCTCACGACTGAGACTGAACACAATCTACAAAGCCTAACTTTAGTTTCCTTACCCTCAGGGTTGAACTCCACTCCGTTCTATTACAGGTTTCCCCTGCCCTTTCTTTAAAGATGATCAAAGTTCGGAGCTCAGAAAACTACCCTTCATGGGAACCTATGCCTCTGCAGAGTTGGTCTAAGGACTGGCCCGATCAGGAGTTTTGAGAACGGGGGGGGGGGTCGTGTGGGTGTTTCAAGGGCGCCCGCGCGGCTACCTTCCTTCCTGGGTCTGTTGTCGCGCAGGCCGGGAGCTCACGCGCACGCCGCCGGGTGATCGCAGACAGGCAGGTAGGCAGGCAGCTGAAAAAAACCCCCTCTGGGGTCCTTGGGTCCTTCCTGGGTCTGTTGTCGCGCAGGCCGGGAGCTCACGCGCAGGCCGGGAGCTCACGCGCACGCCGCCGGGTGATCGCAGACAGGCAGGTCGCAAACAATTATTTTTAAATGATCATGTTAAACCACTTGTCAGTTAGACAAAATATGTTGTTTGAGCCTAGTACCGAACTAGAGAAGTGCCTTGGGTGAATAGGAGCTGTTATGCCCTCCTTACATTCAAAATGCCATGAAAAACCTCATATGACAAAATGTATGATACCATAGAGCAAAACAAGTGGTGAAATCTATGTAAAGGTAGAAACTATAATAATGAAGCAATAAACTCAGTACTCAAAGTGAATTCTAGAAAACCCTATTTAATTAGTGAAGGTAGATTTAAACTTTGGCACTAAGACTCCTCATAACAATGGGCAGACTCTTTTACTTGTATTTTTGTAGTCAACTTATTCTATTGGTTCTGGAAGAACCTTGAAATTCCCCCTCCCCAAAATCTTGGCATTTCAACATCAATGATTTTTGCCCAAGCCTACCTGGGGTAACGAACAGTGCCTCTCATTTCCCTCTGGAGCCCATCTACCTGCTCTACTTTACAGAATTAGATCTGACAGCTTCAAGTATGCAAAGTTGCAGTGGAAGTGGCACTGGGGATATACACCAAGTTTTCAGAAATATCATTTCTGAATCTTTTTGGAGAAGAATCAAGGGACTAAATTTGTGTGAAAAAGATAGCTTTAGAAGGAAATAACTTTTTTTCCAGGACATACAGTAAAATCAGCAATGTACCATCATTATTGGCCTCTTCTACTACTGTTAAAATAAGGATACAAGGTCTGTCGGATACGATGCTATTTGCTATATAATTACTTATATCAAATGTTTCCATCCATGATGGCATATCTTTCCCTAAACATCTTTCTCTTCTCTCTTCCATACTGGGAATCAAACTCAGGATGTTGCACTTGCCAGGCAGGCACAGTACCACTGAGCTAAATTACCAGCCCATATTTTATTTTCTTTATGCATTTTCACATCTTAAAGTGTGCATTCTTCTGTATTTGTGTTAACATACTTCTTTACTGTTAGTGTGGCGGGATGCTGACACTATTTAAAATATGGTCTTAATTAATTGGAAACTACCTTATCCTAAATCACTATTTTTGTGATTTACTTTTGAGAGTATGTACCAGATTTCAAAATTAAGATGGAGTTTGGAGGTTTACTTTTGAAAAGTAACTTTGATATCCTACTCTGAGAAGAGTTTAGACTGTTTTTCTCTTTAATTTTAACCTATGCAAGTCACTAGTATTGTATTTGTCAACCTGCACAAATAATAACTATATAGTCATATTTTCATATAGCCTACAGTTGTCAAAGGATGATTAGAGGATTTTTTAATGTTCTTACACAAGCAAGAAAGTGGCCTTAGTATTTTCTGTGTGTAATAGGAAAGAAGTGTTTGGAGGTCTATTATGTTTGAGGGACATGGGAGAAAACAAGATAGAAATTTATTTTGTCTTTAAGAGTCCTTGGAATTTAAGCTCCCTGGTTGACAAGGGTCTTATCTTACTGAAACCAAACATTTCTTGAATATGCTAGGTTTTCTGAGATGGATTGCCCTTTAGTGGACCTATGTTGACTGTGACCAAACAAAATGACTTCCAAATGTCTCTGATATTTTTCCAGCAAATGGCTGGATATTCAAGAGACTCTGGAATATCCTTACAGCAAAGGCCTTTGTCGTTGTTATTCTGTCTTTGTTATATAGAATTGAATGATTATGCTTTGCAAATAAGTTGACCAACTGGACTCAGAACACATGTAGGACTGGGAAGCCTTAATGAAGAGACAGTTAGGTTACCCAGGCCTAGTTCTGAGTTTGGGGTCAGAGTCAGAGGACTGAACCCAGAATTCATTCTCATTTTGGAGCCAAGTCCATAGCTCTTTCTTGAGTTTTACTGCCCAGTAAAGTGAGTAAAATCTAGACACTGTTTCACTACATTTTTCTCTATTACAATGAGGAATGAAAGCTGTGTGGCCTTTACCAAGGGTTATAGAAGAGCGTAGTCCTCACAGGACATGAGGCTCACGTGTTGGACCATGGTAAGTCACAGTAGCCCCAGTGGCGACACAGAAGTGTTCACACATGCTCTGGAGAAGTGGTAAATATGTGTTTTCAGAACAAAAAATTCAGAGCACCAGTTAAATCTCTTTATAATTTCCTTTTAGTTAATTCTTTCACCCAGAGGCCAATCATTAATAGAATGAAAAGTAAAATTATGCAAAGGCTTGAGGCTCATGAATCTAAGTGGCTCTTTTGCTCACGTCCTCCTCACTTTAGGAGGGCACTGCGGGAGCAGAAGACAGTTTTTATTGATCTTATTACAACTGGCTTGGGGAGTCCTCAGTGGTTAGAGCACTGTCCTTGGAAACTCTGAACTCAGGTCCACTAAAGAGTGGCAGAAGAATTCCTTATTGTTGGATTTTTCAACAGATGTATCAGTAGCTACTCAGAGCCAAGCATTCTTCAAAACTATGGATCTTGTGGATTTTATATGATATTGTGAAGACACGCACACAAGCACACACACACACACACATACGATATTAGTTGATATGTTTTAAAAGGAAACTCACATCAGGCAAGGAGTACATAAAATAGCAATCACATCCTTAGTTATTTAATATGAAAGGCCTCTAGTGCTATAAGGGAGGAAAGAAGCCATACAGGGCCTAGAAGAGCAAAGCTGGCTGCTTTAAGATTCCCCCTGAGACAGAAAGAAGCTGCACAGTAAAAGCAGAGCGAGAAAAGGGCAAAGAAAACAGAGCTGAGAGCAGAAAGAAGGCTGCAGCCAGAGTATGTTGCTTCTTTCAGACCACAGTGAATCTTTGGCTTTGGTTCCAGAAGAGACAGAAAACCAGTGATAAGTTCTTTGCAGAGGAGCGATGCTTGCCTAATATTACTTGAAATTCTATGATTTGTGTATTTTCACTGAAACAAAGATTGGCTAGGCTGAGCTACAGTTATTGTATTCTGAGTCTGATTTCTCAAGGGAAAATGTTGGGTAACTTCTTCTGCTCAGTCTTCTGTTCACCATTACAAATAATATATCAAATATTACAAAATTTCACCTCAGGTACCTCTTTTCACCCCTGACATTTGAACAAAATTTGGAATCCATCAAAAAGAAAAAAAAAAAATTCAGTAGGCAATAGGCAGTGTCTAATTCATATCTAAAGAGAGGTCAATGTCTATCAAAAAGATGAAGGAAAGAGAAGAAGGCTATGAGCCTCAATACAGCCCATAAAAGGAAAGGCTTCAAGCAAGTGTTCCCTGTTATGTTTCCCTTATCCCGCCTCATTTTTTTTTCCCATATCCTGATTCCATGGCTTTGTATAGTCTTTCATGGCTTATTAAATGTCTCAAAAAATCTACTCTTCTCAAAGTTTATTAATATTTCCCATGTCATTTGTTTTACAGTGCTTTCTAAAAATGGAAGTGTAAAATGTTTATTTACTTAACTTTAGGCATTTTGTTACTGGATCATTGCTTTCCTAATTCTAAATTGGTCTAACTGATACTTCTAAATTATGTATTCTTCCTTTTTAGGAAAAAAGTTATAAAAATAAAACCCATCCAAGAAAAGGAAAAGCATGCTCATCTTAAAAGTCAATACAGTAAAAAAGATAGGGTTTCTTTTTAAATATTATGAGTCTTTATTTTCAGAATCATACTCTGTTAAAAATTACTTGAGTTGTTATCCATGTAACCAAGACATGTCTGGTGTTCCTTGCCCAATTTGGTGTTCCTTTGATTTCTGAGGGAAGGTTTTCCCTCTTAATTTCACAGAAGCCTAGAGAAATTTTTATTTCTTTCCTCTTTCTCGAAAATTTTGGTAAATAATTTCATTAAGGAGGATTGCTGCATGTAAGTGCAAAGTACATTTTAATTAGCTAGCTTCCCCAACTGGCTTTTTTTGGTAGCATGGTAAGACTTGCTTCACAATAATACCTCCCTAATTTACAGAAGTCAAAATGTCAGCGAATACTTCGGAATGGGACTGTGTGTGGAAATGTGGCGTGAGTGGGAACTACTGATTTTATAGTATGTAGGTTTTTGTTTATTTGTACAACTGGCCTAATAATCCTATTTGAGGTGATTTGATACATTGAGTCTCTTCTGAAAAACTAAAAGGGAAACATACCTTTATCTTTACAAACATCTGTGCAATGATTAAATCACTTAATAGTAAATAACTCAGAGTTGTAAAACAGAAGAAGAGTATTGAACTGAAGATGAGAATGGCAGGGTTTAAACCAAGGTCTTTTTGTGGACAATTCTAAAGCTTTGAGATGATCTTTCAGCATCTCTGAACACCTTGCTCATTTCTCAGATGGGGAAGCAATCCAGACCATCTCAAATGTCCTAATGCTTCTGATTCCTTAGCTTGTGCTGTTGGATGACCAGCATTGTGTTAGGGGAGCAGATGAATCAAATATATGGGATTGAAATGTAGGAGTCATTCCAAATTGTTGAGAAATTTCCAGAACTTATTGGGATGACACACTGGGAGAACAATGAAAAACTGTGTGATCGGAAACACATTGTATAATACCAACAGAAACTACTGTAGTAACACATTGTCCGAGAAAGTCAGTGCAGAGGAATTTGGGAAAATGTGCAAAGTAATGTAGGGCAAGGAAAGATAATGAAGAATGGATAGTGAATATTCACTGTACAGGAGGGAAATAGATCTTTCACTGTATGCAGATTGGAGGCAGGGCCAAATATCAGCATGAGCTGGGTCACAAATCCGCAAAGGGACATTCACAGGGTGTGATGTCAGAGTGTGACAGAGATAAATTAGATAGGGTTAAAACTCATGATTGTGAGTTTTCTCATATGTAAGGAAATCGTAAATCTCATTCACTGTGATACTCTTAAAAATAAAAGGGACAATCATTGATAATTAGCCTAGAAAAGCCGTTATACCTAGTATCACCTACTCCAAATCATCCATACCATCTAAACTGGAACTCATATTCCCTTGCTTACCAGGAGTACATTTTTTTGGCTTTGTAGATGCATGAACTAATGAATCATAAGTAGAAATTGCTGTATTTATTTAGATAGTGGAGACTAGTTGGATACAGTTGGCTCTACATTTTACATCTCTCTGTCATCTCCCTATGGACACAAACATACGATAAGGTGTTTTTATGTAGCAGACATGCCCTGTGAGGGATGGCTAATTATGTCTAACGGAACAAAAGACCCCCCTGAGAGTAGCAACATATCCCAAGAGTGATAAACTTCCGACCTAGACCAATACAGAGAGAAGAAAGATGGAAGAAATCAAAGATTGCATACAAATTCTAAAACTTACCTCAGGGTACACACTGGCACTGCCAGAAGGATCTCCAACTGTCTGGACACTTATGTGCATATTTTCATGATACAAAAGCTCGGAAGCCTGGCTTTTTGCTCCTAGTGGACAATGTTCAGCAATTCCTAAGAATGCTAATGCTTGCTATGAGCACTACTCCATGTCTAGCTTGCACTGTGTCCACACGGCAGTGGTGCTTCCCTCTGCCCAGAATGCTGCTCTGAAAGCAGCCACTCAGAAGCCCTGAAGTTTCAGCAAGTCCACATACTAGGTACCTAGAGATAAGAATGCAGAGCAAGATAAATACTGTTCCTCTACTAAACAAGAAATGCCCTAAAGAAGCTCTGGTTATCTAGAATTGTGAGGGGATATCATCAATAAACGTCTCAGAGCACAGACCTAGATCCTCACTTTAAAGCATCCAGAATATTCATGTGAGGAAAGGGTATCATGAAGGAAAATTAAACAAGGCTGTCACGGTAGATGACTTGATGTTGCAGGCGGAGTGCTTTCTGAACTGAGCATAGAGCATAGAGCATAGAGGAAAAACACTCAGCTCTCCAGATCTATAGGTTCCTCCTCTGTGGGTTCAGAAGAATGACAGTTCCACAGAATAACCTCTATTTACATAGCACATGCATTGCAATAGGTTTTTCAAGGAGTTTAAAGATGGTGAATGCTAAGCCCCAGAACATAACCCACTACCTAGCTATAGCCTCACACCTGTTCATCAACCTCTTGCCACATTTTCATTCCCCTTTCTCTCCCCAGATCTGGTAATAACTATTTCACTTAAATTTATGAAATTGATTGCTTTTCTGGTGCTGGGGATCAAACTCGGGTCCTTGTGCTTGTGAGGCAGGCAGCAGAATCACTGAGCTAATCCCCAGTCCTGAAATTGACTTTTTGAAATCCATATAGGAATGATATTATGCAGTGTCTGCTTTTGTGTCTAATGTATTTGATTTAACAAATATTCCCCAGGTCTATCTATGTTACTATAAATAACAAGATCTCATGATATTTTTATAGGTGAATATATATATAATATATATCATATTTACATATCTCATATTCTTTATCCATTCATCTAAAGATGGACATTTAGGTGTCTACCTCCATTAATTATCTTATTTTTTTGTTTTTTTGAGACAGGGTCTCACTATGTAGTTGAGACTGACCTGGAACTCACTAGGTAGCCCAGGCTGGTCACAGCGATCCTCCTGCCTCAGCCTCCCCAGTGCTGGGATTACAGGTGTGTGCCACCACGCCTGGCTCTACTTCCATGTAATATAGCTTCTTTCCTGTTTCTGGTTCAATTCTTCTTTTTTTAGCTTAAAAGGACAAAATTCTTGGATTAAGGACCTGCTGTAAGTCCAAAATCATCTCATCTTGAGATCCTTAAATTAATTACATCTTCAAAGATCCTGTTTCCAAATAAGGATGTATTCATATGTACTTAGAATTAGGGCTTTACCATATCTATTGGGCCTCACTATGCAACCCATTAAATTAGCTTTTTTCTGCTTTACTCTTTAGACCTAAGAGACACAGAGGAACCCTTGACCTCTCATTTGAAAGCACCTTCTCCAATAGAACTTTTTATGAAAATTCAATTGCTTCATATGTACCCAGTTTTATTTGCTAACCATTAGCCATAGGTTGCTACTAAGTACTTGAAGTACGGCCAGTGAGACTGAAAAACTGAATTTTATATTTATTTTATTTTAATCCGCTTAAAATTAAAACAGTTATATAATTTTGAGAGCTATTGCATTGGCCAGAGCATTTCCATAGGAAAAAAAGTTGACATATACGAATCCGTTAAATTAGGTGTAATGAACGTTGTGAAGGTGGATATGCGGGGAACACTGTGACCAGTAGTAGTTACAGAAGTAAGGGTGCGAGCGAGAATCTTTGCCAGGTTGGAAAGGGGCTGGCAGATAGATATCAGACCAGCGTGCCGAAAGGCACAGAGGCCGGGAGTCCTACAGTGTCAAGGGCACAGGGCCCCTGTGAGAAGCGAGGCTACAGAGGCAACTACTCTGGATGAGAATTTACGCTTTGCCCTTGGGTGTAAAATAGGGAAGTGAAGTGGTCGTACTCATTTTCCGAAGGAACCTTGCCTGGCGTGGGATGGAGCCGAGCTAGCTCAGGGGAAATCCAGAAGGAAGTTTCCCATTCTTCTCCACTACGATCTATACCATAACTATGACAAGTGCTACAGTTATCCAAGTTCGACAGATGAAGGAACTATGCTGAATTTCCTTAAAAGAATCATGAACAAGACTCAATTCTGCATGAGCAATCAATTTAGTATAGGCATTGCATTCTGGTGAACATTAAATCCTTAAAACAAATGAACAAACAAAAAAAGTCTCCTTCCAAGTTTCCTAGAAAGTCTAAGGTATTAGGTATGCTATGTGAAAAAGAACAAAAGGGTTTCCTCCTACTGTGATAGTTTACCTTTCATCTGTCCATCTTTCAGTTGCAGGCCCTTTGGATTTGGTGACAGCAGTAATTCCTCTTGTAATTCTTGGCTAATGCATTAACAGTCACAGTAATTTCTGCCATTGGGCAGGCTCTGCCGTGCACCAGGATGGTTTCTACTCTGTAATTGTAGGGATCCTCATTAATCTAAAAGAATATTATGACATTGTGAGCTTACAGGAGAGACAATTCGTGACCGACAGAATAAAGGCTTAAATTACGCTGCTTTTGATGATGAGAGAGACAGAGCTGCATTTTTAAAACTTCTTGCAAAATTAGGATTTAGCAGCAGTAAGCAAATTCCTTGTATAACGAAAGTGGATGGCATTCAGGCAAAACCAATTCCAGATCTGCCTTGAGGAAACCTTTTATTTCAGGAAGAGATTAAAATTTCAAAGCTGTTTTCTGGTGGCATTTTTATTGATAAACCTGCATTTAAAGCAAAGTCTTAAAAATGCATGAGATACACAGAAGCAGAACACATGGTTTTAGATGCCACTGCCTGGAGTCTGAAAGCTCACAGCATTTTACAGACTGCCCTGGACAGCCTCCAAGGCGTGTTTTGACATATGTTAAATTTTTTAACACTAAACTCTCCTTGGTGAGAATGAGTTGACTCTTGGAGGTAGGTTTTCTTTTATTATTATTATTAGGTAGGTAGAGACTATTTACTTTTTTTCTAACTGAATTTAAAAAAAAGAAAGATGAACTTTTAGTTTTAACAAAGTAGAGAGCAAAGGAGTTCTCTCTCTCATTTCTGTCTTGCACACAAACTCCTGTCCCTGCACTTCTCACTGCTGACTTGCTATGTATACAAATCCTGCAAATTTAAATTTGCTCTATTTTTATCAGGGAGTATATCGACACCAAGAAAGGTCAGTGACTTTTTCAAGATCACAGATTCTTGGTGGAAGTCTAGGGCAAAAATAGACCTTATTTTTTGTTTTCTTTTTTCCTCATTTCCAGTTCAGTAGCTTGTACAACATAGTGCTAGAAATAAAGGAACATTTACTTACTTTCTATTCGGTCTTTGCCATTATTACAGATACTTGACATAGATTTTGGACAAAAAAGTTTGCAATCCTTTTCAGAAAACTAGGCACATGAAATTAGCATGAAATGGCAGTAACAATACTAATTGTATAAGGACAAAATCTGATTGAATCGTGATGACAATTCTGAGTGGAGAGTACAGTTATTAGCTTCATTTTACAGATGAGGAAATAAACACATTAAATCCCTGGATAAAATCCACACAACTGAGAATGATGATGTTGGGATTAAATTCCAAGTCATCAGATGGTGGAGTCCAAACACTTAACCTGTACCGTCCCCTGACAGCAAGCATAACAGTGGAAAGAGAGGAGGTCTGAGTCTAAACTGCAATGTCAGAAACAACAGGGCATAGGAAGAAGCCAGAGCACTAATAGTAGAGAGGATTTAGAGAGGCAGGAGTCTATTATCTGTTGGAAAAATAGAATGGTGCTTCCCACAGGAGGGAAGAGAAGGGCCGAGAATAGTCCTGTACAACAGAATTTAGGCAAAGCAAATAAGTTAATTATCAGCGCATTGCAAATTGGAAACAGTGTCCAGCTTGGCACACTTCTGCCTTTCTGTTCAGGGATGTGCCATTCTGTCCCACTTCTACTGTCACTTACCAACTCGAGTGGCTTTATTTCAAATAAAAGGAAGGCAGGGATCTCAGCTGCTGTTGATCCACTTTCTTTCTCTCCCTGAGAGAACATATGGAAAAGAGGAGTTGTGTCTCTTTTGTGTGTAGCAAAGGTGACCCTACCATATGGATACACTTTCTCAGACTAAATGAAAGGGACTTGCTTAAATTTCACATATCTCGTGTACCGTCACAGGCAGACTCTAATTGACAGGGTTTCTCCAAGAATAGGTGCCCTTATGCCATTCCAGAAACACTTTATTCTCTAAAAAGAAGGTCAAAAATATACTCTCTCACCAGTGAAAAGGTTTTGTGCTGACAGCTCCTGATGTCAGTGGGGACCTATTAAATTAGTTTCCATCCAACTCCGCTTATATCAAACCATAGCACAGAGTGGACACTCCAGGGAATCAGCCCCTGAAGAAAACTAACAGGGTGCTGTTCTCAAAGTCTACCTTATTGCAGGATTTCCTTTCCAAAATAATTAATTTCATCAAAATTCTGCATTGTTGCGCCTTTGCTGTGCCAAACATTTTTCTCTGTTACGGAGTAGGGGCATGAGTACTTTCTGTGACTTTAAAGTTTTAAGAGTTTATTTTCTACTTACATGCTGCATGCAGAGAGACGTTGTGTTAGCTTTTTGTCACTGTGATAAAATATCTCACAGGTAGTCTGTGTTCAGCTGGCTCCATTGCGTTTAGGCTTGTGGTGAGGTAGGCTCATCAGGATAGAAGGGAGTGGCAGAGGAAGGTTTGTCATGGCAACTTGGAAGCAAAGAGGGTGAGAGTCGGAGAGGAGGAAGTAGAAACCAGTATATCCCCACGTCACTCATGCATCTGCATTCAGTCCCTTCAACCAGGCCCCACCCCGTCTCCACCACCATCCAATCCTACCTTCAGCTGTGACCTCCAGTACTGCATCCACTGATAAAGTTGAAGTCTTCATTATCCAGTCACTGCCACAAAGCCCATAAACAAGGCTCCCACAAAAGGAGCTATGATGTGGATATTCTGGTTTCCAACCATAATAGAACTTTAAAATGAATTTCATAAGTAGTGATTGATTGATTGATTGATTGATTTAGTACCGGGGATTGAACTTGGGTCCTTGTACTTGTGAGGCAGGTGCTGGAACCACTGAGCTAAATCCCCGGCCCCATAGTGATTTAATTTTTATGACAATATCCCACGATCCCTGTATTAAACAATATATAAAATTGTAATGAAGGAAGAAATAAATGAGCCCCACATATCTAAAAGTGGCCACTCTTAATACATGATTCTAGAAAGAGAGCTTTGTTACCAGTAAGGGTCAATTTTTCTTTTGGCAGGGCAAAATATCATCAGGTAATTGCATTTTGAAGGGAGAGGCAGTTATTTTGGCTCATGTTTTTTGAGGTTTCAGTTCATGGTTTCCTGGCTCCAAGGCACAAACATCACAGAGATGGATGAGGTACAAGAAAGCTTCTTAGGTCATAGCAGTGAGACAGGAAGAGAGCCAGAGAAGGGCTCAGGGTCCAGGCCATAGCCTCATAGCCCAAACAGTAGCCTTCAGAAGTGTGCTTTACTAATGTCCTATTTGCCATTCAAGCCAGTGGAGTTGGCAATCAAGATTAACCATCACACTGCCTAACCTGATGGGTAGGTATATAAATATCAACATACATACACCAAGTATACTACACGACCTTTTATGAATTAAAACATATCTCAGTTTACTTGTGTCAACCAAATACACTGGAGTGTACAAATTCCAATTACATGTTCACTTTTTGCCATAAGATACACTATTTCTATAAAGTCTTTCTAAAGTTAAAATGTCATAAAATGATTGATAATTGAATCATGTGTTTTTAAAACTACATATTTCATTTTCAATTAATAGAAATTAGGGCACATTAAAAGATCAAAATGAGATTTCTTTCATAGGATTTTTCAAATGATTTCTTTGTATTTATGAAGTCTACTTTACATTCAATAATCATAATTCTTTCTGTTTATTATTGATAATATAAAAAATTAAACTCTGTTCCTCAACAACTTCTCAATTCCTCTATATTTTATTTTTATTAACATATTCCTTGATGAATCACATCATCTGCCTCTTCTCACCTGACTGCAAAGACTTACATAGACTATTTTCCTCCATTTCTTTTCGTTTTAGAAGCTCTACTTACTGCCTTTTCCCATTTAGTTAGAATGATTAGTATTCCTGGATCAGGTGCTTGGTAGACATTGTACCATTTTATTCAAATATTCAGTGTGTATTTTTTCACCACTTAGTTTCTCCATATAATTTACCATAATATTAATTTAATCGTGTTAGTTAACTTGTATATTGTTCTTAAAAATATCTTCATTGAAATCATCAATTTTCCGTTTGTTTGGGCCAATTGCTTTCCTTAACTACTGTCCTAAATCATTTTGCGCCATCTTCTGCTGTCATGCTTTGGTAATTTTTCCGGCAGATCCCTAATTAATGACTCTTTTCCTCTAGACTTTATTGGTTTATTCTTACATTTTGGCCAAGCCCATTCTGTAGTACTTAAGAAAGATTACATTATCAACAGAAAATATCACGATGTTCTTAACTGATGTCCTGTACACCAAGGTCTTCCTTGGTTTCTACTTCATCATGGACCAGATATTCCCTCCCTTTTGTGAAATTTCTGGGTTTTGTTGTTATTTTGTACTGGTTTTTGGTTTACTCCTTCACTATGGTAGAAAATACCGTCCTGAAAATTCTTTCAGAAATTTAGCACTTTTTCTTACCAGTAAGATTAATTCCTGTTATTCTTGATCACTAGTATATTATGTAATATATTAAAAGTTTATGAAACAACATTCTAAAACATCACAATCATGTGCTATGTTCTTCTATGATTTATTCCCCTTTCTCCATGTTCTCTTATAGGAAATACTACCAAGACCTGTCATGTAAGGGTACAAGATCCCAATAGTGAATGTAACTGTACTGTATACCTAAAATGTACCAATAAACTCAATAAAAAAGAGAAATACTACTATTCAGATTTTTGAACTTCTGAAGTAGCCATGCAGTTTTCTCATGCTTTTCCTTTTCTTATCCTTTTGCTTTATTGGGGAGAATTCCTCAATTCTATTTTCTATTGCTTCTTTAACTAAGTGGTGTTTTAAAACAACTCCTGCCATGTTCAAATCTCTAAAGTTTGCACTTATGATTGTTGTTTTATTTCATTCTATTGTTTCAGGAATGTAACTGCTCACTCTCTCAATTATTTTATAACAAATTTTACTCTGCTTTTATTATGTCTTACTTTTGCAAACCACTTCTATCTGTTTGATCTTTTATCTTCTATAGGAGAAGCTTTCTTTAGAAGCCTGGACATCTTCAGTTTTAAAATTTATGGTTAAGTTGCAGATGTGTGAGGGCTCTAAAAGGTTATCTAGAAATATTGTGTGTTTAGTGGGGCTTGTCATCATTCAGTATTTGTTATTCTTGAGTTTACTACACAATAATTTCTTATGGTATTCTTTAATGAACTTGAAGTCAGAATTTTTTATTTCTATTTTGCAGGGTTAATTGAATGTCTTAAAGAATAATCTGATCTAGTGTCTTGCTAGAAAGTGTGTCCAATACTAGAATATTGGGGCAAGATATAAAGGAAATTTGCATTTCCTAAGTGTTTGAGATTCGAGAATTAAGGGGAGTATACATTTGATTTTTTGATTTGTTTTGATATTTATTATATATGGACATGTTAGTCAATTTTCAATGATTAATACTAATATTTGTAATTCTCTGTTCTCACTCTTCTTAGTTGTTTACATAAAATGTAGTTGCACTGAGTTTGTGGAAGGTAGTGCAAAGACATATAAAACCAGTTAACCTTAAATTTTACCTTTTTGTTATTAATTTTCTCTTTTCTCCATATTAGCTGGAATCATCTCTAGTTTTTCAAAATTGTACCGCTGATTTTCAGCTGAGTCTGTTTTTTACCTATTGCTTGTACTTTATTTAAAATAGCTGTCTTAACACAGAAGACCTAATGTAGATGGCAGTATATTTATTCACACTGCACAGAAGAGGAACTCTGGCAACCAGAGATACGTCCTTCACCCAAACTCAGACAGTAATGAAAAGAGTTGGGATTAGAATGTAGGATGAGTCACCTCACACAGAGCAAGAGATCATAATGACCAAATATTCTAACTCTAGAATATTGTTCTATTCCTCTATTTGTTAGTGTAAAATTTTCTACTCTGAAATGTTATCATTTCATTGTTGAAACTCATGTTGAACCTTTATTATTAAATTTCTTTTAGAATGTAAGACACTTCTGGGGAGTTAGTTGTCTTTTGTTCTTTCCTCTGATTTATTTTCATATTATTTTATTTCATCTTGGCAGTGTCTGCACTAATTTAATATTTATTGCATTCATAACTACTTCAAAATGTTATCTTCTTACAATTACCTTTACAATTATGATAACTCTCCCAATATATTATATCTAATGTGAGAAGAATTAATTGTTTTGATATTGTCTGGATGACTTTTTTCTGCCAATTTATCCTTAGCAGGAATGTTCTTACCTTCTCCTTTGAACTATAGCTCTGGAACTACTCATTGCTTTTTCTTAATATAGTTGAAAAGCACTAGATGATAGACTTAATAATTTCTTTCTATCCTTTGACATATTTTAAGTGGACTGCATCACTGCCTCCCCAACCCTTAAAGTTTTTTGATATTCAATTTTTCCTCTCTTTAATACCATGCTCTAGAAGTCCCCTGAGGCCTTTGACCTTGAAAAAGTCCTACAGTGGTTTCCAACAAATGCAGTTTTAATAGAATATCCCAAGCACTTTTGTAATTTTACTCCTCAAACAACCTCTACACATACTCTAGTTGCAGAGTATGTATAAACTTTCAAAATATGTCCCACTTATATCCTTTCTCTGCATTCATCTTGGGGTTTGGGTAGGATTGGGGAACATTCAGAGGTAAAGTATGTGGGTAATTACAAATACATTCTCTTGTTATAGCTGCGGAATCCACCATCACAATTAATGACCTGAGTTTACAAATTGATATTTGAATATATAAGATGATAAGTTTTAGGTAGTTTTTTATTAATATTTTTGGGTTATATAATAATATATGTGGAGTGAAAGATAACATGTAATCCAGTTTCTTTCTGCTACTTTATTTTAACCACTTACCAGCCCAATTATTTAAACAGGATAACCAAAAAAATTGCACATTTGTACATTAATTTTATAAGGTAATGTAACAGAAAGTGCAAAAATGACATTTTTATCAAATTTCTTAAATACAACCACCTCTGGTTGAAGCCACACCTGCCCAAACGATGCTCAAGATAGTTCTTAAACAAACGTTCTCAGAGTAAATAGTTAAGTGATTAACTGTATTATTTTTTCTGCAAAATCTATTAGTGAGCAGATCAGAAAGCAGCCTGAAAATAGATATCACAGTCAATCAGTGTCAATTGGTAGGCTAAATGTTTATTCCTGCTGGGGAAAAGTAGTTAAATTTTATTGTGTTCAAATAATTTCACCCAAAAGAAATGGAGGGTTCCATAGATTAACTTCTTGTGATTTCAATTTTATCACCTCAAAACTCAAGTTTCTTAGTTCCCATTCCACAGATATTTCTATTTTACTGAGCTGCTCTCTAAACGGCACAAAAAAACAGTCATTTGAGGAAGTGTTTTGTATAGACTTAGATGTAGTGTATTTTTCAAATAGCATCTATATTCTTTTCCATAGTTTTTCATACATAAGGTAGATAGCTAGTAGGCACTTAACATAGTTCTTCTTGTTCACCGAAATAGAACATTGCCAAGATTGGCAACAAAAAATAAGATATTTATTTATCCTGGGAATTGCATTTTAAATGAGTTTTTATCCACTCGATAATATGCACTATCATCTAAGAGTATGAATTGGATATCTTGTTACGTTACCCACAGGAAAATCCCCGTCTTCCCTGGGTCATGGGTCCTCTGTACTTCATTTTCACAAATATGAAAATATATGATTAATGCCATTCTCCAAATGATTTTGAAACTTTCAGTTTTTAGTTTTTAGCTAAATTAAGAATGTTTACAAAACCAACTACCTTTAATAGGTGAGGAACTGTGTAATTTAAATGTGCCTTGAATACTCTTAATTATGCTGGTAAACCTGTTTTATTGCCCTTATTTTACAAGCAGAAAATTTGAGATGAAAAGAACATAAGCCATATGCCTGAGTTCTGTTTTTTAGTAAGCATTTAAATGAAATTTAAACACAATTCTTTTTTTTCCCCCAACAGCTCATATACTCCCTTTCTGCTATACTGTGTTAAAAATGCACCACTATAAAACACTTTAGTAAAGAAGTTGGAGTTTGTCAAGATTATTCTTTAACCTTAGGTTTTGGATACTTACTTTGAATATAAAAAAAATCACTATGTAATTACTTCTGAGCTCTTAAATACCATTATAAAACACTTGTGAAGGGCAACATGAAATTTCTTAATTTCATTTTAAAGCCTGTTATCCTTAGACACACATTTAGTTCCTTTCATCAATGTGTGCTATTTCTTCAAATAAGTCAGTCGTATATAGAGTATATTCTGCTTTCTTTAACTTAAAAATCACTGCCTTATTAACAAGTCAGGAAAAATAGCATTTTTAAATAATATAAATACTAATATTATACTTGATGTCTCTAGCTATAGCTACTCAAAGTCTTTCTTCTTTGCTTGGGCATATTTTGGTTTTTGAGACAGGATCTTGTTATGTAGTTTAGGCTGGTTTAGAATTCACTATGTAAGCTCAGGTTGGCCTCAAACTCAGGTCAATCCTCCTGCCTCAGCCTCTTGTGTGCTGGGATTACAGGCATGTGCCACCATGCCAGGATTACTTATTTATTTAATTTTTAAAATTTTTAATTATGGAAAATGCACATGGTGGAACATTTTGTATCTGTTAACTATTGTGTTTAACAGTGGAATTAAGTACTTTGATGGGACTGTGCAGCCAATATTACCATCTCTCTACAATAGATCACTTCCATCTTGCAAAATTGAAATGGCATATTTTAGACAATTTCCCACT
Organism: Fukomys damarensis; assembly: GCF_012274545.1. Taxonomy (NCBI): domain Eukaryota; kingdom Metazoa; phylum Chordata; class Mammalia; order Rodentia; family Bathyergidae; genus Fukomys; species Fukomys damarensis. Next base: position 19,250,856 of record NW_022900922.1, read on the forward strand.
CCTTCTTACCTGGACCTTCAAAAGTCCATTCTGTTTTCTGCCTCTATAAGTTTGACTGCTCTAGGTATCAGGGCTGTATTGGTCCTTTTGTATCTGGAATATTTAATTTAGGATGATGTCCTTATTATCATGTTTGAGTGTAATTCAGAATTTCTTCTTTTTGAAGGATTAATAATATTTATTTGCATTTATATTACCACCTTTTGCTTATTTCTATCTTTTGGCAATTGTGAATAATGCTGCTATGTACATGCATGTATAAAAATCTCTTCAAAACTCTGCTTTTCATACTTTAGGGTACATATCCAGAAATGAAATCACTGAATCATATACAAATTATATTTTAATTTTTTTTCTAAAAACACAATGTTTTTTTTGTTATCATTGTTGTTTTAAGACAGGGTCTTTCCATGTTCAAGAGGGCTTTGATCTCATTGTGTATCCCAGTCTGGGTTTAAACTCACAACGATTCTCCTGCCTCAGCCTCCTGAGTGCTGGAATTAGAGGTGCACAATACTATTAAAAGCTGTACCATTTTATATTTCCATTAACAATGCAAATAGTTTCAATTTCCCAACATTTCAATCAAGAATAGCCTTTTTCCTTTCTCTTTCTTTTCTTCCTTCTTTGCTTTTTCTTTCTTGGTAGTAGCCATCTAAATGGGTACCAGCTGACTAGTAATCTATTTCTTAATTATGAACACTTTTACTTGTCATTGTAATATGCTTTGTAATATTCTTTTTATTTGCCTCTCATGGAATTCATATTGTTAAATCAATTGTGACATATTACAGGCTTAAAGATTTAAAGATGAAGTCCTAAATATTATCACCAATTGGTAGCAAGTTCTGTCAGAATCAAAGATAGAACTGAGTTACAAATAATTAAGAATACATATATTTTGATCATTTTAAATATCATTAGATAGACAATAAAATGCATAAATGCCAACAGGGATAATAAATTCTAGGGAATATTATTAAAAATCAGTATTTTATTTACAGTGAGTATTCCAATTGGTTGAATGTAAATGTTACTATGAAAATTTTGACTCAAAATAAAATCTTGCTTGCAAATATTACATGAATTTGGAAAAGAAAATAATTTTAATTCCCAAAAGGTAACGAAGGCATGTCCCACTCTATTAAGATATAAACTTTTTTTTTTTTACTTTGGTCCATTTTTCTTCTTGCACATACACATCGAGTTAGATTAAGTATAGAAATACACTTTTTTTTTGAGACAGGGTTTCACTATGTAGTTGAGACTGACCTGGAACTCACTACATAGTCCATGCTAGTCTCAAACTCATAGCAATCCTCCTGCCTCAGCCACTCAAGTGCTGGGATTACACCACCATGCCTGGCAGAAATACACTTTTATATGCTTCTTTGTTCACAGAATATTGCAACAAGGATGTTTCTCTATCTTACACAATTTATTAAATATTCATTGTAATGATTTCAGAACATCTGCATATTCTTCAATCAATTTAATAGAAACATCCTTACAGTTTCATACTAAGGTGTTAAATCTTTTATTATTATTAACAACCGTGTGATGTGTTTACATTTTTGCCCCACAAATGATTCTGAGGAACCAAAATAGTTGGTCAAGAGGAACAAATATTTTAAACTTTTACTTATTTGGCTATGTGTCGTCTGATCAGAGAAAGTCTCCAATTGGCTAGTCTGTTCCTAAGATTCAGGTTACACTTTTTGAAAGAATGTTACATAAATGGTATTTTGTATATCTTTTACACCCTATTAAAAGTCTTCATAAATTTATTTATTATTTGACCTTAATTACCATGCAAACGTGCCTGAATTCACTCATCTGTAAAATAAAAGGCAATAGGAAATGAAGGAGAGATTGATTATTTTCAAATTTTTCAACAACACTGTCCTGTTTTTATAGGTAAGTTATAGAAATTAATTGATAAATATAAAATTACTGCTCATTTTGCTCATTATTCCAATATTTAGAGACTTTCACTATCATGTTCTATTTAATATTAAGAAGTTCTTATAGTACAACTCTTCAACCATATTTTTATTATTTTATGCTATCATATTTGTCTTGATTTCATCTTAAATACATTTTAAAAACACATTGCTCCCTATAGTGAATCTTTTGAGATGTATCCAGCTTGAGAGATGAAAAATTACCTAACAGAGTAAGAAAGGTAAGAACTGGAGCACTAGATCAAGAAATTTATTACTATCAAAAATAGTTGACTTGGCTACCCTGTAATGCAGCTTACAATAACATGAAAATCTAGTTAAATCCCCAAAAGACCCTTGAAACTAATCTTTATAGTTTAAACTACATTATTGAAGGGACTGAATAAATTAATAAGTTGTGGGATTTGTTCCAAAATTTCCAACCCAATTATTCTTCATATGAAATTTTTTTATAAAGAGAACTCAACTCATGAAAATTACCTCCTGAGAAGATTTTTATAGTGTTATAACACCACAATCTTCAATTCTTTGCATTATTTGTATGAACTCCTAGCACTTTTCTCACTTTCTGTGTGTTCTCCAAGACAGAGATCTTTAAAGGATGTGTGTAGATAAAAGGCACCACACATTAAACAACTAGATACTTCCTTGTCCCACTTACACCTAATATTGGGAGCCAAAATGAAACAAAAAGCCAATTACGTGTTATTAGATGAGAAAATACTTTAGTACTGACAATAGACTTCATACGAAAATGTTCTCTATGGGGAGCAAAATTGTACTGTGAGTTCTATTGTGCTCCAGTCAGAAGAGTGTTTTACAGTTTTCAGATTCAGTTCACTTTTATGAAAGAAAAATTCCTTCACAGCCTGCTAGGGACTCAGACTGTGGATAGAAGTCAGTGAGGTATAGTTGTATAACACAATCCTTTTCCTCCAGAAGTTTTAGCTGAGCAGATAAAAAAGGTACAATAAAAGTAATAGAATGGAAATCTCATAGGGACACAGGGACAAGTGACCAGGAAGCTCCTCCCTTCCCAAGGGGAAGCCAGTTTTTGTTTTTGTTTTTCTTTCTCTTTCCCGCACCATGGCAGCTAACTGGAACTTCTACCAAAAACAAGGTTAGGGACTAGAAGTGGGGTTGAGGATAGCTGGTGGAACAGCAAAACCCCTCCTGCCCTATGACCTGTGCCAGAGAAGGACTCAGACCTCAAAAATGGCTGCCACCACCGGTACAGGCACCTTTGGCCCCAGAAGTCAGCACTCCCTCTGATTTGCAACTAGCAGAGCAAGCAGACTTGGGCCGCAGTGGCAGGACAAGGAGGGCAGCATGTGAGAGGAGCCAGTGGTGTGGAACAGAGGAGACTGCAGGGTCTTGGAGGAGTGAACTATACACGGGGCTAGAAATAGTCTCAGGCTGTCTCTGTCTACATGTACCCCAACAACTGGGGAAGAAATGCGTTGACAATCAATATAGTAGGACTCAAAGCTCTGTATGGTGATCTTCCATTTTTGACAGGTAAAGCAGCCATTCTCTGGTGAGAATTTAGACTCATGTTCTGTAAGATTTGTTTGCTTTGTTTTTTTCTTATACTCCCAGTACGGACTGCCTTTCTGTATGTTTGTTGGAGAATGATTCCAACTTCACCTAGTGGTGTTCTTGAGACTGTTACCAGTCCCAGGTAGGACATCCAGAAAGCTACTGGATAAAGACTGGCTCCATTCCCAACCTCCAGAGGCCAAGATCAACCCAGCCCCCAGCACTGATCCTACTGAAGTCTTGGCAGGATTACCCAGCAGATATGGCTTCTGACTTGGACACCACCACAGAACTGTGGGCACCAGAGGAATTTTTTCTTCTTCTTTCTCTCTTTATAAGTTTGTTTCATATTTCTTCTTCTTTTTTTTTGAGGGGGGGTATAGGTTTTGATTCTTATTGTTTGTTTTGTTTTGTCCATCTTGTTTCTCTTTCCTCAACTGTCTTTCTTGATTATTAGATGTTTTCATATAAATGAACATTGTCATTATTTATTTTCCTTCAATATTCTTTTGCTTTCTCCCCATTCTTTCTCTACTGTCCTCTTTTTCCAGTTTCCCAAAGATTGGATGACCACCCTCTATCCTTCAGCCTTGCATTTACTACAGTTTTCTTCAGTTATAGCTCTGCTTTGTCCCCTATCACTCTTACATCCACCCCACCTCCACTGGCAACACACTCCACCAACACACAGGGTAAAATCACTCTACCGAGGGAAAACACATTGCATACAAGTTCCTGGTTTATGTTGGATATGGTTATATAACTATAGATTTTGCCCCTGTGGCTAAAGGTGAAAAATTAGCAGTTACCACAGTTTGTCAGCTTCTAGGCTGTGCTTAATGTTATTATTATTGCTAATTGTACTACTTTGACCAGAATGCCATACTTTTGTAATCATTATTCACCCTTGTATGACAACACTGTGATTGTCTTAGGTTCTAATCATCATCATAGTCCAGTACCAAAGGTCTGGGAGCTAAGCCAAATAGATAGCAACTTCTCATTCCTAATAAATTGGGAAGATAGGATCTTGAGACAGACAAAAAGATGAAGAGCCAGCTACATATAGAAGGCATCTCTGAGGAGTAGACATTTCCTAGAGAAGCATCTGTATCAGTGATAAAGCTATATAACATAAGAAACTTGTAAAGCATGAAGACAGAAAACAAATTAAGATAGAAAATGACAATACACAGAAGCAAAATGAAACCCCAGACCTCCACCCACCCAGGACAAATCCAGGAGACAATGAGATAGAGGAAATCAGAAGCCACTCACTGGAGTTTTCTGAAGTGATAGCAGCAGAAGTAAATAAACAGATAAATGAGGCTATAGAGAAAATCAGAGAAAAAAATAATCTTTCAGGTTAAAAAAAAAAAGAGAGATGATGATCATAATGAAGGACCTGCTCAGCAAATCTAGAATAGACTTAGATTTTTAAAAAATTGTCAGTTTCTATAGGAGTTCAGAAAATATACGAGTTCAGAAAATAATACAACCATAAATGATCAATATCGGAAAGAAACAGAATACATGAAACAGATATCCAAGAAATGTAAAAATTCCATTGAAAGTTTGCAAAGTCAAATGAATAAAAAAAGTGAAGACAGAATATCAGACCTAGAAGACAGGATTACAGTTATTGACATAAAAAGAAAGATTTTTTAAAAATAACAAGGAGCCATAATAAAACAATCCATCAGCTGCAAAGAACTACATAAGATTAAGAAAAGTCAGTGAAAAAGCTAGAGTCAATGCAAAAAACACAAAACCTATTCACAGCAGTACTGGCAAAAAACTTTCCAAGCATGGAAAAATAATTGTGCATACAGTTAATTGAGGTATATAGAAATCCAATGAGCCATGACCAAAGTAAATTTATACCAAGGCATACAGTAATAAAGATCCCAGAAATTGAGCACAAGAACAGAATATTAAAAGCTGTTAGAGAAAAGAAACAAATCACCTATAAAAGAAAACCCATCAGAATGACAGCAGACATCCAACAGACAAACTCTCAAGTCAAGGAGAGTTTGGAGTAAAGTATTTGAAGTCCTGAAAGAAAACACCCTCTCCTCCACTCCAAATTGATGTACTCTGCCAAAATATCTTTTAGAATCAATAAATAAGATACATCTATAACAAAGAACTGAAGAAGTTCATGACAACCAAACCAGCTCTATAAAATGTTCTGAAAGATATTTTACAAAGAGATAATGAAGACCACAATTCCAAGGACACCAATAGAAAGAAGCCATCAGACAAGGCCAGCAATTAAAGAGAGGAAAGACCGGGAACCAACAACAGGAAAATAATATGACAAGGATAAGCTACTATGCATCAGTAATAACTATCAGTGTAAATGATCTCAATTCACCAATCAAAAGAAACAGGCAGGCAGAATGGATCAAGAAACAATATCCAACAATTTGCTTCATACAGGAAACATATTTAACTCAAAAAGAAATTCATAGACTGAAAGTCAAAGGATGAAAAACAATACTTCATGGAACAGGAACCTAGAAAAAAGCAGGGTTAGCTAGTCTATTTGTAGACAAAGTGACCTTTAGGCCAAGACTGATAAAAAGAGACAAAGAAGGTCACTACATACTTATTAAAGGAAAACTCTAAGAAAAACAGATAACAATCATAAATATATATGTACCAAATATTGGCACACCCAACTTTATAACATAAATATTAAGGGACATGAAAAATCAAATAAGCATTAACACAATTATAATGAGGGAGCTCACTACACCACTGTCACAAATAGACAGATCAACTAGACAAAAAGGTCAACAAAGAAATAACAAAACTGAGCCAAACCGGTGAACAAATGGACTTAGTAGACATCTACAGATTGTTCTATTCCACCATACCAGAATATACATTCTTCTCAGCTGTGCATGGGATGTTCTCCAAAATAGACCACAAACAAGCTCATGGAACATAGTTAAGTAAATGAAAACAATTTGAAATTATCCCATGCATATTATCAGGCAATAGTGCAATGAAATTCAAAATCAATGGCAAAAGAACAACAATAACAAAAAAAAACCCACAAAATTTTACTTCATAAACGTGTGTAAATTAAATAACATCCTCCTGAACAATCAATGAGTCAGAGATGGAATTAAAGAAGAAATTATATAACTTCTACTATTAAATGATAATGCCAATTCAACATACTGGAACTTATAGGACACAACGAAAGCAGTTCTATGAGGGAAATTTTTAGTGGGGAATGCTCAAATCAGGAAAACAGAGTGAGCTCAAATAAAGAACCTAATGTTGAACTTCAAACTTTTAGAGAAAGAAGTCAAGCCCAAAGCTCATAGAAGGGAAGAAATTATAAAGATTGAAGCAGAAATCATGCTGTTCCTCAGACAAAAGACTGACAACTAGACTATATAAAGAACTGAGAAAAATTACTCCTACACATGAATTTAACGCCGCAATGCAAAAGTGCTCATCTGAGATGAATACACAAATGACAAATAAATATATGAAAAAGTGTTTAACATCACTGGTCATTCAAGAGATGCAAGGGAAAACAATGCTGAGATTCTCCCCCCACCCCAGAAAGAATGGCAATTATCAAGAAATCAACTAATAACAAAGGCTGGTGGGGCTGACAGGATAAAAGAACACTTCTCCACTTTGGGTGGTAGTGTAGACTGGGGAAACCATTGTGGAAATTGGTGTGGTGATTCCTCAAAATAGTAGGACTAGAAGTTCCATTTGACCCAGCTGTCTCCCTTCTTAGTATCTTCCCAAAAGATTTAAAATCATCATACCACAGTGACATATTTATACCCATGTTCATAGCGGCATAGCTTGTAATAGCTAAATTTTGGAAACAACCCAAATGACCATCGACTCATGAATGGATAAAGAAAATGTGTCTTTCTATATAATGGGGTAATACTCAGCCATAAAGAAGTATAAACTTGAGACATTTATTGCTAAATAGTCGAGCCTAGAGACCACACTCTTAAGTGAGATAAATTGGACACGTATAAATACTGAATAATTTTTGTGGTGTGAGAAACTGAAAATATGAATAAGGGCCAAGATTAATAACAGATAATGTGAAATAGGAAGAAAATGTTCAAAGGTGAAGGAGCACAAGGTAGTTGAGAAAGGGAACAGAAGGAAAGGAAAAGGAAAAAAATGAGAAAAAAAGATAAAATAGAAACAAAGCTCTTGTGAATAAAGAGAAAGGGGGTGGAAGGGAGGGGAGAGGAATAGGAAAAATATGAATCAAGATATATCATGTACGGGTACCAACTTCATACTGTGAATGTGGTCATTCTGTATATCTAAATGGTACCAATAAATTTAATTATAAAAAATTAACAGAATGCTTAGCACGCACCAACAGATTTGCAACCAGAAAGCACAAAGCAATGAAGTAGTGCAGAGGAAGTGGATGGGTTAGGAAAAGTTCTCAAAAGACTTAATGCCTAAGATAGTGATGAAAAATATTTAAATAAAAAACAGATCTTGCCAAATCGATAGGTGTGAGTTACAAAGACTTCAAGCAAAAGGAACAAAAAGTACCACAGCAGAGAGAAGTAAAACCATATGCTTTTTAAAGAGATCACAAGTAATTTACTCTGAAGTATAAAGTACATGGAGAAGTTAGTTAAAAAATAAGAATGGGAAGAATAATTGTATGTGTTACTATCAAAGCTTATGACTGTCATTCTTGTAGCAGGGATGTCACCCTGGAGACTGACCTCAACAATGATAAGGGAATAAGTCCACATCCTATGAGCCAACCAGAAATACACCTTTCATAAGGGTGTACAGTTGCAGTTAGGCTGATGATCTGATCATGAATCAGATCATGAATTGCGAGGCATACAGAATAAGTCAATATTTAAGAAATAAAGACAGAGGGGATTGATGTTTGCTCACCCACCACCTATGAGGAAAATGAAAAAGCAATGATGAAATTCAGATTCTTAATTTGGGTGGTTGAATGTATAATGATGGCAACAGCCAAAGTGGGGAACAGAGGACAAAGTTCAGATTTTCAGGGCCCAGATAATATATTCAATTTTGGATATCTTCACATTGTGACTTTCGTTTGTCTTCATAGAGAGATGTATCTCTCTCTCTCTCTCTCTCTCTCTCTCTCTCTCTCTCTCTCTGTCTCACACACACACATACACACACACACACACACACACACACACACATGAAGCTTGCAGAATATAATGAGATGTAGTTTTAAAAGATGTATGTGTTGTACAAAAATTGATAGGTTAATAGCCCTTAATTGTCTTTTCTTTCTTTCTTTTTTCATTAGGTTTATCGGTACATTTTAGGTATAAAATACAGTTTCATTCACCATTGGGAATTTGTACCTTTACATGATGTATCTTGGTTCTTATTTTTCCCCATACCCCTGCCCTCCCTTCAACTCTTATACCGTCCCTATTTACAGAGACTTTGTTTCCATTTTTTACTTTTCTCATATTTTTCCTTTTCCCTACTCCTCCCATTTCCCCTTCCCCTTTAGATCTTTTCTTCCTATTTCACATTATCAATTATACATTTTGAACTTCATTTACACTTTCAGTTTATTACACCAGAGAAACTATTTGGAATTTACACACATGTGTCCTATGTATTTCACTTAAGAGTATGGCCTCAATGTGCATTCATTCAGCTATAAATGTCTCTGCTTTCTCATTCTTTATGGCTGAGTAGTGTTCCATTATATATAATATATATAAATATATATTTAAAAAATATATATATAATATATATGACACATCTTTATCCAATCGCCAGTTGATGGGAAATTGGGCTGTTTCTAAGTTTTAGCTCTGTACTTGTCTTTTATTAGACTTTATATTTTTCTATTTGACATCCCTAAATATAGGGCCAAATTGCAATCAAAGTTGTCCACATCTGAGGTCTAGAGCCCATGCGCTGAAAAACTTCCTTACTGTACTCTCACATACCAAACCAAGGGAAGTTTTTCTTTCTCTTGACCTAAATCTACCCAAGGCCTACTGTTATACAGCTGGAGACAGCCTCTGTTGCCAGAGCATTTCCAGAATTCTTTAAACTGTTTATCTCTGCACTGTTTTGCCCTTTTTGTGGAGACTCCCGTAAGCCCTGGGGCTTAAGCTTTCTTTTCACTCCTGCTTCTGTCCACTGGGCCACAGGTGGTGTTTCCTTCTGCGGCCTTCCTGGTATGCAAGCCCCTTTCTCTCAGAAAATGGCAGAAAGAAATCTTTATTCCAAAGTCAGTTACCTACGTGTCTGTCACCTCACCCAACATGATGAAAGCACATACCAGGGACAAACCCAGAAATAATCACTTGGTGAAGTGCATGTGGATCAGAGAGAAGCCTAGGGCATTGTGAGAATCATAGGAGAAGGACCAGGAGAAGTAGGTCCACTTTGCAATTTTATTTTCAAGAAAGGGTACATGGGGTACTTGTCCACTGATTTGCAAAATAAAGTTAATTTTAATAACTTTAGGATGTTTTTCTTAGATATGGTAAGATGCAAACCCAGATTAGAGATTTGAGGTATGAGCTTTTTCTGTTCATCTTTCATCTTAACAAAGCTTAGCATGAACTGTGATTTCTGATCTTGAAGAATAAACTCTAAATATATAATTCATACACTTCAGAATACTTCACTACATGTACTATATATGTACACCCTGTAGACATATATTTAAAAATAACATTTCTCAATATGATTTGATTAGAGAAAAAAAATATGTGAACTAAATACAGACATAAGAAAAACTTTTTGAAAGTATTTAGTACTTTAAATTTAGAAATTTATCACTAAAAATAGAGTCAAATTCAATAGACCTATTGAAATTGCACAGATTTTTAGGCAGGGGCAAAATTTAGCCAAATATTTAAGCTTCCTAACTTTCAAGGGAAGGTAATTTGAAAAGCCTAACTTGTCTAAGGGCATGGGGTGTTCAGTAATCTGCACAATGCTTTCCCCATACTGCATAACACATGACTTTTAAATCATTGTTTATTAATTACTTTCTCTAGTCTGTGTACTTTCATGATAAATGCCTGACATTACCCCATAATTATATGAGATGATAGATTACTGCTTCCTTAATATTCCATTTGGCAAAAGATTCTCCTTCCTGTTCAGGACACAAAACAATTTCCCCCACCCCTTTGTCAAAGATCACAGCATTGCTGTGCTTATCTAATTGTAGCTAGAGCACAGTGGGCAGTGAGGTAATGATATATACAGTCTTGTTTTTATGATAGTGGTGGTAACCATGATTTGGTTGGAAAATTTTACAAGGGGGTAAGAATAGACAGAGAATTGACTTCAGTATTTGGCTCTGTTTCCCACAAGGCCCCCAAATTCCAACACATATAAAGACTAGTGGATGTTGTCCTAAATTTTTTAAGTTAAGGATATCAAAACAATCAGTGATAATATATTTCAGAAACTCTGCACTTTCAAGACCCATCTTCTCCCAGAATGAAACAAATCTATAATGGGGTTGTGAATTGTTCATTTTGTCTTAAGCAAGTATTGCAACATAAGTGTTTTCTGAAAAAAAAATTATCAGTTTTCTCTCTTTCCTTTCTTGTAAGTCTTCTCCTGATCCTAAATATCTTTTAATTATTATATTCTTCCTTCTTTTTCTCTGCTTAGCCGAAGGAAACAGCTATTGAATACAGTTGTCTCCACAGTCTTGAAGTGGAACTTAATCTGTTCCCCAGAAAAAGACCATATTTGTCAAATGGAAACATGGAAACCAATTGCTCCTGGGCTTGATTTTAAGCAAAGATTTTTTTTTTCATTCCTTCTAATCATGAGTGTTTTGACAGCATAATGAAGTCACAAAGTCAGAGAATTATACAAAGATTCTATTAGGGGAAATTTTTCCTGGTCTAGCATGAAAAACGGCAGAAGGAGAAAGAAATAGGAAAAGCAAGAGAGGGAGAGAAAAAGGAAAAGGAAAGAGGGAGAGATGGAAGAAAAGAAGGAAGGAAAGAAAGAGGAAAGGAAGGAAGCAAGGGAAGAAGGGAGGAGAAGGGAAGAAACAATCACCCTCCTGAATCTTTGCCAGTAGCCTCTGTGGGTGTGTTCTTAAGTCAACTTCTAACGAACTGCATTATTTCTCTTTTGTATGTTCAGTCACTTTTTAACTTTTTTTTTAAATTTTGCATTCAGTTGAGACTTATAAGAAAAGCTGCAGAAATGGTGTTTTTTCTCTCTCATCTGCCAGTGCTAGCATCTTCCATAACAATACTGCAATTTTCAGAATGAGGATGCTAGCATCAATGTGATCCCATTAACTACACTAAGGACTAATTTTGAATCTCATCCATTTTTCTTCTTATGTTCACCTTTCTGGTCCAAGATGCTACCCAGGATTTTACTCTGTGGTTAGTTGCTGCTACATCTTTATCTCCTGCGGTCTCTAAAAATTCCTCCGTCATCTTTCCATGTCTTTCATTGATACTTAACATTTTCTAGTTTATTGATCAGTTATTTTTAGATGTTCCTTAATTTGAAGAAATTTAAATTGATATTATATGACTGAAATACATAATATCCTTTTGACTTCTTCTGAATGTACAATTATAATTGCTCTATTTTTCTGAGCAGTGGGCTGACTTACATGGCTTCAGCAAGAATATCAGAAAAGATTCTCAGTGTGCTGTTGTTTTGGGTGTATAATATCATGAAATTCATGATGTTTGCATGTTTGTTAGTAGTGATGTTTACTTTGACTCTTTGGCAATGATTGACTCCATTAATTTACTCCACTCTAAAGTTAGAAGCTTCTCTTGTTGCAATTAAGGAACTTGTTGTGATGGATATTGGTGATATATCAACTGATTTGAGGAAGGACCACTTAGCTGACTAGTAAAATTTTGGGTGTGTTTGTGTGTAACTGACACACAGGACAGCACGCTGAGGGTGAAGACTCACCTTGGATAGGCATGTCACCAACAAAGAGGATGGTAGCTTTGGCAGAATAAAACAAGAAAGAAGAAGGCAATGACCCTTTTCAGAGGCGATATGGTCCTTGCCATTACTTTTGGAGATTGTTCCCCAGTTTCTCCAGCCTTCTAGCACAGACTCTTCAATCTTCTAACAGAGATTCACACTGCTGAGCTTCCAGGCCTTGAATCTCCAACTGGTACTGAATTCTCCACCTCTTCAGCACGCAGATGGCCATTTTGGAGTCTTCTGCCTCTGACCTTGTAGATGGCCACCAGGACTCTCATGCTTCTGATCCTCCTAATCAAACTGTTTGCATAACTGTATTGTGTATTGACCCTTCCTCTGGAGAGCCATAACTAATACACTTGGGGAAGCTGCTTTACGACTCTGCAAATTGTTTCTCCTCAAGCTGTGATCCACTGTGTTTAGCACCTGCTAGTGAAACTCATCTGTGACCGTCAGTACTGTGGTTGGCATGTACTTAATGGTGGTTTTAGAATTCCCCCTTTCTTCCCGGTTTATTAAATAAAATTTTATTATGAGGAAGAACTTCCCTTTCTTTCTTATTTATTTATTATTGATTTTATATTTAGTCTGTGGTTTAAGCTCTAATCCTACTGCTGCTCATATTATGACTCAAATTGCTCCAGGTTTGAGACCTCCTTCAGTTTGGGCCTGTTTTTATTTCACAAGCTCTCATCTCTTTGGAGTACATCTGTAATTTCCAATACCATGATGTATTCCAGACTCATCTCCATGTTGTTGGCCTCATCCCTGGAGTCGGTCACTTGAAGACTTGTAGCCATTACTAATGATGTGAGAGAGAGAGAGAGAGAGAGAGAGAGAGAGAGAGAGAGAGAGAGAGAGGGAAGAGATACCTTGTCTCAAAATAAAAAACAGAAAATGTGCTGGTGATGTAACTTGATGTGAAGTCCGGGTTCAATCCACAGTATTTAATAATAATAATAATGTCATTGTAATGGTTTGCTGTGTACTGGAAAGACACATAAGAAAACTAATAAAAGATTTCAAAAAGTAGCAAGAGATGTTAACGTCAAAGAGCCAGAGCAGAGACCCAGGTGTCTGCAAACTGCACAAAACAAGTCATGTTGTAGTAATGCTGTCCTCATAACAGCAGGACGGAAAGAGATGAAAGCTTGTATTGGGTTTTCTTATTCTGACATGTGTTCTAAAATTGAACATAGTTGTGTCTGAATTGTCAGATGCATAATTCAGGACAAATTTCCTAACCTTCTGAAGTCTTAATTTTTTCTTCTATAAAATTTCCAGATTATTGGAAGAAATAGTAGATTTATGTGTTTAGTGGATTTAAGTGATAAATGTATTAGCCAGAATGCTTGGTAGAGTGAGAATTCAAAAATGCCCCTTACTTTAACATTTTATTTTATATTTCCTGCCTTTCTTCTCTCCTGGGGAATAAAACCAGGGCCTTTGCATTAAGCTACATCCCCAGGCCTTTCTTAAATTTTTTATTGAAATATAAGGTCTTGCTAAATCACTATATTACCTAGGCTGAGTTCAAACTTTCAATTCTTTGCCTCAGTCTCCTACATTCCTGGGATTATGGGTGTGTACCTGCATGCCTGGCTTTTCTGCCGTTATCATTGATATAATACGTAATACATCATTGATATAATCCATAATTCCTTCTTTCTCGACATGTTCCTGTAGATTTGATATGGTCTTTATTTTGTGGTACCGGGGATTGAACTCAGAACCTTGCACTTACCAGGCAGGTGCGGTACCCCTGACCTATATCCTCGGCCCCTCTTCCGCATTTTATTAGAAATTTCTCATCACTTTTCCACTCTGCCAAATATTGAGGCACTGATCTAATCAAATATTGAGATTCATACTTCTCAAGACAGAATCAGTATGTGTTTACCTTATGAGACTTTTCTACATAAAAGCATATAATTATAAACATCATCATCTTAAACTATTGATGCTGAATCATGTTAGTCACTAATTCACATCTACAGTATTGAAACACTCTTTCCATTTTTCTCTGGTCATCTTAATGTTTCTCTGCTGGAGTAATCAAAATCTCCAGTGACCTCCCTGCAAGTACATTAGTATAAAGTAGCTCTCTCCCTAAGCTGAGCTGAAGCCTTTTCTTAGGCAAATGGGTTTTATTCCATTTTTTCCATCCATTCTGTTCCATGCACTCAACTCCACTTGACTAAATGCAGATCAAGACCTTTCAAATCAATGTAGCACAACTTTAGACTTTTCAGTGCCCACTTGCTGAATGAATGCTGCAGACTGGGCACTGTGCTAATCACAAAGAAAATAAAGTTGGTACTGGAATTAAAGGTCCGTTAGGCCAACTGCAGAAACACAAATTGGGATTGCCATGCTAGAAGGTAAGACAAAGTTAAATGGGATTGGAAAGGAAGAGCGATGACTTCTACCTTGGTTTGGGGGCTGAGATTTCAGAGGGGGGAATAATGGGGAGATGAGCTTGTGAATAAAGCAGGAGTTTGTTAAAAACACAGTCACTGGTCAAGGTGATGGCAGTAGGTATTCTCGTGAAGGTATGATTTGCAGAGATGACCTCAGGCTTCTTATGAGCCAATAGATCTTAAAAGGAGCCCTTAATTGTCTTGATTTTCCCTGCGCTTTCAGAGGCTACCAAAAGGACAGTGCCTAGAGGGCAAGACAGTTAAAAAGAGAATTTTAAGACTGAAAATAGATGATATAATCCAATCGCTTTACATTTTAAAAACAATCTACTGAATCTTCACTTTCAAAAAGTAGATAATCTTTAGCCCAGTGAAAGGGTCTCCTTTCTCTGAGACCGCATTGCTATTAGTAAGCTTCGTTTTCTTCTCTATTACTTCTCTTGTCTGAGACCTGGTCCAGTGTATCTTGCATTTATTACTGTGTTCATGTTATGCTCTTTCTTCCAAGCACTCTAATTCTCTATCAGCTAGCTTACCTGATATATATGAGCACTTGCAATTATATAGGCAAATGGGATCCAGAAAGCACTGCTAGTTTGAAAGAAAGACATAAACAGTGCATTATTATGGAAAATCTGGCCTACAACATCTTATAAATTTCAACATCTTCCATTGTTTGTTACAAACTTTTCTTGTGCTTTCTTGTATCTTTTCCTTAGTCCAGTGGTGGTGAACTTGTGGCTTACATGCCACAGCCGGCTATTTTCCATGGAAAGGTCTAAAAGGTTCATCATCACTGCCTTAGTTTCCTCAAAGGAAAAAAAAAAAAAAACCCTCATGCTGTGGAACACAGAGCAATTACCACCCCCCTGCCCCATCCACTTTCACCATGTCGTTTTTCAGGTAGGTGTGAAAGTCGAGGGTGATCTTGGAAGTTTCTGGCTGCTAACAAAAGAGATAGCCTGTTTTCCTGAGAGAGTGGACAGCACTTCTCTGCCTTAAAATACTGGACTCCAAGAGACAGGGAAAATGACCTTGTTTGTGTTAGGGTGTGGAGGTTTCAGGACAATGTTTATTGCAGCAGTTAGCATAAAAACCAGACAGACATGTACTTTTGGGTCTTTATAGCTATTTTCTTTTAAGATCCCTAAAAAGTATCTTGAAACTTTTCTGGAAAATCTGTGCTGTCAAAGAGAAAAAACCAAGAAAATATAACACTGTTGTGCATAAACGCTTTTTATCTCAAGAATAAAGCTGCTTAGTATATATTAAATATTAGTCTATAACAAGGTGGTTTGCTGCTTTGTTCTGTTTGTTTGGGAATTACCACCAAATAAACGTCACCGTGACTGTAGCTGAAGAGTGGGAATTTTTATATAAACAAGAGATACAGGAATTTACAGTGTGGACTTTAGCTCACAGTATCCCAGCCATGCAGTATAGCAGGAAGACCTTCTGGGAAAATACAAGCAGAATCCAGATAAACTCTTGAATAAATATTTTTAATTAAGAGGATAGCTACATTGCTTATATTTAAACATATACTTGTCATTTCCACTGGTTCTTCTTTTCTTCCAGTGAACCTGAGTGTCCACCTGTTGTATTTCTTCCATGAGTCATTTGGCATAGTTCAGATAGATTGGCCATACATTTTCGACTTTGATCCTGAAAGTGGATTTAGTTTGATTTATTTATTTATTGTTTACATGTGTTGGCAGTACATAATGATTACATTCATCATGGCGAGTTAGTACATGTGCATAACATGTCTTAATCTTTCTTTTATCTCCTTCTCCTTTCCTTCCTCTTGCCTCCTGTTACATCTTTACCCCTCTCCTTTTGCAAAAATTCAATCTCCCTGTTTCCTATTATCCATCTTTGTTTTACACTTTATTTATGCTTTGTGTTTAATCATGTAAGAGGAACCATTAGATATTTAAGCTTGTGTGTCTTATTTCTTTCACTTAATGTTATAATCCTGACTTTTCAAGGATATATTTGCTGGGTATATAATTCTACATTGACCATTGTTGTTGTTGTTGCTTTCTCTATTCCATAATCCTCTGGTCTCTGATTTCCTTTGAGACCCCATTGATAGTTTATCTTTGTTTTATCTTCATTTTACATGTTTCTGACTAATTTGGATATCATTTTTATATCTTGCTTTCAGCAATTTGGGAGTAATGTACTTAGGTGTGTTTTAAAAGTATTGTTATATTAAATATTATCTGTAATTTTGTGGGACTTATATATCTAATTTTTTCCCAATTTGGAAGTTCGTTATTACTTTAAATATTTCTCCTGTCACATTTCTTCTTTTCTCTCTTCTTGGTACACTAATTACTCACTTATTAAATATTTGGCTGATATTTCATATCCTTTGAAGATTAACTTTTCTAATTTTACAAGTATTTTACAGCATCTTTTCTAATGCAGATAGCCTTCCTTACCTTCCTTTGAATAGAACTGGCTGGCTAGACTCTTGAGTATAGAATTGAATAAAAATACTGAATTTAGGTTCTCTTGCTTTTTTTTTTTAATGATGTTAGGAGAACCATTATACATTTTACTATCCAATGTGTTAGTTACTGTTAAATAAGCTAGTTGTGGTTGTACATCTCAATACTCCTAGAACTCTAGAAATCTGCAGCAAGAGGATCACGAGTTTGAGCCCAGACTGAGAAATTTAGCAGTTTAGTGAGCTGTTGTCTCAAAGTCCAGAAGTGCATGGGGTGGGGTGACTAGGGATGTAGCTCAGTGCAGAGACCATAGGTTCAATCCCCACTACCACTATTGTCAAAAAAATATTAGCTGAGATTTTTTCAGAGATGCTCTTTACCAGGTTAAGAATGCTCCTTTCTATTCCTAGTTTGCTGAAAGTTGTTTTGTTTTTAATGCTGCAATTGATTTTGGGTTTATCAAATGCTTCTTTTGCCTCTATCGAAGTGATGATATGTATAACTTTCTTCTTTGTTATTGAGATAAATGGCAATGATTAGCTGCTAATAAGACTCGTGTACCTTTTTAAAAACCTTTTAAAATTAGTATATGTTTATGATACATAATAAGCACATTCCCTGTGGGGAATTAGTAAATATACACATAGCATCTTGATCCCTTTTATGTTGCCTTTCCTTCCTCCCCTCCCATCTTCCCCCAACCCCATAATCCTTCCCATCTCCATAAGGAAACTGCACTTAATCATGGGATGTGTCACTCTTATCTTTTTCTGTATTAGGCTTGCTATAATGTGTGTAGAATTTTTGCATCTATGTTCATAAGGGCTAATAAGGTGTAGTTTTCTTATAATATCATTCTGTTTTTTGTTTCAGGGTAACGTGAGCATCAGATGGAAAATATAAACTCCAGTTTTGTTCACAACTTGTATGTAATTAATAGTGTTTCTTGCTTAAATGTTTGGAAAATGTTTGCCATTTTATCCTTCAAATTTCTTTGCGTAAAGAATTTTAAATATGAATTAAATTTCTTTAAAAGATATAATGCTACTCAGGTTATCTTCTTGGGTGAGCTTTGGTAGTATTTTTTCAAAGAATTTCTTCCATTTCATATAAGATGTCAAATTCATATGCATTGTCATTCATGTTATGTTATCCCTTTAAATCCATAAAAGCTGCAAAGATGGCACCTATCTATTGGAAACTGTCTAATCTCTTTTTTCCTCTAATCTTTCTTAGTAGTTTTATTCATGTTCTAAAATATCCAGTTCTTTAACTTTTATTTATTTATTTATTTTACTGCTCTTCTCTTGTCTATTAATTCATTTTCTGCACTGATGTTTTATTTCTTATTTTGAGTTGAATTTCCTCTAATAGTTCTAGATTCTTAAGGCAGAAAGTAAGTCATAGATTTGAGACCTTTAATTTCTATCAAAGTTTACATCCTAGTCAGGGAACCAGACAAATGAAGATAAACACAGAGTTGGATCTGGTGGTGCACAGATACCTAGAAGGCTGCATCGGGGTTGAGGGGAGGTGATCACTTGTTCCCAGTAGTCCATGGCTAGCTTGGACAACACAGTGGGAACCTGTTGCAGAAAACAAAACAACAAAAACGAAACCTCACAAAATATGACACATGAAAGAGTATATTGGGAGGTTAAAAGTGCTACAGAAAAACAGACAATGTGAAACATGGTTAGCCTTTGGAGAGTGTGGTCTTTGGGTGAGTGGACAATTTTAAATAGAGCTCTCCACTCAGGAAAGAAATAAATATGCATTGTACAAAACTTGAAAATTAGAAAAATGCTGGATATCTCTATTGACAAAAACTGTGATTCTGCCTTCGGCCCTCTCATTTTCTACATCGCTCCAGCTGACCCTCATGAACAAGATAAGGTTTCAGCTTTTTAAGGGTAATCAGTCAGTTTCCTCTTTTGAGAGTAAAAAAGTATTGGATTTGGGCAGATTCCACTGAAGCATTATGAGGGCTTTGATGTATAAAATGAAAGAACCGGTTCTTGGATTGATGCATTTCTTAATTGTTCCTTTTTCAGGATCACATGAACATGTCGGAGGCAATAAATTGTGTCATCAGAAGGAATGTAAATTTTTGTCTTATTAACTTTAGAAAATGGTTGACATATTTAAAACTAATTTCATAGTACACCTGGACATTGTGTAGTATTTTCTCTTTCAATATAGACGCTTTCAAGTTTTCTACATCTACAATATTTTTTCCTTGGGACACAAATCTTTTTAATTTTTCAAGTTTTTGATCATTGCCAAATAATTTACTAAATGGAACAGATTTTATATTACTTTAATTATGGCTGGATGACAAAAAATTCTTTTGACTTCTTGCTTCTGACAAACTGTATGTCTTATTTTATTTGTATTCACCTATATAGCCTTCCATTTTTAAAGTGCCTTATGCCATGTGTAAGGAGAAGCAGTTACAAAAACAAGAAAGACATAAAGCGATTTTAAAAGCAATACAACTTGTTTACTTTTTTTATTCCATGCTAAAGACAAGATATTTCACAGGTAGCTCTTTGAACTCACAGTATAAGCAGACACATAGAGAAGTTCACGTTTGCAACACAACTCCTTCTGTGCTCCACTGAGAACAGTTGGGCTTAAGCGAGTTCTCCTTAAACTGGTCCCATTTCCAAGAGCGTTAGTTTTCTTACTTCATGGACTTGTATAGGTGAGTCGAAGAAAAACTGATTTATTATTGAAAAAAAAAGTATATCAACAATCAGTCGTGCTCATCACTAAGAGTCCTGCAGAGGCTGAGCTTCTCCCCTACAGTAATAGACGCTATGACAGACAGAGTTGCAGAGGAATGTGAACAGGTGAAAATTGCATTCCTTCACCTACGTTAGTGACGACCACGACAATGCTGGTGGTTGTTAGCACTTTCTCACCACTGAGATACAATGCAACACAAACAAATTAAAGGAGGAGAGGTTCGTTTTAACTCACAGTTTCAGTCCATGGTCAGCTGGCTGTAAGGCAGAAACCTCATGGAAGAGAGGCATAGTGGAGGAAAAAATGCCCAAACTACGACAGCCAGGAAGCAGAGTGACAGGGGAGAAGCCAGGGACAAAATCCACCCTTCTAGGTAACACTCCAGTGACCCACTTCCAACCAGGCCTCACCTTTTTACAGCGCATCTGGCTTCTGAACCCATCATGAAAGGGGGAATCCACTGAGAAGCAGAGCACCTCTGACCCAGTCGCCCTCCACACACATGAGAACGTGGTGGGATATTTTAGATTCAAATTGTAACAGTGGCAAACACTATCTACAAATAGTTTTAAGACTTAATGAGGTTAAATTCCATGGGAATTGACAGTCCATTGTAAAGTATTGCTCATTAATTAATTCCTACCATTATGGAATAGAATAAAGGCTCTCCAAATTTAAAATTCTGTAAGCACCAGAACATTCTGAAGCTTGAAACTAAGTGAATTTCAGTATGTGTTTATGCTGTCATCTAAATGGGTTAGCAGATTAGTAGATAACCAGAAGTTGAGATCAACGACTTTGTCAGTACTGCTTTTATATTTTGTGAGACATGAAGTGGGTAGAGAAATAGGTATCTTTCACAGAGGGCCACAGCTTTGTTTTCCTCTTGCCCATCTATGAAGGTACAGAAAAGATCATCCTTGAAGGCCGCTGAGATTCAGAGTGAAAAGGCAACTTGTATAGAACCACTCAGCCTTTAGGGATGACACCAGAGCTCGCCCTCCTGTATTTTATCTGAATCACAGGCCATTTTTACTGCATCCTGACATTTTCAAAGATGCAGCACCTTTTAAGCCCAGTATAAGCCATGCAAATGATAATTATTATCTCTCCTTACATTTTTGTATGACTTTCCTGACATAAACATTCACTATTAAGCTTGATTCAATTGTTAAATATAGATTTCCAAAGTCAAGGAGGAAGGAGACTATAGACTCGAAGCATATCTGATTATCTGCGCAGTTGGGCCATTGACCAAAGAATCTTGTTAGAATTTCAGTATTTTTAATATCATCCCAGATAGTTTGGGATATATCTGGCATTTTCTCATTATTGCATCTTTCCCGGGAGGTTGTACTAAGAAATGCATGGAATCATTGTGAGGTTGTAATTTCGAGCAAAAGACTGAAAAGCAAACCTGAGTGATTAAAATGGGACTTCGAGGTGGCTTTCAAACACGCTCCTCTTGGAATTGGACACGGTGGCACACGCTTGTAATCGCAGAGCTCTGGAGGCCGAGGCAGGACGATCATAAGTTTGAGCCCAGCCTGGCCAACTAAGCAAATTAGTGAGACATTGTTAAAAAAAAGGGATGGGGATGAAGCTCAGTGCCAAGGCCCTAGGTCCAATCACTACTACTGAAAAAAATAGATGCTGGTCCAAGTATCCAGGTCTTCAGAAATATCTGCTTATATCTAAAACACCCATCCACTGTCCAAGTGCTCCACTCTCGTTAGCCAAAGGAGATTCTTATATATAGCAATTTCCAGTAAGATTTTCTAAAGATTTTGTAAAGATTTACAGAATTTTGTAAGCTATGAAGGGAGTTTTAGGAGGAGGATGGATACGCAGTGAAGGATTCCTGGCCTCCCCCTGTTTGATCCTTTACTTTCCGAGGAACTGGCCTACGTTCTAGTGCTTGATCCTTTTTCATTTTCTCGCTTTTACTCTTAATTTCAATGGAGGTGAAGAAATATGGAATCCACAAATATCTGGCTAAATAATGAGTGTGGCAGTTCTGCCTCTTGAAAGTGTACCAGTGCTTGGAAACCATTGTGAATAACTCCTAAGCCTGATTTTCAAGTATTCCAGCGTATTGTGTCAAGGCTCTGCATGGTGTCACTGCCCAGCATACTCATGGAGCTAATCACTACAGCGTTGTCACATGAGACTATTAGGCTATTGGCATCCTGCATTAGTCACCCTGAGCAAAGGCAGAATTGGGCTTTTTTTTTTTTTTCCTCCAGATAATGGCGAGGATCAGAGAGTAAGGTGCAGAATCTTTATGGTAGCTCTGTTGCCCCATGAAGGTTGGAGAGCATCATTTCTCCTCTTCATTATCCACCACATCGGTTTTATGAGCATCAGCTTCAAGTTTATTTCATTCAGAAGTGATGTAAGCTATTCTGATTTAAGCTTATTAGAATTGCACCCCCCTCTGACTTCCCAGCTTTACATACTCAGTTCTTTCTATTTCCTGGTTGTAATTTGGGCATGCTTCATTTGCTATTGTTGAAAGCAATTTCTGTTGTTTCTCTACCCTCTTTCCCTGGGCTAGCTTGATTCAAATGCATGTTAGGAAGTAATAGAAATTCTAGTTCATAATTAATTCTTTTCTTCTCCCTAAAATTATCATTACTTTCATTGATCCACATTTGCAATGATATTTTGAATTTTATGCTTTCCTGATTTATAACACTACATACTGTCTTTCTTAACTCATTTTCCTTGTGAATATATACTTAGTGCCAAGAATCATATTTGAACTCCTTGCTTATTGAGATAGTGGCTGCAATTTTCACGCTTTTGATGTGAAGGCATTTTAGATTTCCGTGTCTTTAAGGGTTAGAAGCAATGACAATTCTCTGTTCATGTTCACACTCTCAGTTGCTGCCTCAAACTTCACAAGCCATGTTCCTAATTGTGTAGAAGGACAGGGTTCTGGGTCAGCTGCCTGGGCCTTGCGCTTACATGGTGATGGGATAACACATGGTTTTCTTTCTTGCTTGCTTATAACTACTATTTTCACCAACGAAAGGAAAAAACACAGATTTTCCTGTTCATTTCTGTGAGAAACTGCAAGTGTTCAGCATCCTTTCTGAATAGAAAATTCTAATTAGAATCTATTTTAATGTAAGATCTTGGCTTCAAGGTACATAGCTACTAAAACAAAGAGTGCTTTAAAAGAGGAAGCTATAAAATGTTTAAATAGAAACATCGTAAGTGTATATATAACTAGGGAGTGAAAATACAATGCATCATATAAACTGGGAATTTTTTTAATCCATTTGGAAAACTACCTCTCAGACTTCTCTCCATTTAATGTATATATCATCCTTGCCAAGCAAAGGATAGTAAAAGAGAAGTGAATTCCACAGTTCAAATAGGAGCAAGCTGTTCTGATATCATTCTTGTTAAAGGGAGATCATGACTTTCTAATCCCGCTTCCGTCAAAGAGCAACATTCCCATATTTCATTGCAATGAAAGATAGTGAAGGTCGTTTCCATTTTTATTTTTCTAACTTTTTCTTTGCGGGCTAAACACAGATTCTAAATGAACTTACCATTGTGAAGTAATGCTGAGCACTGTGTTATTTTCTCTTATCCATATGGAATACTGGGACACATGTTCCTGAAATGTATCAGTATGTTAGCGTCCCACCTTGAATTAGTCAATGATTCTGTGATAACTTGCCCTGAAATCTTAATTCTTTAAGACCTTTTGTGAATTGGGACTTTAGGGAGACAGGGGAAACTACTCACATTCACTTAGTTATAACAGCTGTCTGTCCATGACAGGTTAAATTCAAGGCAAGTTTCTCAGACATGAGCTCCAGACTTCGGAATTCTTCTCTACCCAAGGATTAACCGGGAATTGAAATACCTTTATGGAGTCCTCAAGTCAGCAGTTTTGTAAATTCTCTTGTATTATTCTTTTGGCCTCTCCAATTTTAAAATGTCTCATACCTTTTATTGTGATTCTGATAAGATCAAAAGAAAAAATTGTGTGAATAATAGTGGTTTCTGACCTCAATGTTGTGTTACACAAAATATGTAATGATTAATTTTATTCTGCTATTTTCACATATTTCGGACCTTAAAGGATGCTTTTAAATCACTGGAATGATGAAGAGGTTCTATTTCTTTGGTGTCTGTAGCTTTTTCCCTTTAATTAGTTTTTTTTTTTAACTTGGATCCAACTCATCCATAATTTATTTCATTTTGTTTTACTAGTACAAGTTTGCAGTACACACATTTTACAGTCTTCTTGGGAAATTGGTACATGTATATGATATACCTTGTTCCTTTTTAAAATTCCTTTTCTCTCTCCTCTAGAGCCTCTTTCTCCCTTTTCATTCTTATTGACGTCATTAATCTTAGTTCATGTTTACATAGCCTATAGACCCATCAATAGATGATTAGATAAGGAAATGTCTAGATACAGTGGAGTATTACTTGGTTATAAAGAAGAACAAATTTGAGACATTTGTAGGAAAATGGATGCACCTGGAAAATATAATGTTGAGTGAAATAAACCATGCACAAACTCTAATGCCATAGGATATCTCTCATCTGAGTAAGGCTAAGCACAAAGAGAAAAACAAAAGAAGGGTAGCATGAGACAAGGGGATGGAAGCAAGAGGATGGAACTCTTGCAGATGAAACCAAAAGTTGGATATCTTGCATATGGGAAGGTTTCTTGGGGAGCAAGGGTGAGGAGTGAGGGGAAGGGGTTGGGGAGATAGGTAAAATGAAGATATGCCAGGTGCAGGGTCCTAATAACCTCAGTGAATGTAGCCATTATAAGCATATATAAACATAAAATAAAATGAAATAATATTTTTGTCTGATAATCTAAAGACAGTTGCTAGTATTCATTACATATTTACCTGATGACTACTGTGTGCCTAGCACCCTAAAAAAGAATAAAATTTAATATCACTTCTCTGTAGTTTGCTACACTGACACATTAAAATGTGCTTTGAAGGGTTGAGACAAACTCTTGTGAAATCTTCTAAAAAAAATTGCACGGAATCAGGCTACCAAGTTCTACTAATTTCACTTTAAAGTGGCATTGCAGGAATATTACAACCTTCCTGTTTACCTACACACAGCTTTCACTCCTGTTAAAATTACTGGGGAATATTTGTTACAACCGAGGAGTCAACATTGACATAGCATTGTAACTAAAGTCCATACTGCGTTCACCTCATTATTTTTCTCTCTCATGTCTCTTTTCTGCCCCAGGGTCTCATCTAAGATAACACTCACACTTAGCTGTCATCTCTCCTTGGGCTCCTCTAGAGGCAAAATTATTCATATTTTTGAAAATGTTGACTATTGTCACAATTTTATATAATATCCCTCATGTTTAAAAAGTTTTTTGCCATATTTAGTTGTTTTAAAATGACGGATTTGGGGGAGAAAGATCCCAGAGAAAAATTACTATTTTTTTCACACTGTCATGTATCATGGTACAACATGACTCATCTATGCTAATGTTATTTCGTTATCACTTGACTAAAGCAGTGTTTGTCAGCTTTCTCCACTGTAAAGTTTTTTCCCCCCTTTCACATACTGTATCTTCAGCACACAGGAAGGGAAGGGGGGTTGAGCGTTCAACACTTTGAGGAATAAACATTTACAAAATTGCTCCTCTGTATGGGATGCTTTCATCTACTCCATTCTCCTCCACTCTGAAATCTGAGAAGACATATCTCCAGAGCTTTCCTATATAGAAGAGAAGATACTAGAATCTATGCATGATAGGGAGACATAAATGTCTTCTCAGCCTTTTGGCTAAGATCAAGTATAAAGGATTGTTTCCCTGAACTGAGGGAAGTTGAGCTCAGAAAGTAAGAAATTCTTGGGTAGCTCAAAGGCTTCTAAAAGTGATTGGATAATGAGGTCTCAGACCTCATGATGTTCTAACGAGATCATAATGTGATGGTATTGTCAAGAGGTGATGGGAATGGGAGGTGGTTGAAGGGAATGGGTATTGAGGGCATGACTTTGAGGATTATATCTGGTGTCCGGCTCCTTCCTCTTCAGCTCTTACCTCTCTCTCTCTCTCTCTCTCT
>NW_022900922.1:19277073-19289631 GCF_012274545.1 Fukomys damarensis
ATATATATATATATGTCTCCCAGGAAGTAAGCAGCTTCCCTTCACCACTCCCTCTTATGGTGACATTTCTCTCTTGGAGTCAGGAGAATGGATTGAAATCTCTGAAACCATAAACCAAAATTAACTTTTCTTCTTTTAGGTTGTTATCTTAGGTGTTTTTTTTAAAGCAACGCAAAGCAGACTAACACACAAATAATTGGAAAGGTAGCTCCTATTTTGAATTTGAATGATTAATATTTTTAAACTGTCTATAATACCCAAAGCAATATAAAGATTCTATACAGTCCCTATAAAAATTCCAACATATTTTTCACAAAAATAGAGAACAAATTCTAAAAATTGTACAGAACCACAAAATACTCCAAATAGCCAAAATAGTTTTGAGAAAGAAAAACAAAGTTCAAGGCATCATATTTATATTTTCTCATTTCAAATTATATCACAAAACTTTAGTAAACAAAACAGTATGGCACTGGCATCAAAACAGACAAAATAAATACTGTTCCCCTAAATAATAAGCCCAATAATATATAGTCAACTAATTATTTTAACTCCTAAAATTCAATGGGGGAAAGGATAGCTTCTTCAATAAATGGTGATAGAAAAACTGGGCATCCACATTTAAAAAAATGAAAATTACCCTTATACCACATACAGTACTCAACTCAAAATGAATAAAAACCTAAATGTAAGATCTGAAGCTATAAATGTCCTAGGACAAAAATAAGGGGAAAGATCCTTGATAATATTTTTATGTTGAATATTATACCAAAAGTCAGGCAAAAGTAAACACAAACAAGAAGATATATGTAAAATGAAAAAGCTTCTGCCCAAAAAAGAAATCTATGAATAGAATGAAAAATCATCCTACAGACTGGGAGGAAATATTTGCAAATCATTTATGTGATTAGGTGTTAATATCCAGAAGATACAAAGAACTTAGTAACAAATCTACAAATATCATAATAATAGTCAAGTGAACAAATATTTTTCTAAAAACATAAAAATGTTCAATAGGCATGTGAAAAAGGAGAGCATCATGACTAACCATAAATCAAAATCATCATAAATATCACCTTCCACCAGTCAGGATGTCTATTTCCAAAATAATAAGTGGAAACAAGAGTTGTTAGTGTGTGAAGAAAAGGAAACGCTTATACATTGTTGATGTAAATATAAAGAGCTATATCCATTATGAAAAAGAGTATAGAAGTTCATAAATTAAAAGTAAAGCTACCATATGATCCAATAATCTTTTTCAGCATCAGTAATCTATCTCAGCATTCCATAGAAATATATCTGTGTCTACTATCCCACATTTGTTGCAGCATTATTCAAAATAGCTAAAATATAGAATCACTTAAGGGTCATAAATGGATAGAGGGGTAAAACAATGCAGTACATATATATGGCGGAATAGTGTTTAGCCTAAAGAAAGGGGACACTGCCATTTGCAAGGACATGAATGGAATTGTGGATAGTGTAATAATTAAGACGCTTTACTTCTGTAGGCACAAAGAATTTATCAGAATCTCATAGCTCAATTGATGACAAAATAACAGGATGAGTGGGCACAGTGCAGGGGGTGAGAACATTTGTGTAATCACCTCAATTTAGAGACGACAAGATAATCTTTTAATTTTCCCTCCTGAGTCCTGGGCTATCAGCACTTCTTGAAAGACAATTATATATATATAATAAATTGTATATATAATTATATATATATTCACATATATATGAATATGCATAGAGGTTTATGAGTCAAAATGAATTCACAGATGACTATTTGTTTCCATGTTTGGGGTGTTATTACTCCATATTTCTTTCTCAACGAGTTTCAGAGCAATGGCACTGCAATGCGAAAATGACCTACTTTTTCAGAGGACTCATTAGCACATTACATAGTCTCATTTTTACGACTTTCTATGGTATTTTTTTCATATTAACCTTATTTGCTATAATGGATTTGTGTTTTATTAAATTGTGAAAATGGCACTTTCTACAATAAGAGATTAGTTAATTTGCCATTTTACTGAAATGGCTAATTGGGAAGATTTTTGTATTGAATTAGCATTATAACACCATATATTTTAAAACATGAAAGTGACTCTTCATAATCCTACTGTGATTGCTTGTTTGTTGTTTAACTGTTTCTGCCACTAAGTGGACCTTCTGTCTCAAATATGAAGGTGCCAGAGGTACCTAATATACATATTAATGTTGTTTTCTTTAACTTTTTGTCCTTTGGTTCCAAGAGCAAATTTAGATATTTTTATTCTTGCCCTTTGGTTTAGAAATTTGAGTCTTTTAAGTCTTTTTCATTTATTGGATTCTATGAGATATTTTGTTGTTTTTCCAGGTTAAGGAGAAATTTAAAACCAACTGCCTATCCTGTTACTTTGATGAGAAGCTTTATTAGGATTGGAAGTAAAATTGCCAAGAAAATCATAAATTTGAAACACATTAATCCTACTTAACAGTAAAGAAAAACCCATATAAAATAATTATGTATACATTTTAATGTTAATTATATATACTTCATAATATGATATACCTTTTGCTTTTTAAAGGGAAGTAAATATGTAAAAATAATAGACACTAAATAGGAAAAAGTGGCAACACTGAACATCAAAATGTCAAAAAAATGAAATTATATAGCTTTACCAACTCAGCAAAACATCCAAAGCCATTCTAATGTATTTTGGATACTTTTCATACCTAAGATATTAAAACTGTTATAATCATGATTTATGCAAGTCGTGTCTCACTCTTCTGCATATTATCGAATCAAAGGCAATTTCCCATGTTACTGCTTGATCTCAAACCTTTTTAGATCCTTAGCCACACACTCCTTCCAATGTGGCTCCAGTTTCATAACAAGGTGGCTGGAGAAACGATTGCATCCCTGCAAAGGAGGAGCAGCGCTTGAGAAGAGGCATTTGAATGTGTACTGAATGGAAGTTTGCAAGTGGTCTCTTCTTCATGTAAAACTACATATTTATTTGTGTAATGGTGGAGAACAAATGAACGATGACTGACCCCAGGCCCGAAGCCGCTTAGTAGCCCAGGCAAACAAGTGAGTGCTGCCACTGTGGTATTTTCTGGATGTAGAAAATTCTTTTAATTATTTCCCTGCACCTTTACCAGAACATGATTATTATTACGCTCTGGATTTTATCAAATTATAAATTTCTTACAGATGTTGCTTTGGCTTTCCATCACATGTTAGTAAGGTGATGTGTTCTTAACTACTGTGATGCCCGTCTGAGTTGAACTGTACACTACAGTGTAATCTCAGGTTTTAAAGAACTGTGTTTCTTGAATCTGAATGAATCTAAGCTACAACCATATATGTAGCATATTACAGTAGCAACTGGGAGATCAAACTGTCATCAATTTCTGTTTATATGGATTAACATTGCTTCTACTTACAAGCTGTTTTGTCTTACCTAAGGACTGGTTTATTTTTGATACAAATAAGTCTGTATTTAACTTCATACACCATTAAAAGGAAGTAAGGGCATATTAAAATATTAATTGTCCCACTGTTGTGTGCTGTATTTTTCTCTGATGATTTCATTGATTAGAAATATATCAAACAAATGCTCAGTGGGATTTTATGGAGTCTGCATGACACACGAAATGAAAGAAACAGGCAGGTGAATAACAGCACATTATCTTCGAGAATATGCTATTCACTAATCAAAAGTAATGTGATACTCCTAATGTCTATCTTGAATTCCTAAAGCACATATAATGCCTTCAGTAAAATTATTTCCTTTTCATCTAGATAAGACATTTTTTATTAATGAGTTTAAAAATTTGATCTCAGTACAGAGAAGGTCGCTAAACTGTTCAAATGATCTAGAGTGAAATTTTTATTGGATGATTTTTAAATAACATTGCTGAGATAGATTAACATAAGATTCATATATATTATGTAAATATGTAAATAACATCTTATGAGACATGTACCAATGTAGGGAATAGGGAAAGGGGATGTTATCAGAACCCCTGCAGTGGGTCCTGATCTCCTGTGAGCCAAGACAACACAAGGCAAATGGAGAAATAAAGACAGAAAATGAGACTTAGAGAAGAAGCTGCATTCTGGGTCTGATCAGTGCTGCTCTGGGCAGCAAAGGACACCCCAAGCTTTCCACTATTTATTGGGTTCAAAGGGAATAATAGGTGACTTAGAGGGTGGTGATAATCCTAAATTGAGAAGGATCTTATAATCAGAGGAAGTATCAGATGTCTCAGAGGGTGTTGGTAATCCTAGGACCATGAAGATTTTATGCTGCTGATGATCTTATATTGATTAAGATAGTTAGATGAGCCAAGACATTCTTATAATAGGTGAGAGTTAAGCCGATAAGGAATTTTTCCCTCCAGGTAACACCTTTCTCCTCAAACACTCAGGATGTCTTCAGCTGATATAATCTTGCCTTTGAGCAACATGGGACCATTGAGGTCTCAACTGTGACTGGAGGCAAAAATGGAGCTATGTTTCCACATGCCCAAGCTGGCCTGGAAGACGACGACTAGGCCTAATCATAATTTAATTGTGAAAACATTTTTTCTCCAAAATTAATGTAGAATGGCTGCTGACAAACCAAGTTGTCATGATGATTCTAAAATATTGCAATGTAATTTCATAAGGCTTTATTTAGGTTTATTGGATGCATAGTTTTTGTATTCTGAGCTCTTACCTTGGCTGTTCTGGATTCTTAATTTGCAGACTTAGTAAGTGTTTCATTAACTCTGTTTTGAGTTTGATGAATACCATGATATTTCTCCAGTGAATGTCTTATATAAATCTGATATGATTCCTCAAAAATTTCATAGATTCAGTTTTGGATATATAGTTCTTATAGACTATCTTAGGAACTTTGTGAAGGCATAGTCCTAGGTATTAGGTGGTGGAATTCATCCTTTCTGGATCACAGGGAATAAAATGTCATTATGATAAGGTAGTCCTTCTTGTTTAATTTTCAAGATTAGTTTTTGTTTTCAGAAACTCAAAACCAAGGCTGATTTGGGAGACACCATGGAATTTTTTAAATCGTAGTTTTCTATCTGTTTTCAGATTTTCCTTTTCTTTTGCAAAAAGCCACTTTGATTTTGTTTTTCCTAGCCAAACTTCTCTCTGGAAAGAACTCAGAAATGGAAAGCTTTGAAGGTTGCTCAAGTGCCAGTCTTCTTGGGCATTGATCAAATCTCATTAATGCTCAGATCTAGAATTTGCAAAAATTGCTAATACACTGCACCAGATGTTTGTTTTTTAACTTCAGTGGCAAATCAACTGGTCTCATTCACTATAGAAATATGAAGTGACAAAAATATTTCCTTTCTGATGTGTGACTACATTGCAACTTTGAAATAGTATTGACCTCAGTTTCAAAGAAAATAATTATTGAATGAAAAATCTATCTGTGGTCTTTATAAATCTATTTATATTTTGGGGTTTTTGACACAGAATCTCATTCAAGGTTTGCCTTGAACTTGTCATCCTCGTGCCTCAGCTTTTGGAGTGCTGGTATTATAGATATGTGACATCATGCCTGGGTGACTAACATTTTTAATATTAGAGAATGTTCTGTAAAATTCATTTCTGTTTAAGATTATAACACAAACTTCAGTATACTTTGCACATTTGCTTTTTGCAGCCAAGCACACACTTGTGATATTTTTATCAAAAAAATAATATGGGAAATCAGGTTATACTTTTTAAATTAGTTTCTTACAAAGAAAATCCTTTAAGGATGCATTGCTTTCATTAGATTCTATTATTATTGGCTTAGGTGATAATGATAAAACCATAGCCACATTCCCTTTGGAAGGAAATAAAGAGAAAGAGCTGGAGTCTCTGACTTCACATGTGGCCTTGCTACTGGTTGATTTATCTCTGATGATGGGAGGGGAAAGATTGGCTTTCTTACTGAAGCTCAATATTCCTGAAGTGCCTAACAAGCTCCTTCTTGGTATTCAGTCTGTCACCATCAATTTAAGTATAAACCGTTTTCATTTTCCTCCAAGAAAATGATTACACTGCTTAAGTCATAATTTAATTTGGGTTTAACAATTTAAGCTATCTTGTCACTAGTGTCACTGTTCTCAACGCTGTAACTCTTGGTAATTCTACGTTTTCTGGTTTAAAAGAAGGTAACATGATATCATGTCTGCTTCCTAGGAGTTTATAATCTTAGAAAAATTTTGTTAACACAAACTTGAAAGTCTCCACACATCTTGCTTAAGCCTTTCCCAAGTTCTCATTTCCAAAGACATCATCTTTAATTGGAAGAAATCAACAGTGGTGTGTGTAAGCATGCGATCATGCACATCTCCATAAAAGTGTGTGTGTGCGTGTGTGTGTGTGTGTGTGTGTGTGTTTTAATTGACTTAAGCAAAAAGATGATAGAACAAATTCACAATATTCAATTCTAACTAAAGAAACTCAATGCTTTTTCCCAGCACACCACTCTTGGTCAGAGAGAAGTTGAGAGAACTGAAGACACCTTTGCCTTTCACTTCTAGACCAGCCATCTTTTAGTTTAATCCCATAGAAGAGGCAGCCTTTTCCCTCCTTCCCCAGCTCTAAGGTATAGCATGCATGCACCAGTCACTTACATAACCTTGGAACAAACTGAGGAAGACTGTCTGAGAGGACAAAGACACATTTTTGCTCCTTATATCCATGTCTTCCCAAGCACAGCCTCCTCCAGTCTCTGCACATTATTAATAGCTGTCATTTCTCTTTCTGGACAAATCACCTCCATGCAGTGTGCACTTGAGGGTTCTGGAGAGCATCCTCTCTATCTCTGTACATTAAATAACCTCCTGGGCTTCTGAGGCTGCCTGGCTCTCCCTTTCTCTGCGGCAGGTGTATTTATCATTTTCCCCACTCTGACATTCTTAGCTCTCGCTTCCAGGCCAGGCCTGGTGCCCTTCTCTCAGTAGATTAGTTTGCATTCTAGTGGATTAAAAAGGCTTAGAGAGCAACTGGGAGTTGGCAGGAAGAGCCTGAGTTGTTTAGAAATGTTAAAAAAAATAAGTGTCAAGATCACTCATATTCTGGGGGGAGAGAATGGGAGGAGGAACAGAAGCACTTTTCAGTCAGATTCTAGCAGACAAAACATCACAGGAAAGTGGCCATAAGGATGCCCAAGATAGTAAGAAATTCTTGTATTCTGGGTAAGCTAAGCAGCAAAGAGGAGGGAGTGATGAGGAGAGGAAACAATTCTGCTTCTGCACAAGGTGACTGAAAGCTGACAAATCGGATAGCCCAGGTCTTCACCCTCCATGGTCACTCTTCTATTTATATTTCCATCAACCTTCCAGAAGGCAGCCAGAGGAGGTGAGGTGCTTCTGCCACCAACAAGTGGTTCCCTAATTGAGCAGCACCTCATGTCTCCGTTTCAGGTTGTGCTTAGGTTCTGATTTCTTTGATTATTGGTGGGGGAGGGGGCTTTGTCTTTGAAGTGCTTCTTAGAGAACGGAGACAGTTCCCAGAGCTCAGGAAGAAGCCTTGATCAGCCAGGGATTCTGTACAGGTGACAAAGGAAATGTGTGAAGACATTTTAATGCCGTATCTATCATATGCACAACATAGCTACTTAGAACAAAGAGAAACCACTGTATTTGAAACTTCTAAAAGCTGGACTAAGCATGAGAAATGAACCAGTGCATTCCTCCTGTGTTGTGCGTATGGATAGAACAGGGACACTAGCCTGCTGTTTTTTCTTGGGGTTGTATTTGGGGCCAATTTGGGGAGGAAGCATGACTTGAGACACGTGACAAAGAATTTCCTTGGGTTTGGCTGAATTTGAAAGGAAACATTCAAATCACTTGAGAGACTTCCACAAAAGAGATTTCTACCATGGCAAAGGCCAGCTTATATTGTACGTTTATACCATCTCCTATGGAGAAGTAAGGAGAACAGAGAAAGGCAGGGATGATGCTAACCGAAGAATCACAAATAAGAGTTCTAGTCAAACTCCTTTTTTTTTTTTTGTTTTGTGTTTTTGTAATATGGATTGGGTAGGATGTTGTTTTTAGCCGATATGACTTCTAAGTTTCCTTATAAATCCTATACTTCACTCACTGAAATCATACTTCCAACCTTAAAAGCTCAATTAAAATAGTGAACTATGCCCCTTCCCAGCTGTTCTGTGTGTTTGTATTGTGTTTAAACATGTTACACAGAAAGAGGTAAGGGCGTATTTTTGTGTTATTATTTGTCCTTAGCCAGCTATTGAAAATTCAAGGGTTCATATCAGAGGCATCTAAAGACACAAGGCCAAACAGCAGGTACCTCACTGAAGCGTTGTTTTTCAAATGCAGCAGCAATAGTTGATGACTCTGATTCCTAAAGAGATGAAGGTATGTTTCTTCTCTGAGCAGAAGAGCTAGATCTTGTCCTTGCACGATAAAGACCACTCTTCTTAAGCACTTTACCTACTCACAACCATCACACCTCTTATATACTTGTTTGCTTCTCCATGGGGTTCCTCTCCTCAGTCTATAGGTGTGTGGTCCAGCTCCCCTTAGTTTTGCCTTCACCCAGCCAACTCTATCAAGATCTCCCCACTTTACACAAGCCTTTCATTTATGCATCATCCCACGGGCACAAAGTGTACAACAGGGCAGCAAATACCATCCTACAATTTAATTTCTAGTATGCTGGGTGTGGTGTTCACCAGGGAAAATGATCAATGGTAAATATATACATCCTGAGGTATTTTTACATGGTGACAGCATTTGGGTGACATGATAGAAAGTGATTGAAATGTGAGACTGTAAATTTGAGGTGATGAAGTAAAGTCTTTTTGAGGAAACAAAATTTGAGCAGAGTTTAGAAATTACAAGTAAGACAATAGTCCCGCAGAGCTCTGTGATACAGCATCCAGGTGGAGGGAGCAGAAAGTGCCACTGTTAAGGGCAGAAGGAGTTTGGCTCAAAGAAGAGGGAGGTGAGAGTGTGTGTCATGGTAGGCAACAGGGAGTCCAACAGGAGAGGAAGACACAGGTAGGTAGATTTGAAACACAAGCCCCCAAAGTCCCCAGGAGCCCTGATTAGAATTTGAAGATGCCTTTGGGGGATTTGAACTGGAAGTAAGACTGGAAGAAGAAGGAAGGAAGTTAGGAAAAGGCTTACAGGGGTCCTAGTGAGACACGCCTGGACTTAGACCTAAATCCTGGCACAGAGGTGGGCAGGTGAAGTCCTCTTCAGGATACAATTTTAAGGTGGAACCAGCAGTGTTTGTTGATAGACAGCATAGTGCTGAGAATGAACTCCAGGTCTCTAGCTTATGTGTTCTGCATGTGGAGGTGAGCTGTGGAAGGCTGAGGTAGGCAAAGGTTTGGAAGTTCACAAAGAATTTGAGTGTGGTATCTTTCCTTACAGACTATCCATTTTAAGTACACAAAATTTCCATTGGAGTGAGAGGGACCAAGCTGGCTTTCACGATTCCAAGTTTTAATTGCAGCTTCCAATTAGACTGAAAGAATTGGTGCTCTGCCTGTCCCACTTTGTCAGGGAAGGAGTGGCTTAATCACTGCATTCATTCACAAGCAGAAAAGGGGCCCCATCTCCCCTTCTTCTTGAATATTTGCCTTTTCTTGGGGTCACAATCTGGATTTTCTGTTACTGTTCACTTTTGTCACATGCATTTAGTGTTTACCTTCATTCTGTCTGCCATAGCTCTGTTGTTGTCTCTTCTGTCATTCTCTCGGTCAAATCTTTATGATTTAACATTTTCAGTGCTTCCGACCAATACACAGCCTCTCTCCGTGTGCAGGATGCTAATTGAGCATTTTATGTCAATCACTTGTGATGGCTTTGGCTAAAGGAAAGAAGTCAAACCCTCTTAGATCATTCAGAGTTTAATTCCAGTCAGTTCTTCAACAATTCCTAATATTAAAAAGTGCCCCCATTTCTGCACAGTTGTCTCCACTATCCTGTGTCCACGGATCCTTTCTACCATCCTTTTTAGCCTAAATGTGTCTAACATAGCTTCTGCGCTTCCAGGAAAAGGAAATATTTTCCTAACAATGTCCATAGATGGAGGCAATTTCTTTCCGAAGATGTTACACTAGGATATTATCTGTGGCACAACAAGCACTCAGAATTTTGTAGCAATTTTTGCTGGTGCATACCTTTTTCTGGTGTCCACCTCTTTATTTTAAATAGTTCTTACAATAAGTGCCAAAGCAGAATTATCAGATTAAAGAGCAAAGCGTCATCGAAGAATGTATGATACTCTGGATGATGACCAACATCTTGACACCGTTGCCTGCCCAAAGGAGAACATGAATGAATGAGCAGGAGACAGTGGAAAGTAAAAGAGGTCAATGTAAACATCACTCTGTTTAAAACAGTCTGTTTCCTCCTTCTCTAGAGCATCCAGCCACATTTCAAGGGATCCCTCCGAGCATATTTAAGTTGTATTTGGAAATTCAAGTTATAGATTTCAATTTGGTTTCCTCTCAATCTGCTCATGACCTGGCCTTTGGCTGAGTAATATCAGGTAACTGGTTTTCTTAAATGCATAAAACATAGGAATGTTTTGATTTGGTTTTGGACAAATATGTGGCTTTCTGGTGTTTATATAATGCTACTGGGCCCCTCCTGCATAGCACTGAGCAATGTCTATATTGATATGATGCCTTGTATGCAATATCAAAACATTTGTCAGGGAACTTAGAGCTCACTACAGACATTGCCCCAATATCATCACCAAGCAGGATATAGAAATGCACTGCTCTTTGGACATGGACACTGGCAGTATTTTAAAATATGATTTCAAGCATAGTGGCTCAGAAACATACTATCGGCCTCATCTTGTTGCTATTACACAATGTTTCTAATTTCAAACTAGCTGGTGCTCACAATAGACTAAGATAAGCAGGACAGGTGTTTGAAATTCACACACATGGATGAAGTAACTGGAGCTCAGAAGGAAGAGCTGGCCCAACATCACAACGTCAGTGAGTGACACGGGGAGAACTGAGCTGAGGCGTGTGTGTCTCACACCATGTATAGCTCAAGGTCTCATGCAGCATGTTTCCAAGGTAGCACCTGGTCATATCCTAGGCTAAAGTAACTAGAAAATCAGTGCAGGTTTGAACACACACAAATAAATACACTTATCGAAACACATGTTCACAAAGGAGTGCATGGACACAGACAATGTATAGAACAAAAAAATGAGCTTTGTTCCTCTTTTAGTCTTTTAACTTTACTATATTTAATATGTATACTAATTTTGTTTGTCCTTTTCTCTCTCTCTCTCTCTCTCTCTCTCTCTCTCTCTCTTTTGGTTCCAGAGATCGAACTCAGGACCTTGAGCTTGGGAGGCAGGCAGCAGAACCACTGAACTAAATCCCTGGCCTCTAATTTTGTTTCTTGATGAAATGGTAGGATGGAATAAGTATTTCAAGAAAATTTAATACTACTGAACTTACTGAATTTCTCATTTTTAATTTTATTTGGACCTAGAAGCTCGATTATTAACCTTATCTAAGCAAACCCTCTGCAATGAGAAGATATAACTGTCCAGGGCTCTCTAGTTGTCTCATTCATTCTTTTTCATCTGTGTCTAAGATTCTTTCAAATATCAAAGTTTTAGGCAACTTCCAGTGAAAAATGATTTCAGATTAAAGGTTTTCTGGTTTGTGTCATATCAGGACTGAAGCCATGGTAATGGCAACTTGGGAGAACAGGAATGGCCCGGCACTGCCTGTGGCAATGACCTCCTACCCAGCACCTCCAAGCCTTCGTCCCAGCTGTCTGACATACCTTTTCCCTGGATGCTGTTGTAACTTTGCTCTGTATTTTGTGCACCTGACACCAGTCCAGTTGATAATTGTAAATCCAGAATCTGCATTTCTAAGGCTGCCGTAACAAGGCAGCTTAATTGTCAGAAATGCATTGCCTCACAGATATAAGACTGGAAAGCTGGCATCAAGGTGTCAGCACTGGTCCCTTTTGAGTGCTGTGAGGAAGGCATTGGCGCCTCTCTCCTTGGCTGGCATGGGGCCTCCTTGCCCTGCTGGCTTCACATCCTTTCTCGTGGCACATTGTCGAAAAGAATACCTGTTCTCTGCTGCCTTGGGGTTTTCTCCATGTTATTTCATGTGTTCTTTCTAAGACAGCTGGACCATAAGGTATTTTATTCACCCCTTTATGCCCTGCTCAAGAAGAATGCCCACATGCAGAAGGTTCAAAGGGTTGGACTACTGAATATTCACAATGAAGGCCTAAGGTAGGAGTCTTTGAAAGCAAAAGGAAAGCCTTTTGATGACATTACATGACTAACTCTTTTGAATTTGGCGCCACAACATTTGAAAGCCTCTCAACTAGGGCTACATCGCTACCCCTTGTTTCCAGTTATACAGAAATTTGAAGGTAAACCTGGCAAGAATGCATGAGTTTGTCACCAAGTTTGGGACTCTAGCCTGGTCTCTTTTAATTCATAGCTTTGTCTCTAATTCTGATTTACTTTCAGCAGGTACATTGATTTACCTTTTCTTTCTTTCTTTCTTTTTTTTTTTTTTTTTT
>NW_022900922.1:19289753-19297225 GCF_012274545.1 Fukomys damarensis
GCGGTTATTTGTTTTTCCTTTTTTTTTTTTTTTTTTTTTTTTTTTTTTTTTGGTCTTTTTTCAGTATGTTCTTCATAAGCCCTTTCTTGGCTTCTAAAAGTTATTGCCACTGAATTAGATTTTAATGGAGTTAATGTATCATATGTTATTTAGTGTTTTAGTCCGTGATTAATCCTAGAAAAGGTGGGTGACTGCTTTACCGGAGGGCTGCATTTTCTCCAGGTTGCGGCATTATTTATGTCAGATGCAAACAGACAAATATGGAGAGGCAGGAAAAATGAGGTGAGCAGCCAGGGGAGTGTGGGTTCTGGTGCTGGAGGAGGGGGCTGATAGGTTTTCCAGGGAGCTCAGTTTCCCAGAGCAGGGCCTCTAATGAGCAGGGAGACTTTCAAACTGCAATAACTAAGAAGAACATGTGATTTACTTTTCAACCACCTTTAATGATGAATCAGTATATTCACCTTTACATTTATATTTTGCCTCTAAACAAAGAGCTGTTCTGTAGCTTATGTAGACCCAAGATGTACAGTTGTAATAGGCCTTCTTTTCATTGCCAGATGGAAAGGAGTGTAATCTTTGCAACACACGTGTAAGTAAAACTCAGAACCGTGAAATCTAACCTTCCACTTTTAACCATGTGATAACCTTGTTACCAATGATGCATAACCTCCTTCTATTGATTTCCCGGTCCAATGGCAAAGAAAACTGCAGCAGAAAATCCACCTAGATTCCCTTCTCAAACACAGATCACTAAAGGAACCCACCGAAGGGTATACAGATGGTCCCACTGGCACTTTTCTATCCAGAGGCTTCCCTTAGCCGCTGGTGTTTCTAGCGCGGCTGTGGTGTTAGCCCTCCCTTCCAGAACCTTGTCTCCACGAAGAGCACAGCAGCAGGCTGCACATTTGTCTTTCAGTGGGTCTGGTCCCAGGGAGGGACAAAAGTGAATTTTTCATTCAAGATAACTGGAGCTACAGGTCATTTCTGAAACCAGCAAAAATAGCCTGTAGTTCTAGGTTACGTTGACATAGGTAATAACTTAAAATTCCTCTGAGCTTAGATTTCACAGTTATGTTTCACCAAATTAGCTCTCATTATCCCTGCTGGTCTCTGCATTTGGAGCTTTGAAAGTTATAGGTTTCTCATCCAACGAAGGCACCGATGTTCTTAATTTATAAGGTTGCAAACCTCTGAAGGGTGGGATAGGTGTGCGAATGCTACCAGGGGTGGGGGGAGTTGCAATTAGAGAAAGAACAAACCGAAGAACCGTTCTATGATGAGTGGGAGAAAAGGCGCTAGGGTTCAGTCTCAAAGACACAAGCTAACCCCAAACCTGGGCACATCCTCAACAGGACGGGATTACAGAGGGGAGAGGCTGGGCCTCTCATTGTTCTTTGCTTTTGTGTAAATACTTGTGTCAAGTAAAGCCAAAAATAAGTAAAAGTCTTGGCCAAGATTTCATGTATCTGCGTCTTGATTTGTGGTAGGTTTAACATTTAGAATGCTAATGGCAAGACTTCGGCCACTTAATACTGTTTTTCTATCAGCAACAGATATAGTAGGGATATGAATGACAAATATTATTTTCTTCCTACATCATTGCAAGCTTGAAAGGAAACCAAGGCGCCATTAACACTGCCTGCCTATTTGTGGGAACGTGACCAACCTGAGGAAGGCCATGGACGCTTGGCCATCTAGACTGTTTTCAAAGACATCGCCCTCCTGAATAAATCATTCCTGCTGTTTAACAAGCTTTGCAGTGGGAACGTGCCTTCTCATAAAGAATTTGCTTTTAGAAGTGACAGGGGTTTTTCTCTTTTAGCTGAAAGAAATAGACCGCTTTGTATTGTTTGACCACATACAAATGCTTCTGTCATGAAATAATTCATTACGTGGTGAATGCAACACTGTGGAGATTTCTTTTGAGAAGTGCTCTCTTCCCTCTCTCTAACCTCTGCAGTACCAAATTGGATTGTCCTTCTGAGTGACAGGGCTTCACGCTAGATGGCAGTAATACCCCAGCTTGAGAGGCTATTGTATGACTCCCCTCCCCCTTCCTCTCTACGCATAATCTTTTCTTGTCCAGAGCATTATGGAATAAAACATGCAAATAAAATCCCTTCGTTTCGTACAAGGTTCATTCAGAAAAGCTGATATACAATTAAAACTAGTAAAAAAAAATATGTTCAATGATACAAAAAGCTCAAGGCATTGTGGGTTGTTTTGGGGGGAGTCTTTGTTTGGTTTCTTTGTTATTCTTGTTTTTCAGGCATAGTTTAATTACAAAAGAAAATTTATTAGGACTCAAACTCTAAGCTTAAGTGAGAAGACAAAAATGTATTTCTGAGAAGAAAAAATTCTGTCACGCTTGTTGTTCACGTTTTCCCCAAATTCTCTGCTTCTTCCAGTAGATTGACTGTGTCTTTGTGTAACATTAATCTGCATTTTCTACACACAGACAATGGGTTGCAAGCTCAGAGTTGTGTGTGTTCCCCAGGAATAGCGAGTGCAACGATTGGGAGGAAAACCAAACTAAGCCAAAAGCCCCTGATACAGTGAGGATCATTCTTCTTTGTATTTGTGTAAATCTGGAGATCTGCTGGTGAGTTGGAAAGAGACACTTTCCATTTCTGCAAAAATTCTTGGGCAGCCAGTCCAGACCCTCAGAATTCTCTAACTGGGACCCCATCTGAGAAGGGTTGGCTACAATGGCTCTACTCTGACTGCTGAGAATTTCTGTTGCATAGAAAATAGTAAAACATAAACTGTTTTTATCAAAACGAGCGTGTCAAACATTCAACGTGCAGTTACAGGACTGTTATTCTTCCTCCTCCCACAGTTCACGGCTCTGGGCTTGATATTGGAATTCTTAGGCTCCATGCTCTCATTTTAAAAGAAAGCACGTAATCACCTTTTAAAGGTTACTATGCTGACAACGGAAGCAGCATCATAAGAGGCACCATGAATTC
Organism: Fukomys damarensis; assembly: GCF_012274545.1. NCBI lineage: Eukaryota > Metazoa > Chordata > Mammalia > Rodentia > Bathyergidae > Fukomys > Fukomys damarensis. The sequence goes on from NW_022900922.1 coordinate 19,292,723, forward strand.
GTGAGCAAATATGAAGCCTGCTCCTCAGCCAGCACGTGAACGTACTTGATGCATTATTTATAGATACTGTTTTACCAGACAGATCAAGGTCATCTCTGGACTCCTGAGCAATGGGTCATGTCTTGAGAGGTCAACCCAATAATGCTGGCTGATACTTTCTTGAATAGTGTCGGAGTAACTTTACATAGCTGCATTTTCCAACTTGGAAAGAAAGTGAAGACCGTGTTTTTAAATTTTTAAACTTTTATTAATACATGTGCATAGCACACAGTGATGACTTTCACTGTAGGAAATTGGTATATGTACATGACAAATTTCAATGCTTTTTTTTCCCTTCCCTCTACCCCCCCATTATTTTTCCAAATCCAATTCATTTATTTCTCCAATAAAACCTTATTTTTTAAATTATTCATTTAATCCAACTTGATCGTGAGTCATTACTTTTGATCAGAAATCAAGATGGGGGAGAGATCTTGCCATATTCACATTTTCTTTTCCTAAGTTCCCTGACTCATTTCACTGAGAGACATATACAATTAACCTTTCCTTATAGCAATTGATCCTGGACTCCGCTCTTTTGCAACGATGTTCCCATATATTCGAATGTCCATAATAAAGCGATTCCATAATAGTGCATCTTATAAGGAAAGATTAGCATCCTAGAATATCTATTTTAGAAAATCTAATGGGGAATTATATCCGAAAAGACTTTTCAAAATCAAAGTGTATGAAACATCACAGAATATCCATACCTTTAAATTGTCACCTATCGCCTTATCTTGCTCTTTTTGTGCTGTATGTGTGGTTTTGGGTTCTTCTGCCTCATGGAGAAGATTTAGACTTGCTTGCTGGAGGAGTCACGAGACCCAATATTGAACTCCTGACTTCTGGAACTAATGAGAGGGGCTTATAGAAGGGGAGTTGAAGGAGTTGGCTACTCCATTGCAGCGAGTAAGAAGGGGACACATTTAAAAACAAGAGTAAATCTTACTATAAACTAAGTCTGTTTTGGATGATCAGTTTTAAACAGTCTCAGTAATAAAACAGTCCTCCACGTCTAGCAGCTTCATCCTGTTCCTTCTTTTTCCTTGCAGAAACAAGGGATATTCTTAAGGCCTTTATCCTGGCTCAGGAAGCTTGCCTTTTCTAATGGATGTATCTGTAACAGAACAAGTCACAAAAAGTCCTCAGTCTATGCTTTTAGAATATTACCCAAGAATAGTGACCTCTACTTTCTTTTATTTTGATTTTGAGACTTTGGTTTTTGATTTGGGATTTTTTTGAGCACTGAAGATTCTGTAGGAATTAGATGTGTTATGCATAGTGAACACTTACAGTTTGATCTGGGCCCTATCCGAAATCCTGGAACCGCAGACATTCCTTTGGATCTTTCTCTACATCCAGATCAGTCAGTCAGGAGTCTGTGAACATAACAGAAATCCTTCATATGAATAAAATTACATGGAATCTAAACAGTCAGAAAGAGGTACCTCTGTTAATTAGGCAATAGAATTCATCATGGGGAAGGCCCTTCTGTGAGGATAAAGGGCTTGAACTTATCACCAAAGCCCATGGAAATCTAGACAGCCCCTGAGCAAGTGGCTCAGGACATCTCTGATTTGATAAAACACCTCTGCATGAAGGTGTTTATAGGACAATCAAAAGGATAACTGATAGTAACACCAATTTATGGTATAATGTGGGGTTGCTATCATTTAGACACTCTGCAGAAGTCCCTGACTGGAATCCAGGTTAAAGCAACCTAAGAAAGTCAAGCAAGCTTATGCTTTATTCACTTTCTCACATCTCAGCCCCAACTGTTTAATCCAGGTCTGGTTATTTAGAAAGTATTCCATGCCCTCTTGCCAATGTAAAAACAGTGTAAGAGTCTTAACATGGATGGTGAGAAATGAGAAACAGCAAAATTAGTATGGGCTGAAGTCTGAGCAGTCTGAGGGAGCAGCTGGAGCTGAACTTCAAGAGTCAAATATAGGTGCAGGTAGGAGAGGAGAGAAGCCAGGGGGGACCCGTGCAGGGCTGGAGAAGGAACATTCTGTTGGAATCAGAGAAGTACAGTTTGAGCTATCTGCAATTGGGTTGGAGAGCTGGGTAAGGTTGATCACCGAGAACCTTTAGTGCTGAGCAGAAATCTATTGATGTGAATCCAGAAGTCACTTGGGATTCAAAATACAGAGGTGAATCCTGGTTGGACTCTAAGATTGAAGCCGGGTGTGGTGGCACATCTCTGTAATCCCAGCACTTGGGAGGCTGAGGCAGGAGGATCGCTGTGAGTTTGAGGTGAGACTAGGTGATATAGCATGGCCCTGTCTCAACCTGACTCTCCCAAAAAATACTTTGAGACTGAAGCTGGGGACTTTTCATATAAAAACTGGAAATGTATGTGTTTATAGGTCTATGCCGAGGACTCATTCATAGACTGGTTGGTCTTCCAGTGGATGAATTTCTATTTAAGATCCTCTCTCTATGTGCACACACATATGTGTATACATACAGATACACCCATATATATGTGTGTTTGCATATGTGCATATCCCTGATTTATATGCATCCATATATAGGCATGAATGTAATATATGTACACATTACAGTCATACAAGGACGGGATAAGTCCTGACAAACACACCTTAAGGGATTTGATCACTGTGTGCACATCACAGAGAGGAGTTAGACAAATCCAGAAGGTCTAGGCCAGTCCTTTCCTGCTTTCTTTCAATGCCATCAAGAGATGTGGTAGACATGAGAGGTGTGAGACCACTATCTGGGTCCCAAGGCTTACTGAGTCACAGCAGATCAGTTCTTCACAAGCAGAAGGAGTAAGCTCTCACACATACATGTACAGGTTCGCAAGTATGTGAACCCATCACACGGTCACTGATTGGCATCCTCAAGGGTTAGGTCCTGAGCATAAGTGCACGCGTCCTATGTTACTTGCGATTGACATGCAGTAGGCTTCGTACTCCATCATCTCCAGCCCTCCACACGAGGGCTGTGCTGCACCACAGTGGTACGTTGGCGACATTGTCACCAGGCCGTAGGAGCTACTCAGCTCTGCCAAATCCTAGGGGACCACCGTGATGCCTGTGTCTCCCTGCTGACCCAGACATGGCTCTGAGCTGCGTCACGACCCTCGGACTCAAAGTAGTGACTGGTCCTACTGTGGCAAATGCTGTCTGATACGTTTGCTAACTGAATAATAAAAAGAATAACCAACATTTGCTCAGCCCAGGCTCGACTTGTTATCCTCTTGTCTCAACTTCCCAGAGTGTTGGAATTATAGGCTCCACCATGCCCAACTGAATCTTTTAATTGGATAATTTAGTACCTTTAAATTCAAGATTAAAATTTATAAGTAAGGGCATATTCTTAGCATTTTGTTGATTTTCTTCAAATTATTTATATAAATGTGTTTTCTTGTTTATCTTTGTGCATTGATATTTTACTGCATTGATACAGTTTGATTCTTTTCTGTTTTTCTTTTTAAGAAACTACTTCTATAATGTTGGATTTATACTTTCTCATACTTTCATGAAGATGGTTATCTTTCTTCAATTTCTGGATATAGGACTTCCTAAAGATTCTCTTGTAAGGCTGGTCTGGTGGCCATGAACTTGCTGTTTCTGCCTATCTTGGGTGGCCCTTATTTCTCCTCCATTTTTGGAAAACAACCTTTTCAAGTACTGTGATCTTGTTGTGGAGTTATTTTTGCACAGGGAATGCATCAGTTCTGGATGGACTATTTCTGTAGGTGAATCTGCTATTATTCTAATGGGGATACCCAACATGGGACTTGGAGCTTGGCTCTGAGAGATTTCCAACCCCTTCTTTGTTTTATGCCTTTTACAGTTTGACCTTAATGTGTGGTGAAGGTTTTTTCCCTTGTCGTGTCTATTTGTGGTAATTTGACTTCCCTGTCCGTGGATGTCCATATTTCTTAAGATTCTAGAATTTTTGTCCTATTATTTCATTAAATTTGTTTTCTGTAACCTTAACTTTTTTCTCCTCCTCTCTTGTTAGTAGAAACACAGGACGTTTATTCATTTAGTGGTGGCCAAGAGGTTTTGAATACTTTTATTCTTCATTCTTTTCTTTTATTTTATCTGATGGGGATATTTCAAAAGACCAGTCTTAAAGCACAGATATTCTCTCTTTTGGTTGACCAAGTCTCTCATTGAGGCTTTATATGGTTTTCTTCATTTGACTTATTGAACTCGTCAAATTTTAAAATTTCTACAGCTGAATTTGTCATTTATATTGGTCATTGTTTTCCTAATTTCATTTAACTCTTATCTGTATTATCTTGGACCTCATTGAGGCTTTTTATCATCTTTCTTTTAAATTCAATATCAGGTTTTTCATCCCATTTCTTTGGGATCTAGTTCTAAAGAGTCATGTTCTTTCGGAGGTGTTATGTTACCATATTTTCTTTCTTTTTTTTTTTTTTTTTTTTTTTTTTTTTTTGCGGTTTTATACCGTTTTTGTCGC
>NW_022900922.1:19297606-19338877 GCF_012274545.1 Fukomys damarensis
TTTTTTTTTTTTTTTTTTTTTTTTTTTTTTGGTACCAGGGATTGAACTCGGGTCCTTGCGCTTGCAAGGCAGGCCACGGAACCACTGAGATAAATCCCCAGCCCTGTTAGCATATTTTCTTATGCTTCGTTTACCACTACATTGAGTTTTGCATATCTAATAGATATGATGTATCTGCCACCTCTACCTGGGTGGTATTCTTAGTAAGCAGCTTTCTCTTGAAAATGTGTCTTTGAGCTGTCAGTTTGTTAAGCAATAATGCAGTGTTACCTTGGATTCTAACTGGACACCACTCTGTAATTTCCCTATAATTTCTTTGGTTGTATTTGATCACTTTATGCACTGTGGCTGAAACTCCGTCTCCGTAGGCTATGCAACAGTGGGGAGCTTCTAGCAGCTGAGGCAAATGTGGGATAGACAGCAGAGTGTGAGGGGCTTTTGCTGCGTGGCTACTCCGACAGTGGAGGTGGCATCTGATCTCGTGATAGGGGTTTGTTTGCTCATGTACTGCTCATGCTAGCTCTGCTGTTACCATGCTTTCTGGAACTGGCATCTCCAGAAGGGCCTGAGTTCTTGTCCTCTGACTAACCATTGGTGTGGGCCCAAACACTGTATAGGAAGAAGAGGAAGTGGGAACCTCAGTTCCCCCTTAGAGCTCACATGTTTCACCAGTGCCAGTGTGTGGACAGACCAGGAGCAAGGCTGGAATAGCAGTGGGACTCATGTAGGAGGTGCGGCAGCAGGAATAGGGGTATTCTTCTGTCTACCACTGACATTGCTTGAACATGATAAAGATGCTTTAGAACCTAGTTTTTGTGTCTACTGTTCTTTGTAGTAGATGATGTATTTTTCTGGAGATCAAAAATTTCCCTTCCTCACTTCCTTCGGGTCTCTGTTAACACTGGCATCATATCAGTGAGACTGCATTGTACAAAAAGACAAAGTGACAATCCCTACCTGCTCTCTCTTATCTGTTCCTTGTAGTTCATGTAACTTACTCATGAATTATACATTTTCTTCTTTAGAAAGCTGCTTCATAGGTAGGATTTGACTTCTAGGGGGAACCGATTTTGTTTATTGCTGCAATCTCCAAAATCTAGCATAATGCCTGTCATATCAGAAAAACTTGATACATAAATATCAATGAATGAATTTAATAAGATATGGCCTTGATATCTAACTCAGACTAAGAATATGTTGCATAAATTAACAATGCTCTGTCTTCTATGCATGTATATCTTGAAAGTACTTTTAACAAGTAATTTAGTTGTATGTAGTATTGTTATTATTATTCTTTTCATGTTTTCAACATAATCCAACATTTTCTGTTATTTTGCTTTCCCAGTTTCTATCTAAGTAAACTCTATTAAATTCTACAATACAATAGTCACCGTTTTATCTTCTATGATTTATCACTGTTTCTTTGAGGATCTAGATTCTGTTCAATAAAGCATTCCACTTATTCTTTATCCCTTTCCCTAATATTAAGAAGTGCTAATTCTAGGTATTGCTGGGTTTTTTTGCCATGTGTTTCAACTGATCACTTTTATTATAGATGTGTTAATCTAAAAGAGGAACCAATGTTTTGGATTGATAAGATCATGCATTTCCATTTTGAAAAGAAGTTGGCAAATATTTACACACAAATACCTTGTTTCCTCTTTAGTTAATTTAAAAACAAACACAAAATGTAAAGTCTTAATTGAAGACTGTTACACTCTGTGGGATTTGTGCTGAGCACGTTCTAAACAGAATGACTACCTTTTGCCTTTTATTTAGCAGGTCAAAATACAACAGGGATTCAGAGTGCATAAATAAGTTTATATAATTAACAGTCACTAGGTGTTTCTTTTATGCACAATCATTATGAGACTGTTACAGTAAAAAAAAAAAAAAAAGGAAAAGACAAAATAAATAAGTATCCAAGACATACCTAGTTCTGTAGGAAATTCTGATGACCAAAACTGCTTCATAAGCAAAGAAGTACAACGTTGATCCTTAATGTGTTCACAATCTAGGTCATGGGAAAAGCCAAGCCCACAACTATCACCACATGACAACACATGAAAGAGAGACAAATTACTACTGAGTGTTTGGATACAAAGCCTCACAGGGATATTGGGAACTTGCAGGAACCCAGGAAAGAGCCACAGAGATGATTAAAGAGTTGCAAAATAGAGCCTTTGAGGGTAGGGTAAAGAAATTGAGACATTTAGTTTGGAAGTGAGATGATTAAAAGCGGTCTCATAATTACTTCAGACAAATACCGAGTGGTTGATTGATGGCAGTGACCAGCTCTTCTCTAGATTGAGAAAAAAATAAGTAAAAAACACACTGTGAGATTGTAAATATATTTTAAGGGGATACTTTGTAAGATTGCATATAGAATGATAGTCAATGTGTAAAATTATGTTTTGTGGTTGGATTATTTAACATTTAAATGTAGAGAAAAAGTTCATGCAGCTAAGAAGCAACAGCAGAGTGTGAAAGAATGTCATCTCTAATGAGTGCAGCAATAGGTGACTTCTCAAATATCATCCAGGTATATGATCTTTGGACTTAATCAGAACGTGCTGTTTTGCAATAAGCTAAATATTAATTTTGAACAGGAAATATTTCCCTTTCATATTTAATTTTATGTAACACCATCTATGAATTGAAATCTTAAGTGGTTGGCATTTTCTATCCCATTATAATTAGGTACATAAAATATCACAAAGGCTTGCATTGCTTATTTTATTTAGGAAGTATTTCATTGTCTGTTAGCAGAAGATGCATAGGTCTCTGCTATATAAACCCATGCTAAGAGCAAAAATTCCTTCTTTGAAGATTATAATTTATCCCCAGCTATTAAGCTCACATGATTTCTGTAAAATATTTGAAAGAAGCTGGATTTCACCTTTTGTACTTAGTAAAGTTTACTTAAAATAAAGTAATGGTTAATACAGTGACAATAATTTAGTTGAAAAGCTCATAAAAAGAGTATTCTGACACAACTCCCCTCTCTTAAAGCTGGAGTAGTATTTGATTTCTCCCAGACCAAATTTTCATAGCCTAAGTAAACCTTAACTTATTTAAAAACCCAAATCTTATTGTTTGCTTTATTGTTTTTTTTTTTTTCTCATGGCAATGAAGAGCCTGAAGTCTTAATAAAGTTGGGAGCTTACTTACATGCAGTGATGAAATAATTGGGCCAAATCTTAGGGAACTGTTTGCCAAGAAATTTTAGAAGTATTGCATTTTAAGTATTCTTCCATTTAAGAGGTGAAATTAAACTTCTATGAGGCTAAATTGCCATATTTGCTTTATCATCAGAGTGTGTTTAGTACAAACGTAAATGAGATTAGGCTTCTCATTAATGAAGCAAATAAATCTGAATTTATTTACTGTAAAGACCTGATGTGGATTCCAGTAATGGTGTTCTAAACACACTCTTGTGTACTACCTACATTACAGTATTTCAAAGTAATAGAAATTTTGGTCATCAAAAGTATCCTCATTAATTTCACACTGTGCACATTGAAATAAGTAGCTGTGCTCAGCAAAGACTTCTCAAGTTTTCTAGCCTCATTCTTGCACCTGTTCTTGTGGCTTTATTTACTGTGATGTTGGAACTTGCTATTTGTCTATATTTTTAGTGCAAGAATTAAAGCTTCTTAAAGTAAAATTGCTTTTGCATGCAATTGTACGAAAGTAGTTCCATTTAAACTAGAAAAAAATCTTAGGAAGAAAGAAAAGACAAGAAACAAAGTATCCTCATTCTGGATTTATCTGTCTCCTATTCACGTATCTACTCTGATTTTAAAAATATTTTAAAAACAGCTATTCAACAATAAAGTGGTCCATGGTTGTGGTAGTGGTCGGATTGATGATACTGTGAAAAGAAAAGTTTAAATGAATTCTATATTTCTCTGTATAGCCTCCTTTTCTATAGAATGAAGTTGCCGATATATACAAAAGATGTTTCTAAGATAATTGGGAGTTTTGTTCAAATTTCAGATTCATGTTGAAGAACGGTGATTCTTTGTGATTAGAACACTATGATGAGAATAACCATTTAAGTTATTTTATTCTCCATTATTTAGGACACAGAAAATATAAAAATAAGGCCACTCAGGTGAAATTATGATCTTCTTGCCTCTGAAGTTTTCAGAGAGATACTCTCTTCCATTAACGTATTTTTGTAGATAGAAATTATTACTAGTGCAGACTCCCATCGAGGTGTGTCCACAGAGTTTAATCCAGATAGCAGTGTCTTGTCAACCACAAATCTACCTGTTCTAATCTTGAAGTGTGTTTAGAAATATGAATTTAGTATTTCCACAGCCAGGTTGCAAATTAGAAGAAGGGAAATATGAACTCACTGGAAAATAGAAGAGCTTAGGTACTTTATCTAAATTTACAAATGAGATGTTTTTCAAAGAAATACTTTAGCTCACTATTAAATTGCTATTTTTTTTAAAGAAAACTTATTGCTCAAAAAGCAGACCCACATTGAAATCATTTAGGGAATAGAATTTCATTTTATCTTCTATTATTCATCATACAATTTAGCAGCTAACTATGCTTGTCACATACTTGAATGTAACGCAAAATGAATTAAATTAAAATGTATCCTCTGGAAACTTCTGATGAAGGACAGGGACGCAGAAAGAAACAGCAAGGACAGCACATCGCTGGGTGTGGCTATGCAGGAAGGAGCACAGTGCAGTAACGTATTTACACTCAATGATTCCCTATTCTCTGCTTGATCAGACTGAGTTTGGAAGGGACCCGGGCAATACCTAGAAGTGTGTAGTACAGGTTTAATTCTCAGGACAGAGTCAGCCATTGCAGGGTGCTGGAAGAGCAAAAAGGATACTTAGCAAACATTTCTGGACAACAGCAAAACGCACAAAAGGGTAAAGACGTCTGTACACGAACAAGACAGAGGCCTATTTTCTCCACTGTCTCCCTTAGGGCAATGCTTTTATGGTGGGTTTAGTGAACGTTGTAAGGAAGAGTACAAGGTGAGCACGTGAATTCCACACTTTCGTTAAAGGCCCGTGGGTGGAGAAGCAGTGTCCGAGCATTATTATGAGGTTTCTTCATATAATCGATATGAATCCATTAAGAACATCAGGAATCTTTTCAGGAGAGCAATGTTTTTAAGAACCAGAGTAAATATGAGTATGATACACATATGTAGACATGTGCATGCACACACCCCTCCCAGCATACTCAGTCCGTAGCTGCATGTATCCCTTCAAAATCTATACCAACTTCAATAATGAGTTTTTAATTTTTTTGAAGTAGTTGTGTTGCTTTACTGTTGTGTATGAATTGAGCTACAAGGATATAATATTATGAAGGTGGAGTCTGTTTGTATAAAAATAATTTACTTGGGAATATAACTGTAATGACATTATATTATTAATGCACTGTCTTACTACTAATATACTATATTATAGTCCTGATTGTATATAGTAAAAATGTTTGTTGGAGTTTTTATAGAATATTCTGCAGGGGAATAATTTCTAAAAAATGCCTGTAAAATCCATGGGAATGTTTGTTTCTCTACAATTTAGATCTTTAAAATTCAATTTTATTGTCACATTGTCTTTACACCAGGCATTGTATCTCCTGAATCTCCTAGTGAAAAACAAATATAAAATACTCTTTCATAATTCTTTCTTCTTGTTTCACTGATTTTACAAGACATACTTTGAGATGTAGATGTTGGTCTTGTTTTCTTTCTCTTTCACTTGAGATTTTATGTATTTACTTATATTTGTCCTATTTTTGACATTAAACATTAATCACTGTAGGGGTCACGCTCTTGTGTTTAACAGTATAATTAGGAAAAAATTTCTGTTTCACGAAAGTGTAATTCACCTAAATTCTAAATGGAAGTGTGTGCACTTAACAGGAAAAAAAAATGGGATACTTGGAAAGATTTATTGCCTTACATTCTGTTTTGCATTCTTTTTGGAAAATCATTATACTATGTAGGGTTAAAAAGTTCTGTATTTTCAGTAGAGTCCCTTGGTTCCAATTCAATTCTTGTAACAGTTTTTAAATTGAAGAGTTATATCCATGGTTCCTTATCTGCAAAATGGAGTTTAAATATTTGGTAGACCATAAAGTTTTTGCAAGTATCAAATAAGAGAAGGTGTGCAGTCCACTTATTAAAGTCTTTAGCTCATACCTTGCATTCAGTAAGTAACAATGGTATTTTTTCTTCAAAAAAATCAAGGAATAAAAAAAAACTTTGTAGTGGTGGGTATGGGGATCCATCTTGCAGATAAAATTACATAGTTTCTGATGTCTTTCTCTCTCTTTCTTTCTTTCATGGTTATATAGGAGACAAAGGCTGTATTAACAATAGGAAGGATTTAAGATATCGGCCTTAATAATTGTTTTACCTGAAAGTAGATGCATTGAGTTGCTGGAGGACATTGAGAAGTCACCTGGGAAGGACACTTAGGTTTCCTACATTGTGATGTAGTCGCAATGTGAGCCAAGGGATATGAGGACCCATTATTGCAAAATTCAAGCACTGTACATTTAATTTTCAGAAAGGGGGGAGTCCTCTGTTCTCCATGGACTTTATTGATTATATTTTACATTTCTCCTAGGTTTTGTGAAACAGGAACAGCTTTGTTGATTAATATTTGGTCAATATTTTGATATAATTTGTTAAACTGAGTTTAAAATAATTTCCATTCTTACTGCCACTACTTTGCATTGGCAAGTTTTGTTTATTATTCTAGACTAGACTTTTTAAAATCACCATCAAATCAAATGGAAAATTCAGGGGCCAAGAGATACATGTTCAAACACATTCATGTCACCAGTTTATGTCTTCATTTTTCTCAGCCCTTGCATTATAGAAAAGCTCAGGTAAAGAGAACATTCAGTGAATCTCTAGGTCTACTTGTCTCAAGAGTGAAGAAATTGTGATTGTTATTTGGAAGTACTTATTCAATTGTTAATGTTGTGTGCATTGTTATATGTGAATTTTGAGTCTATATTTCTTTAAGTGTCCATATTGCTCTTAAGTGTCCTCCGCAATTAAACATTTGGGGTTACAAATTGGGGCCTAGGTAGAAGTCTTTAGGTTGTTGGAAGTGTGACCCTAGAGGGTACTGGGAGATCCAGGCCACTTCCTGGCTCTCTTTTGTTTCTGGGTGATGAGAGCAGTTTAACTCTGTCCTACACTCCTGCTATGCAGTGCTTCTTTGCCACAGACCTAAAGCAAGAAGGCCAACCCATTATGGACTGGAACCTCTGAAACAACAAGGCAAGAAAAAGCCCTCCTCTTTTTATCAGGTGATTATCAAGATGAATTTCATGGAAGATAGAGTTCTGTCATATCTATGGTCATGCATATTATTTTAACAGAAGGAATGCCGGTGGATTTTGGTCTTCTTTCTTTACTTTTGACACCTCTTTCTCACATTGAAAGCAGACATTATGAAGCTTACAGTACCATGTATGAAATTCATGTGCCTGAAAATGAACATATTATAACTTAAGGGAAAACTCTGACCCAATTTTAGTCACATATCATTAGATACTAAAGGAAGTTTTATAAAAACCTGAACTAATCTTTATCTAACTTCATGTAGAAGCAGCTGGGAAGCAAGGCTTCCTGCAAGTCCATGCCATTTAACTCCCAGCCCTTTAAGGTTTCCAACCCGACCTTCTTTGACCTCTTTGTTGGTCTGACTGGGAACCACAAGATTCTTCTTTCTTGTGTGTAATACGTCCACCCTCTGCCTTTTCTCGGACCGATGTGGCTGAATAATAGGTGCTTACTGAGCTCTTCCTAGACTACTGGAAATGATGGAAAAGATAATTGGCAGCTCCATTTACAGAACACAAGGGCATAGATGTTTTGAGTAATCTGTCACATGCATTGGATTTTAATTTTCAATTTATGGCTTCATTCCTCTATTTTTTTGCTTCCTTCCTTAGTTTACATTGTTAAATTTATTCAAATATTTATATATGCACTTATATTTTTAAAATATTTTAATTTCAAATTTGAAGCATCACTCATACAGACAAGTAACTCTGAAAGATCAGCATGCTAGAAATGAAATAGAATAAATTTGGATGTGAAACCTACCAGTGTCATTTATTTTAAAACTCTAGGAATACAAAATAATGGACAGAATTTTTATTTGATATGAAAACATTCTTTGATTCCTCTTTTTTGTTTCGTGGTCTGGCTTCATAAATTAAGAACATTTATAAATAACCAATGCTTTAAAAAGAATTTTCAGCAGAAACATGCTAAGGTTACTAACTAGAAATAGATGTGAAATAGTGTCAATTTTCAGTGTTTGGAGTGGGGAAGGTAGCAGAGGGTGGATGTACACATGTGTCTGATGGCTGTGGAGGGTGGGAAAACATGACTCAGTCCTCAAACCAAAAAACAAATAAATACAGATCTTGGTTTGTGAAGAAGGATATGTTCTGCAACAGTGAAAAACCGTCACAACCAGAAACACTAAGTAATTGCCTTAACCTGCTGAAGATCCCTCTTTCTCCTTAATCTGTTGAAAACATGAAGTTCCATTGCCACGGATCTCAGTCTGCTTCCAAATGCCAATCCCACGAACACCACGGTGTGGGAGGGCCTGTGCTTATGACTGAGCTTGTGACACAACGAGGCAATGGTGCTGAAATGGACCTCAGAATCCAAAGCTGTCATTTAGTATCTGGTACAATTTCTTTTTCTAAGGATAGCAATGACCATAATTCATTTGTGAAATGCAGCATTAATTCTGTCCCTGACAACTGAATACATTCCATATTATTTCTGAAGATAATAAGGCTCTTCATCATGGTGAGCAGTAGTGATTTACCCCTTTTCATTTTTCTTTTTTTGAAAATAACATAATTCTGGCTCCTTTTTAATATTTAACTGGATGGCACCTTCGTAAATAGATCTTCAGAGTAGAGGATGGAATAAATTCTTCATTGAAGGCAATTTCCCATGAAACTTGAATATTAAGTTCATTTTTAATGTTTTCATACAAATATATGATTGTAGTTACAGTTACGTAGCGATGGCCTTAAACTTTAGCTATTATCACAATTACCCAACTTGTGAGGTTTTTAGATGCATGTTCATTATTGTCTAAACATCCTAGATGTTTCCCCTTAAAATTCAATTTTATATTTCAGTGTGGAAACACTATGGAGAGTTAATATATTTCAAATACATGAAAACTACCTAGGAAAATACTGGGATGTTTGTGACCTAAACTGAATGTACTCATTTTACAAAATGTTTATTGACCACACTGTGTGCTATACAGCATAAAATAGTTTAAAGGTTTAATATTTTCTTCAAAAAGTAAACAAATTAGGAGAGTAAAAAATGCAACAAGTAAAATATCATCCTATGCAATAAAGCTATCATAAGAATGGTGCAGGGAGGAATATACTGGAGTGAATAACCCAGTAAGTTACCTGAAACTTGACTTTTTAATGTGACCTCTCCATCTGATGTCAGACAGACAAATCACAATTGAGGTCTAGAAAATAGGACCCCTGGTATGAACCACACCCATTCCTCCACGAGCATCCTTCAGGTTGGTAAATATTACCAAGATAAGAAGAGACTGAAGACATCTCAAATGTCTCTCTGATGCCAAACCCCGTGCTTCAACAAGTTTGGTGACATCCACCTTTTATTTCAAATTCCCATCCGCTTTTTCATGAATGACTATAACAGTACCCCACTTGTGTTGCACAGATTCTCTTAAATCCCTTCTGTACAGCCATCCGAGTGAAACTGTTCAAACTAAAGCCTTGTCACATCACTACTCCACTGGGTTCTCTCCAGGGCCCTCCCACTTCTCTGTTGGGAATACTCTTCTCCTGAATATCTGCACAGCTCTCTCTCCTTCACATCTGTCTTTACCTTTGACTTTTTGGAAGCTCTCCTTCAGCTGTCTTTTCTGTATTTGTCAGAGTGAGCTGGCTACTGTAAAAGACCTCAGTAAAGGTATTCAAACCCAGTGGAGATTTATTTCTTCAGCTACATAGTGCACGGGCAGGGGATGCTAGTGGGGAGGACTCTTGTTTGATGGGTGCTTTTTCTCTGTGTGGTGTTTCAGTTTCCTTTTTATCTGTGGATAAACAAGGGTCAGGGAACTCCTGCCTGCTGCCCAGATGTGGGCTGCTGATGTTTTTCCTGTTTCAGCTCAACACCATAGAGTATTTCTTTTTGCTTGTTTTCATATTTTTAAAGGGTTGAGAAATGAGAGAAAAGAATATGGAAATGAATATCAGTCAAAACATTTAAAATATTCAATATTTAGCCCTTTGCAGAGAACAGTTTTCTAAATCCTGTTTCAGAGACAAAGCCCTAACGTCATATTACGTGTTATCATTTAAAAGCCTTAAAATTACCCATGTGCACTTTGATTTTCTTAAATCATTTAAATATTTTTTAAAAATCCCTGCTTTATGGGCAATTCAAAAAGAGGTGCAGGACCGGATTTGGCCTGGAGCCATCGTCTGACAGCGCCTCCTCGTGGCCATTCACTTTAGATGTCATTTTCTAGGCTTGGTTTTAACAAATGTAGAGGAATTCGTTTTTATTGTCAAATAGGAAAACTATCAGCCTAATGGTCTCCCTCTATTCTAACAAAAAGAAGTAGGGCTGTCTGTAGAGGGGAAGAGGGGAAAATGCATGTGTTCATTCCCCGGTGTCTTTCTGCTGCTTTCATTGCTTTATATCTAATAATAGCCTGGTATCCAGTGAGTTCCAAGGAAGACAAACTCCGCGGTCCTAGGAAGCTCCTGGTGATCATTTGTACTGGGGTTGAATTTCTGCTTTAGTCTCCTGGAGGGGTAGCTACAGGGAAAATAATTACTGTACAAGCCAGGACATTGAACTCTGGCACAAAGAGGACAATTCCTCTATTCGTTCTGATAAAGCTTAAGGCATAAAGCACCTGTCACTTTAAATGCATATCTCTCTGCTGTGGTCTCTGCACGTGGGCCAGCAACATTCACTGTGAATTGTAACATTTCCTTATGTGTATGACCAGGATAATAAAAATAACTGCCTTGTGCTAATGGAATTTATTTACTTTGTGCTGAATTTCAGGCATACTAACACACTGTGAAGATATAAAATTGTAGCACGTTGAACCAGGGACTGCCTTTGTTTTGAAGACAGGAGCAATAAAATTTTCCTGAGTGTTGGGGAAATAAATAATTGGGTGGAAAAAGGCCATGGAAACTGCAAAAATAGAAAACATAATAACGTGAAGGTTCCTTTTGTTCTTGAGTAAATTAAGCTAATATCAGGGAGTGTCTAATTTAATAATGATAACATTGGAAAAGAACTGCCAAAGTAATTGTAGGTACATTCCTATGCATCTTCTGTTCCATTTCACTGTATTTATTAAGACATAGGAATACCAGGGTTTATAATATGGGTGAATCAGGGCCAGTAGCGTGTTTTCAGTTCAAATCAATGTATATTTTTATGGGTCCGTTATCACTCATAGATCTATACGGAGAACTTACTATGTTAATACTGCATTTAAGAATTGATAGTATGTTTGAGAAGATATCACCTAAAAGAGTGTTGTGACATAATTGATTATCACTGAAAATAATCACAGAATAAGATATTTGGACTGCACTCAGATGTGTACATTCAAGTGTACAATTTGCGTAATGAACTTAGATGCAGCTAGATTGACTCCACTGCTGTGATTTCAAGTACAATGTTGGGGACTCGTGTTTTAAAGGATAGGTATATACAAGGTGCAACAGAAAAAATACGGTTTTTACTCAAAGTAAACATAAATTGTTGTAATGAAACACATGTGACATTAACTTTCTCAAAGTGTTTCCCCTCAGTTCATGGACACTTACCCCATTTTTCTTGCCATTTTCTGAAGAAGTTTAGAAGTCTTCTTTCATGAGTGTCTGTTGTTTTGCTGGCCTGGCTGCCTCGATGTCCTGAACTGGTTAAAAACATTGAACTTTCATGGTCATTTTGACTTTGGAAAAACAGCTAGAAGTCACATGGTGCCAGATCCACTGAGGACGGTGGGTGAGGACACATCATGATGCTTTTATGAGGCTTTCTGTTGGATGGCACTCAGCAGCAGCATTCGCCTTTTGTTTTCATTGTGCTTCATGATTAACCAGTCATGAAAAAAGACTTCCAGTACTGCTTCAGAAAGCGGAATGGTAGGATAAGTGTGTTCAGAACAAGGGGAACATTTTGAGGGAGATTAATAGCAGCATGCCTTTTACATTAATAATTTTTATTTGAATACATATCATGTTTCTATCAGCCCTTGTATAAATAGATAAATGATAGATAGAAAGATAAATAGATGATAGATAGAGAGAGATTACCTATATGTAATATTTGGCTTAGAGAGTGCTCAATAAAAATGTGTTCCTTTTTCTTTTGATCTTATAATGGCATAAATCTGAAATGCTTCAACATAGCTAATAAAAGATTAAATATATTTATTAATATTTTCATAATGCATATAGATGTTTTCTTTTAACACCATCCCATATTTTTATATATACTCCATAAATTTTGAAACTATGTTACTTGTTGGCATTATATATGTTTACCAACTTGACTTTCTGAAAAGATAGTGTCTCCAAAATCAGTAAGTCCTCAATATTGTCAATAAAAGGTAGTTTGATATTTAGATTTTGTCAGTCATAGTCTCACTAAATATGACAAAAACCACATTTTCTTTAGTCCTACATAGGAAACACATTTTACTTATTCATTCATTAAATAATCATTATTGAAATATTTTTTCTCTATGCCTTTGGCTATGAGGTTTGAAAATTCTCTGGATGATCATGTATTTGTATAGATTTAACATCTGCAGAATACCTTGCACCCAATTATTGGCTATTCATAGTACAGTAATTAGCATATGTCTGAAAATATATGGTTTGTGTATCTACTCATTAATATCCTCACAAATATGTATCTTTTCTTTATTTGCAATGTCTAGGGGTCCTTGTAATGTATATCATATCATAAAAATTTAAAATGTATATTAAAGGTGTATTTTATTATATAATATTATAGTACTTGGAAATGAATTCATTATGCAAACTCACATGATCTGAATTATAGGAATCTTCCAGTAACATATATAAATGTTTTCTCCCAACTGCCTGCTTCATTGTGGCAAATTAGGTGTAAGAATTATCTCCAAGTTATTAGTGAATTCAGAAGGGAAATACGAGGTACTTTCAAATGCAAAAAATAAATTTTTGAAACAATTTAAAAACATACTTTATCCCATCACTGAGAAAACTATATGCCCGAAACACCTAATAAGACTAGTTTCTATTCTCTGTTATTTATTTTCATGGGCATAAGCTCTAGCAAGTCTTCAACACAGCCTTGTAGTACATCAGAAACCTGTTAATCCAGACATACTCCTCTCCCCCTATCTAATTACCTTCTTCAATTGAGTGAGTTTGTATAGATTTTCAGGGCCTGAGGGATGAGCAGACATAATTTTCCTGTACCATGTAGTCATCTTGAAGGGGATAAGGATCCTTGCATATTTTTTTAGAAAAGAAAAAGGAGTTTTGTGTAGGTCAGCCTGTGATGCAGTCTTGAAACCCGGGCATAGAAATCTATTTAATCTCAAGGACTGTTGGTGCCAGGATAGAGCCTCATGCAAAGTTTGGAAGAGCGGTGTTTCTGGAGTGCCTTTACTATCCTCTATACCTATCAGCCAGAGTGAAAGCAATGAATGGAGGAAAATATGATGATTCCATTTTGCCATAAAAACTGTGGTATAGTAGCAAGACTACTTCAATATATTGTGGGAAATAGTGTTCTTCAAAGAGGAGAAAATTGGGCAGAACAAATGCGCCCAAATGAAGGGTTCTCACTGAAGCACTCTTAGTGTTATCAGCTGTCACTTGAGACAAACTCCAGCACTCTGTTTTGAATGGGAAAGCAACTTCCCCAGTTTCACCTGATGATGGAACTGGAAAAGGGCAGCATAGGATGCTGTGTTCACACATGGAAAGAGAACTTCTCAGGCTGCACCGCGCGGTGCTAGATTTCTAGGAGGAAGCAAAGCCAGAGCTGGGGAAGTGAGAACCAGAAGTGAGCAGGGGACAAGGTATGGAGAGAGGGGAAATGTCCTACTCACGACGCGATGGGCTGTTTCCCACACAGCACAATGCACTTCGAGGCACTATCCACTTCACTGAGGGCGGCTCTGAATCCTTTAGTCATGGAGGAGGAAAAGCAGAAAAAAAAAAAATGAGAAAAGGTGGAGCTTAGTGGAAGAGAGAAAGAAGCAAGGTAAGTAAAAGTTAATGCACAAATGTTCAGTAAATTATGTTAGTTCTCCATAGAAGAAATGATGTATTGAATATATTGCCACAAAACATCACTTTTAAGAAAATATTAATTTGAATTATTTTTAAAAATAAGCATGATGCTGCCTTTCTCAGTCATCACTATAACATATATTAACTGCCTGTGATGGTTCTGGGATGCTGACATTGGATTTACAGGTGAAGACAGGTAATATAAGAATTAATTTTAATGATTCTGCATGGCTTGTAGCTTCACTCCTGAAGAATCACTACTTTAATATTTTTTTTGTAGTATTGTGGGCTGAACCCAGAGCTTTCTCACTGAACTTTGTTCCCAGCTCTATTTTTGTTTTCTTTGTTTTGTTTTGTTAGATAATGTCTAAATTACCCAACCTGATTCCAAACTTGCTATCCTCCTACCTCACCCTCTCAAAACCTGGATTATTTTAAAAAATTATTTTCTTTTCTAAAATAGTCATAATGAGCAGAATTTTCCTTTCATCTTTTATCTCACAAACAATTCCCTAAATGATAATGCAGCAGAAGTCAGCAGTGAGAACTCGTTATTAGATCTCGTGTTTGGTATGAACACTTTTTTTTCCCACTAAGTTTATTGGCACATTTAATGTGAACAATTTAGTTACATTTATCATTGGGAATTTGTACCTTTACATGATATACCTTGGTTCTTGTTTTTTCCCATACCCCGGCCCTCCCTTCACCCATTTCATCCTTCCCTAATTACAAAGAATTTGTTTCCATTTTTTCACATTTTTTCTTTTCCCTTATTTCCTTCCCCTTCCCACTTCCCCTTTAGCCATTTTCTTCCTAATTCACACTCTCAATTATACCATTGGAACCTTATTTACACTTCTAGTTTTTCACACCAGAGAAACTATTCGGTATTTACTCATGTGTGTCCTATTTAGTTCAATTAATAGCCTCAATGTGCATCCATTTAGATATAAATGTTTCTAGTTTCTCAATCTTTATGGCTGAGTAGTACTCCATTTTATAGAAAAACCACATCTTCTTTGTCCAGTCTCCAGTTGATGGGCATTTGGGTTGTTTCCGAGTTTTAGCTATTTCAAACTGTGTAGATATAAACATGGGTGCACATATATCACTGTGGTAGGATTCTTTTAATTCTTTTGGAAAGATAACCAGCAGAGTAATAGCTGGGTCAAATGGAACCTCTAATCCTAATTTTCTGAGGTACCTCCATATTGATTTCCACAGTGATTGCATCAGTCTACGCTCCCACCAAAAATGGAGAAGTGTTCCTTTCTCCCCACAGCCCTGCCAGCATTTGTTATTGGTTGATTTCTTAGTAACAGCCATTCTTTCTAGGGTAAGGTAGAACCTCAGTGTTGTTTTCATCTGCATCTCTCAAATGACCAGTGATACTGAACATTTTTTCATGTACTTATTTGCTGCTATTACTTGTTTGTCTGAGAAATGTCTGTTCATTTCAGATGCTCAGTTTTGAATTGGGTCTTTGTATTTGAGGGTCTGTTTTTTTTCTTTTTTAGTTCTTTATATATTCTAGATAGTAGTCCTTTGAAAAGTAGCTGGCAAAAATTTTTTCCCACATTGTAGGTTGTCTTTTAGCTCTGTTGGTGATTTCTCTTGCACTGCAAAAACTTTTTAATAAAATGATATCCCCGTTGTTGATTTTTGTGCTAGTTCTCGGATTGCTGAGGATTTGTTTATAGTCTTCTCCTCTGTTAATGTCTTCCAGAGTTATACCTAATTTACTTTCCAGTAAATTTAGTGTTTCTATTTTGATATTTAGATCTTTAATACACTTGGATTTTAGTTTAGTGCATGGTGAAAGACAGGGATCTAGTTTTAATCTTTTCCAGGTTGCAATCCAGTTTTTCCAACACCATTTGTTAAGGAGACTATCTTTCCTCAAGTGAGGATGGTTGCCTCCTTTGTCAAGAATGAGGTAGCTGAGTATGTTGTTTCTGCATCTTCTGATCTATTCCTTTGATCCTCAGGTCTGTTTCTTTGCCAGCACCATGGTGTGTTTAATCACAGTGGCTTTGTAGTGTAGTTTCAAGTTGGGAATTGTGATACCTCCTTGGCATGTCTCTGTTGCTTAGAATGGCTTTTGCTATTCTAGGTCTCTTCTGGTTCCAAATGAATTTTTGGATTGTTTTCTCAAATTCTTTGAAATATACTGTTGGGCTTTCAATCAGGATTGCATTGAATCTGTATAGAAGTTTTGGAAGTATGGCCAATTTCACAGTGTTGATTCTTCCTACTCAGGAGAAAGGGATGTCTTTCCATCTTTTTATATCTTTTTCTATCTCCTTTTCAGAGTGCTGTAATTTTCAGTGTAGTGGTCTTTTGTCTCCTTTGTTAGATTGATTCCTAGATATTTCATGTTTTTGGATATTATTGTAAAAGGAATTGTTTCCCTAATTTCCCTGTCAGTGATTCTGTTATTTGTGTACAAGAAGGCTATTTATTTTTGAGTTTTGACTTTGTATCCAGCTACCCTACTGAATCTTTAGATTAAATCTAGTAGTCTTTTGAAGAGCTTTTTGGGTCTTCTATGTAGAGTATCATATCATCAACAAATTTGACCTTTTAACCTCTTTCTTTCCTATCTTCATTCCTTTTATTTATTTCTCTTGTCTAATTGCTTTGGCTAATTTTTCTAGAACTATATTGAACAGGAATGGTGTTAGAGGACATTCTTGTCTTGTTCCTGATTTTAGCATGAAGCTTTTTCAGTTTTTGACCATTTAGAATGATATGTGCTGTTGGTTTTTCATAGACAGCCTTTGTCAGGTTGAGATAAAGAGCATCTATTCCAATTTTCTTTAGGGATTTTATCATGAATGGGTGTTGAATTTTGTTGAATGTTTTTGCTGCATCTATTGAGATGATCATATGATTTTTTTCCTTGAATCTGTTGATATAGTGTATTACATTGATTGATTTATGTGTGTTGAACCATCCTTGCATCCCGAGGATAAATCCTGCTCGGTCAGGGTGTATGATCTTCTTGATGATCTTCTGTTTGCCAGTATCTTATTGAGGATTTTTGCATATATGTTCATCAGAGAGATTTGGCCTATAGTTCTCTTTTTTTGGTTGGGTCTTTCTCTGGTTTTGGAATTAAAGTAATATTTGCTTTCAGGAGTGAATTTGAGAGTATTGCTTCCCTTTCAATTTCATTGATGAGTTTAACAAGTAGTGTTGGTAGTTCTTCACTAAATATCTTGTAGAATTCAGCAGTGATGTCATCAGGACCGGGCTTTTCTTTGTTGGTAATGTTTTAATTACATTTTCAATTTTGCTGAATGTAATTGGGGTGTTTAGACTTTTTACATGTTTTTTGTTCAACTTTGGAAGTTCACACATATGTTGGAATCTGCCCATTTCTTCTGTATTTTCCATTTTATACATTTATTTGAAGTAGGTATTGGTGATCCTCTGGATTTCTGCTGCCTCTGTTGTGACTTCACCTTTTTCATTCATTGCATGAATTTGAGCCTTTTCTTTCCTTTGTTTGATAAGGTTGGCTGAGGGTTTATTGATCTTACTTATTCTTTCAAAAACCAACTCTTTGATTCATTGATAGTTCTGTTAGTCTCCATTACATTAATTTCTGCTCTAATCTTTATAATTTCCTCCCTTGTATGAGATTTCAGTTTGTCTTGCTCTTCTTTTTCTAGGCGCCTAAGGTTAAGCATTAGGTTGTTTATTTGAGCTCACTCTGTTTTCTTAATATTAGCATTTACTGCTCATTTACTGCTACGAATTTCCTTCATAGAACTGCTTTTATTGTATCCCATAGATTCCTGCATGCTATATTGTCACTATCATTTAAATGTAGAAACTGTCTAATTTCTTCTTTAATTTCCTCTGAACCCAATTGTTGTTCATCAGGGTGTTATTTAATTTCCATGTGTTTGTGAAGTTCTTGCAGTTCTTAGGCTATTGATCTCCAGTTTAATTGCACTATGGTCTGATAATATGTAGGGGATAACTTCAGTTTCTTTACATTACTTAAGCATGTTCTGTGAGCTAACATGTGGTCTAATTTTGAGAATGACCTGTGTGCAGCTAAAAGTATAGTCTGATTTTTTGTGGTGGAACACTCTGTAGACATCTACTAAGTCCATTTGTTCTAAGACTTGCTTCAATTCTGATATTTTGTTGTTGATTTTTTGTCTACATGATCTGTCTATTTGTGTCAGTGGAGTATTGAGGTCTCCCACTACTATTGTATTAGTAATTACTTCATTTTTCATATCCATTAATATTTGTTTTGTATAGTTGAGGGCATTAAAAATCAGTGCATATATATTTATGATTGTCATTTCTTCCTCTTGCATTTTTCCCTTTACAAGGATGTAGTGGCCTTCTTTGTCTCTCTTAATTAGTTTTGGTTTGAAATGTACCCTGTCTGCAAATGAAATAGCTACCCCTGCTGTTTTCCAGGCTCCTGTTGCATGGAGAACTGTTTTCCATCCTTTCACTCTCAGTCTATGAATTTCTTTGTGGATTAAGTGGGTTGTTTGAATACAGCATATTTATAGATTTTGCTTCTTTTTTGGAGGGGTTGAGACAGGTTATCACAATATAGTTGAGGCAGGTGGTGGAACCACTGAGCTAAATCTCCAGCCCACACTATATAGTTGAGACTGATGTGAAACTCACTCTGTAGCCCAAGCTGGTCTCAAACTCACAGCAATCCTCCTGCCTCAGCCTCCTGAGTGCTGGGATTGCAGGCATGCACCTCCAAGACTGGCATAGATTTTGTTTCTTAATCCATTCTGCCAGCCTGTTTCTTTTGCTTGGTGAATTGAGGCCATTAACATTTATGGTTATAACTCTTAAGTATTGACTTTTCATTATCATGTTGTTTTCCTGTTGCTTCTTTTATTTTTTATTTTGCCCTCTCTCCCTTTAATTTCTTGCCTTGCCTGGTATATTTGCTCTTTTGGTCTTTATGGAGTTGTGGTCTTCATTTTATTTTTCCAGGATATTGTTTAGAAATATTTGGAGTGCCAGTTTTGGGTTTATGAAATTTCTCAGGTGTTCTTTGTCATGGAAATATCTTATTTCCCCATCCATTTTAAAGATAGTTTTGCAGGATACATCAGTCTAGGTTGGAGATTGTTTTCTTTTAGAACTTGAAATACATCACTCCAGGATCTCCTTGACTTGAGGGTTTGTGTTGAAAGGTCTGCTGTCATTCTGATGGGCTTTCCTTTGCATGTTATTTGTTTCTTTTCTCTAACTGCTTGTAGTATTTTGTTCTTCTGTTGGGTTTCTAGGATCTTATTTTATGTCTAGGTGTAGATTTTTTTTTCTAATCATGGCTAGTTGGACTCCTGTAGGCCTCATTTATCTGTATTCAAATTCTTCCCCTCTGTCTGGGAAGTTTTCTTTCATCAACTCTGTGAACACTTTTTTTTTCTTAATGCCATTTGAACTTTCTCCTGCTACTTCACGGATTCCTATCAGTCTCATATTATTCTTTATATCATCTAAGAGTTGTTGGATTGATTTCTAATGTTCCCTTACTGCTTTTAAGAGATCTCTATTTCATGGTCAGACATCTTCTATATCTGAAATTCTATCCTCACATTTGCTCATCCTGCTACAAATGCTTTCTATAGAGTTTTTAATCTGGATATCTGCTTGAATCTGTTTCATGGATTGCATTTCTTTCCTATGTTGGGAATTTAAGGTTTCCATTTCTTTCCTATGCTGGGCATTCATGGTTTTCATTATGGTCCTGAGCTCATCTATTTTTTTATCTGTTTCTGTTTTAGAGTCTCTAATCATGTCTTTCATTGTTCTCACTTTTTATATTTATCTGGTAAATTATTTCTGTTTTGAATTTTCCTAGAACCTAATTTATCTGTTGTTTTTTTTACTTCCTGTCATATGGATTCAGGGTGTCCAGATGGTTGACTGTCAGACTTTTCCACCTCACTTCCCCAAGAGTTTACCTCTGGTGAGCTGGCAGTCTGTGTTTGTGTCTTGTTTAAACTCCTTCTCATTTCTATTTTTGTCTTTGGTACTGTCCTTGATTTAATTTCTGAGTTAATACTTTGATCTTCCAGATATAGTTGGTCTTTAGGTTTTGAATCTCTTTCTAATGTTTGTGTGGCAATCTCATTTTCATTATACCAGGGAGGATGAGTAATTAGATCAATCACAATACCTAGCCCAATACAATAGCAACACAATATATCAAGCACAGCTTAGAAAATGACAATTTGTGGCAGTTATTAATCTATCACCTTTAACTGTGTGAATCAAATCAAAATCAAGGACCAGCCCAAAATGTGTTTATAATGAATAAACTCTTCAATATAGCAAATTTACCCTTCACGATGGGGATTTAGAAGGAGTTGGGGAGGGAGGGATAGATAGGATAGAGAAAGGTTAGAAGTGAGGTCAGAGGACACTGAAAGATCACAGAAACTCTAGGGACCTGTTGAAGACAAGAGGAGAAGAGAGAACAAAATATACCCAAGAATAAACTAACAACAATAGGGAGGCTAGAGACTGTAATCACTATAAGAAAAGGGCTAAAGGTGTAGGGAAAATTGGAAGGATAAGCCAAAGCTAATAAGGAAAAAGAAAAAATATGACAAAATGAAAATAAAGTGTTTGTAAATGGGGAGGGGAGGAGGGGGTGAAGGGAGGGCAGGGACAAGGGGAAAAAAATGAGAACCAGGACCTGTCATGTAAAGGTACAAGATCCCAATAATGAATGTAACTGTACTGTATACCTAAAATGTACCAATGAACTCAATAAAGGAAAAAAAAAAACTAATGACAATTGAGAGAAGAAAAAAGAGAAGAAAAGGAAAAGAAGGAAAATAAATTTGAATTATGACAGGAACAGGAACAAAAAAGGTGAGTAATGATGTTCAAGGTGGGGGAGAGAGAGAAAGCAAGAGAGAGAGAGAGAGAGAGAGAGGGAGAAAGATTAAAAAAGGAAAAGTATTTGAGAATAGAAAAAGATAGATACATTTTTTAAATGATTAAAGATAAGAGAACAACATTACTTTGAAAGTGAAAAATACAAATAGAAATAGAGGGCCTCCTTCAGGGTATGCCTCTGTTGACACAATAGACAGTGTGGGCAGGAGTGTGGCAGGTCTAAGTTAATTAGTCTCAGCAAGCCAGCATCTGTCCCCTGAGGTTCAGGCTGATTTTTGGCTGCAAGGCCCAAGTTGAGATCTCTGACCTCCCACTGGA
This sequence comes from Fukomys damarensis, assembly GCF_012274545.1. NCBI lineage: Eukaryota > Metazoa > Chordata > Mammalia > Rodentia > Bathyergidae > Fukomys > Fukomys damarensis. The sequence continues at coordinate 19,319,198 of NW_022900922.1, forward strand.
TTGAACTCTGCAAGGTTATACTGCAGGTTCCAGCTATCTTTCCCCTGAAGACCAGATTCCAATGTGAGGTGCTGTCCCTCCAACTTACCAACTATGGTGGTGTGGTGTGCCTTTATTGCCTATTTTCTTCAGGACAGGCCCTCTGTCTCTTGCTTGTGGGGGCGAGAGGGGCAGGGCATGAACATCACTGTGTTCACGGCTGTCATGCTGGGTCAATGGGGTTGGGCCTACCCGAGCTTCAGGTGGTATGAACACTTTAAAAGCACCAATAAGTATTCTAGACATTGATTAGTCACAGAAGGCAGCTGAAGGAGTCCAAAAGACATGAATTGGAAAACAAGATTGTTGGATCAAAATGTTTGAAATGGTTAAAGATAATCAATAGTGATTCAATAGAATTTCTGTGAAAATCAGACTGTGTTCAGATTCTTTCAGTTCAAAGAAAGCATCCAAGACACCTCTCGCGAAGACCTGAAGCTAAACTCCCTGGAGTTCTTTTGTCTGGGAGACAGGGATTTTGATACCCAGCTCTGCACACAGTCTTTTCTTCAGTGCATGGTTTCTGAATTACAAAGATGAGAGAGTGAACATAAAACATTTTTTTTAATACTGGAAAGAAATTATGGGTGATCCAATGCAAACTTCCAATTTTTAAAGAAAAGTAGTGGAGACAAAGTCGCTGAAGTGATTTACTTAATAGCACATAGTTAAGGATAGACTTTAGATTAGACTCTAGCTCTTCCTGTCTTGAAACAATACATTTTTACTGTGCCCTCCTCTTTCAGTGATTTAGTGCAGAGTTTAAAAAAAAGAGATTTTAGCATTTATTTCTTTGACTGTTAGAGACAAGTTTGAGAAAAATAGTAATTGTGAATAAAAATTCAATTCAAGTATTTTTAAACAGGTGCTTCCATTTATAATGAAAAATTTTTCTTTAGTCAATTGAACATGAAAATTATGTGAACAGAAATGCAAATAGAAACATCATTCAGTCTTCTCTCTTTTGAAAATCCTTTTGTTTCTAAGTATAAATTAGCTAAAGAAAGGAACCCCTTTACCTGAAAGACAGGGCACCCACTTATCAAACCTGTGGTGTGGGCTTCCTTCCTCCTCCCCTCCTTTGCTACAAGGAAGGTACAATTTTCATTTTCCTATTGGTATTACCTTCTTAATTAGGCAATTTTCCCTTTATCCTGAATAAGTGAGGGTACTCTTAGGAAAAAGGAGAGGGAAAAAGAGAAAGCAAATCCAAAGAGGGTAAAAACAAGAGGAAAAAAAAAAACCCAGAAATTCTTTACCTTTTCCAACTGCTAATTATGATGAAAAGGGGCAAATGTAGAAAATTACTATCAAGTACAGAGAAATAAAAATACATTAAATGATATTGTGAATGAGGCATAGAAGAAAGCGTTAGCTGGTAGTAAAGCAGGTAGCTTGCAATGAATAATGGAAATGAAGTACAGGGAGAAAAGACACCCTAGCAAGTCATACAAGAAGGAGGGGAAAAGAATGATTTTGTCATTTCAAGAGGGGTGCATTGGATGAACCAATATCAAAAACAAAATGCTCTTGGCCATTTTTAGCAACTCCTTCTGATTTCCTTCTATAATTCAGGAGCAGTATTTAGTGTCACAACCAGTCATTTTCTTCCTCCTTCCCTTTCATCTGTCTGCAGTGGTTTTACCACTACTTAAGTCCCCAAAGATCTTATTTTCCAAATAGACTCTTCACTGGCTACCCTGATTAGTACAAGGACTGCAATACCAGCACATCAATAGATAGACAGAGACATTATGGTGACTTTTATTTCCAACTTCAATCTCAGGTTCAAATATGAAGCCCATAGCTACAATCTCAAGAATAGATCAATACCAAAGGTAGCAAAAGAGGTGAAAATGAATACAGGGAAATCCTGAGGCAACTGGAAATCATGTTGAGGGATCAGTTCACCATAATTCCACTTTATGAATTCTTTACAAAGCAAGAACCTGCAGTCCCCAAACCATTTAAGGTGTTTATTGCTTTACCTAGCAGTGTGCATAGAATCTCAACCATCAAACTTTAGCACCTTGAGGGCTTTCCAAGGTTGGTGGAATTTCCAGTTCATTTGCTGTTCTGGCCCCATAAAAGCAATGTGTTTATACTACAAATACTTTGGTGCACTGGTATATTAATTCCTGAAGACAGAGTCCTCTCTGAAGCTGCAGTGAAATAAGTGCACAGTTTCAGGTTGTAGTGGAAGAAGTCTGCTGCACATAGGTAGAATTCCTCACACCTCAATTCACAAAGTCAATGCAAGTAAGCTTACTGAATTAAGGTGTAAACAGTTAAAAGAGGAAGGAAATAAAGGAAGAATGGAGGCAAAAAGAAGACAGGCAGGAATAAAAAAAGATGAGAGTACTAAGGATGAAAGAAGAAGGGAAAGAATTAAATGAAAAGAAGATGGAATAAGAAGATGAAACCAAAGTATCTTTCAAATTCGACTGTATTTTTACTGACCTGTAGAACTCAAATTTTCAAAAGTCATGTTGTTTTTATAGCTAGTAGTCAAAATAGATGCCATTGAAAAGGCTACAGCTAGGAAAATAATATTCATCTTTTAGTGTTAATTTTAGGATAAACAAGTAGAGCTTCTACTGGTAGGAAAAGTTCATAGTTTAAAATTTGATATGAGAGAATGACTAGCGTTGGAGGGCAGGGCATTGGTCAGGTGAAGGAAGAAACAATGACTCATGCACAAAAGGGTTTAGAGATGGAGAAATGGAGGTCAGATGGGCAGACGTAATGCCAAGACTTCTTTGCCTCAGCATTGTGAATTTACATACAATGTTTCATTATAATGAAATGAATAATTATGGGATGCATGTTTTGTAAAACTATTATCTGATACCAGACTATTTTTATTAATTCAAATGTTCTACCAAAAATGAATATAGAATCCTCACAAGGAAGGCCTTGAATGTGGCATTCTCTCCAAGTAACACACACACACACACACACACACACACACACACAACACAAACACTCATATGTAAGCAAAATTCATTACTTGATGAAACAGGACTATGAATTATCTTTCTCTGTCTGTCTCTCTCTTTCTTTTTTTTTTTTGAGACAGGGTCTCACTATGTAGTTGAGACTGACCTGGAACTCACTAAGTAGCCCAGGCTGGTCTCTAACTCACAGCTGTCCTCCTGCCTCAGCCTCCCCAGTGCTGGGATTACAGGAGTGAGCCACCACACCTGGCCTTCTATCTTTCTTTGATTCCATTTTCTTTTATTTAATTTCCTCTGGAATTAGGAAAATTATAGTAATAATTTGAATGAAAAAGCAGAGCACATAGCTAGCTCCACAGTTCCTAGGATTCACTGAAAATAACACATAGCAATGAAAGTACCACTGGCTTCCTGGTGAACAAAAGCTGACAAATCATATTAATTTTTTTCTTTAATGCTTCTGTGCATTTTCCAAATTTTTGCAATGAATATTTTATGTCATTATTTGAGAGTGTATTATTGATGTTGTTCGTTCTAAGTGAAAAGGAAAGGGAAACCTGCATTTAGTGGCATAGTGACTACTTCTTGGGATTCTTAGGAACCTTAGTCAGCTGTGTAAATTCATAAATTTATTTACTTTATTTTATTCAACCTCAAATTTTGTCTTACAATACCTGAATAACATTTCAAAGCCTTGAGACTATTACGCATCAATAGCAATTTTACTTACAAACAAGTAATGAAGCAGACTCTCACTGTCTTTTACTATCATTCTGATACACTTAAAACTTAGCCATCTACATTTTAAATATGCCAACATAGTGTACAATTTAAAAAAAAATCACTGTAACTTAATTGCATAAGGAGTTTCATAAAAAGTGAAAATAGTTTCACCACTGTAGTGATAAAAATTGGAAGTACAAAGCTTTGTTTTAGGCCTTTAGCTGAATTTTAAAATGATAAAAAATATACCTGATATGTAATATTTTTGGATGGTACTTCACTAGAGAAAAAGCTATAATCTTTTAATCCTCTTAATATTCATTAAGTTGAATGAGAATGGAGAGATAGAAAATCTTTGGGGATGTAAGAGCTAAACAATTCTCCACATTGACATACTGTTAATAATAAATTTAGGATCAGTTAATACACATACAGATAGTAAGATACATCTGTTTCTCCTTCTTTTCCTCCTTCTTTATAAAAGAACCTTGAGAAAATTCTCTTATCTTGAGAGAGTAATCTTCCTTTTATCATCCCATATTCAATACACTACTTTATTTCAGCTTTATTTAATACAAATATTTGAGAGTTAGGGAGGTGGCTAGGATCACTTTCCTTAGAATATCTTTAATGAAAAGATCCAAGTTCATAAATTGAGTTACAGAGTCAAAATACAATTCCTGTGTCTTACACACTATCACATTTTCTCCATGGGAGAAAATGCCCATGCCATGCTGAAATGTCTTTTAGTCTGTTTAAGAGAAAGGGCTGAAAAAAAGAGAAGATTGAAAAATAATGTTGGAGAATGAAATATATACTCACAGAAATTGACTCTGTCAGCTTTCCATTGCTGGGACAAAATACCCCTGTAAATCAACTTAAAAAGAGGAAAGGCTTGATTCTTAAGTATTTCATTTTTTTCAGTGCTATTGTGAAAGGTATTGTTTCCCTAATTTCTCTCTCTCACTTAGTTTGTTATTTGTGTACAGGATTGCTATTGATTTTTGAGTGTTGATTTTGTATCCAACTATGTAATTGAATTTGGTTATTAAATCAAGAAGTCTTGGTGTAGTTTTGGGGGTCTTTTATATAGAGTATGATGTACCTGCAAGTGATAATAGTTTAACTTCTTTCTTTCCTGTCGTATCAAAATAAATAAGAGAATCTTTAAATAAAAAATTACAGTATTCTGAAAAGGGAGATTGAAGAGGATATCAGAAAATAGAAAGACATCCCTTGCTTGTGGGTAGGAAGAACCAACATGGTGAAAATGGCCATATTCCCAAAATTGTTATGCAGACTTACTGCAATCCCAATCAAAATACCAGTAGCATAACATCACAGAGCTAGAGGAAGTATTCTTAAATTTTATTTGGAACTGGAAGAGGCCTAGAATATCAAAAACAATTCTTGGCATCACAGGTAAGGCAGGCGGCATCACAATCCCTGACCTGAAATTATACCACAGAGCTACTATGATAAAAACAGCATGGTTCTGGCAAAAAAAAAGAAGACCTGAGAATTAATGGAACAGATGCAAAGATGCAGAAACAACTCTAAATACACTCAACCACCTTATCTTGGACAAAGAAGCCAAACATCTTCACTGGAAGAAAGACAGCTTTAATAAATAGTGCTGGAAAAACTAGCTGTCCACATGCTAAAGAGTAAAACTAAAGTCATGTCTCTCACCAGGCACTGAACTAAAATAAAAATGAATTAAATATCTAAATATTAAAAAAAACAGATCCCAATTGTTGATTCTTTGTAATATTTCCAGTCAATCATGGTTTTGTTCATAAAGTCTTTGCCTATACCTATGCCTTCAAGAGTTCTACCTATTATCTTTTCTAGCAGATTGAGTTTCTCCTAGTTCGTTTCTTAAATCCCATGTGTCCCTGATCAAGCTTGTTGTTTTTCCATGAGGAAGAAATATTCCTTAGTTGCTTGGTGAAAACCTCAGCTACCTTGGATATAAGTCTTCTGCTCTCTTCCATAAAATAAAGGAGTCCAACTTGATTAGTATGAGCCTCTGTATGAATATACCTGAAGTACAACTCAGCCTGAGACAATTTTTGAATTTCCTCAGCAGACGCTCTAGGCCCTCATGCTCATGAAGGTATTTCATTTAAATTACCACTAAGTGAATTTAAGCTTACAAATGAGGTGGTGCTCAAGACTTCTATGTCCCTCTAGCAGAGCAAGGTGCAAGTTCCTGAGGTGGATCTTGCAGGGTTATATTCTCCTGGACAGTGGTTCTTAGGTCAAAAGTATCTTAAGAACTCTTTTCCCAGAATAAATTAAAAAGCTGTGTGTAGGCAGGCAGGAATTTCACAGGTGTGAATCTCAACATCATAAGAGGGTAGAGGAGGAGTTGCACTCCATTTTGCCAGCCAAGCTTCCCAATAATGCATTCTTACCCTCAAGTATGTCTGTAAACACCTCCGTGTGTTTTCTTGACTGAGGGTGTGTGTGTGTGTGTGTGTGTGTGTGTGTGTGTGTGCATCTGTGCTTACTCCCAGAGAATTCCCAATACAAATGTAAACTTTATTACCTTTCTTTTCACCCATTCCCGCTAACACACCAAATACTCATGACACAGAAGAAAAGGTAGAGAAATAATTGCTTTTCATTATAATGAGAGAATAAAGGACAGAAGAATGTGTATCTCAAAATATATTTGTTCAATTATAAGAAAAATAGAAATAGAAAGAAATTACTTCTTCATATGGAAAAGAGCTGAAGGAGTCCATCCATGTCTTCCAGTGTCCACTTATCAAGTGTCCTCCTCAAATCATTACCTGAGCATTTGTTTCTCTGTTGACAGGAAATCATTTACCAAGCCAAATTTTGAAGAAGAGACTGGTACCTAACAACTCTGCATTTTTTTTTCTTTTTCAAATAAAATTTATGAGTAAGTACCTGTAAAAGTGGGAGGCTGTGTCTTAGTGGTCTCTCAGATGGACCTTTTTGTATTCATCCTCACCAGCCCCCCTTGACGTGTGCAAAACACAATCAATACAGTTATACCCCAGGTAGTCACTCACTAAAGAGACTCCATCCATTCCAAATACTGTTTGTATCAATTTGTTGTTTCATTTCTTTGTGCGTCAGGGTGATATTTTTACCTTTCAATAGCATCATTTGAATACACAAGGTTAATACCATCCTAATCTCACTTAATGGTGATTTAAATGAAATACCTCAATGAGCACAAAGGCCTGGACAGTCTGCTTGGGAAATTCAATCAACAGTTGTCTCGGTGACAGAACTGTTGTTCGGGTGTATTCATATGGAGGTTCTTAGGTGATATGGGCTCTTCCTTCTCTGGAGGAGAGCAGAAGACTGACATCCACAGTGCACAAGGCATCTTGGTGAGGCTGGGCTCCACCAAGCAACTGCATTTTTTGTTTGTTTGTTTGTTTCTTTGGGCCGAAAACTGTTGCAGAGAACACACCTTTAATTGCTCAGGACCTCTATTATTCTGTCTTTGTAAAAATCATCATGGAAATAGAGTATGTGCATTGTTATTACAATGCTGACTCTTTGCTGACTTTTATCTGTGAAACTCTGCTCATATTTAAGAATTAGCCTTAGTATTATTACCTAATAGCATTTTCAATGGGTATGCCAACCGAGAGCTGATCTCTCCTCTAACCCCAAAGCACTTCCTTATGGTTTCTAAATCATAACATTTACCACACTGTGTTCAAATGATCAATTCAATTGTGTAACTCTCTCGTTGATTGTGTCTCTCTGGTGTTGGCTTTCCGAACAGCTGAGCTAGAGCCATTTCCCTTTCAGGCACCTGCAAATCTTAGCAGGCTCCTAAAAAGCACACTATGGACATTAGTATTCATTTATAATTTATGTTTAATAAATTTTTACCCTGTGGTGAGAATGTGATTTTGCTCTTCCATTACTTTTTCTGTATTCATATCTTCTGCTCTCAACTGCAGAATTTGTTTTCAAGGTCTGGGTCATGAGTCATTTCTAAGGGAGGCCTTATTAAAAGTGTTTTGTGGTTCACACTAAGGTTGCTCCAGATAATAATGATATGCTTTGTATTTTTCTTTCTTTTTTGGTATCGGGAATTGAACTCGGGTCTTTGGGCTTGCAAGGCAGGCCACCAAACCGCTGAGCTAAATCCCTGGCCCTGCTTTGTATTTTTCAAAAGCTTGAAGAAAATATTTGAAATGTTTTTCACCACAAAGAAATGATAAACGTTTGAGGACATCGATATGCTTACCCTGATTTGAACACTGCACAATGCATACATGTATCAAAATATCATATGATTTTTTCTCACTGATTTTATTAGTACATTTTAAGTATACAGTACAGTTACATTTATCATTGGGATCTTGTACATTTACATGACAGATCTTGGTTCTCCTTTTTTCCCCATTTCCCTGCCCTCCCTCCACCCCTTCCACCCTTCCCTATTTACAAAAACTTTGTTTCCATTTCTTCATTTTCTCATATTTGTTCTTTTCCCTTATTTCCTTTCCCTTACCCTTCCCACTTCTCCTAAAAATTTAGCTCCTTTCTTCCTATTTCACCTTATCAGTTATACCATTTGGATCTTATTTATACTTTTATTTTTTCACATCAGAGAAACTATTTGGTATTTATACATGTGTGCCTTATTTATGTCACTTAAGAGTATGACCTAAATATGCATCCATTTTCCTATGAATGACTCCAGTTTTTCATTGTTTATGGCTGAATAGTACTCCATTTTACAGTAAAAACACATCTTCTTTATCCAGTCTCCAACTGATGGGCAATTGGGCTGTTTCCAAGTTTTAGCTATTACAAACTGTGCCTCTATAAGCATGGGTGCGCATATATCATGGTGGTATTAAAAGAATCATACAATTTTAATTCATGAGTTAAAATTTTTTAAATGAGACAAATTAAAATGCTTTCAAAATAAATGATCTAATTTAGAGTAAACAGCAACCTATGAAGATAGGAACTGTAATCCCCATTAGGAAAAGCTCAGGAAACAATTTCTGAGGATGATGGCATTTGGTACATGATTTATTCACTGCGTTTCTCATTTGTTTCCCTAACTCCCTGAGAATGAAGTTTTTTGTTTTTCTGGTTCTAGGGACTAAACTAAGGGCCTTTACACTGAGTCATGTTACTAACCCTTCTTAATTGTTTTTTAGACAGGATCTTGCTAGTTTTCTGTGGTGCCCAGGCTCAATTTGAACTTGTGATTCTCCTGTTTCAGCCTTCTAGACTGCTAGGATCATGGGTATGAACCAACACACTGATAAGATTCATGTATTAATTGATGGCTGAGCCTGATCACCAAGAAAATTCCTGGGCATAGAATCCATAAATATTTGTATAATCAATTAACATGTCAATGAATAAGCAATTGTTATCAAATGGTCATTAAAACAACTTGGCCTCGTTCTAATGGTTTCTTCACTTTATTTTTTCTACCTTTTCTCTTTGTACCTGTGCAAACCTTACTCATTCTGGTGAAACCTTTCCCATCCCCCTCCCTTATGAGATGAAAACCTGGAAGACACCTTCACAGAGAGGAGAGAAGCCTTCAAGCAGGACTTCACATCTTCTTGCCTCCACACACAGAGACATCAACAGAAATTCACTCCCCTTCACTCCTCTTGCCCACCCCACGAGGCGGACTTTTCTATCTGGAATTTTTATTTCATCCTTAGCCAGTGCCTTTTGGATGGTTTTGAATCAAGCATCACGTCTCCCTTGCTTATGAATCCCGTCTCTTTTCTGCCTTCTTTTTCAAGCCCAGAGGTTCTAAAATGTTAGGGTAGATTGCAAACAAAGTGGTACAACGTCCACCTGTTGGAATCTTAAATATGTCTCCTAACCGTTTATTTGGTTTCAATCTTAACCAGTACTGTTAAGAGCATGTTCTCTCATGTTTTAACTGCTAAAATCAATGAACACATTCCAATGCTTATATTACTTAGATATTACTTAGCCTTTTTGAAGATTGGGTTTCTCTTGACCTCTTCTGGATTTTATAGCACTTTGTTTTAGTGACTCCCTTCTCTGCCTATTGCTCTATTTTTCTTATCACTCTTCTTCACCAACTCATAAAATGATTGTGCTCCCTAACACCACTCATTTATTATTTATTTGTTGGTTTGTTTATTTATTTATATTTGGGGCTTTTCCTAGAGCAAAAACCATGTGATAGTTAGCACCCTATGTCTTATTTTACTTAATATTATGGTCCCAAGTGCAGGGAGGAAGGAAAAGGTGTGTGGGTGTGGGGTGAAGTGATCAAAGTGATTATGATATGCTATATACTTGTACCAATTCCCCCAAACAAGTTTTAAGTAGTATATATCGCAAACACTAATAAAATTGATGATGCTTCTTTACATTTGTCCTGGGTTCTTTAAGATTCTTTTCCATGTGGGCCCTTGGAAAATTCTATGAATTTTTCTGCTTTGATTAACACTTAACTGCTAATGATTTCTACACCTACCTCTGATGGCTCGGTTACCTTTCAAAGGCTAATTTTAACTTTTCACTCAATCTGACATTTCTATGTTTGAAATCTGTTTATATTCTGGAATTTCATGTTATTTCTAAAAGAATAATACCATCAACAGAGTTACTCAAGGTATATAATTCAGTTGTTATTAGTATTTCTCTCTTCTTCACATTCTATAGCCAGCAGCTTTTTAATTTCTCTCATGATGTACTATTAAATAGTTCTCATTTCTCTTTCCTCTTTATTTCTATACCACTGCTATCTTTTGACCTTCCTTTGTCTCTTACCTAGACTGTTGCAAAAGTCACCTGAGGGGTGATTCTATGAATCTGTTTGTTTTATTGACCCACTTTCCATATTGCTGTTATATTTTTATTCCCAGGACAGAAATCTTAATATCGTATAGTCCTGTCTTAATTTTCTGTATCTTTTAGTAACCACAGAGTAAACACTAAACAAACACCGAGCACAGAATGAACGCTTCAGTCTCTTTTAATTACTTTTTTTTTCCATTGAGTTTATTGGTACATTTTAGGTATACAGTACAGTTACATTCATTACTGGGATCTTGTACCTTTACATGACAGGTCTTGGTTCTCATTTTTTCCCCTTGTCCCTGCCCTCCCTTCACCCCCTCCTGCCCTCCCCATTTACAAACACTTTATTTCCATTTTTTCATTTTGTCATATTTTTTTCTTTTCCCTTATTACCTTTCCCCTACCCTTCCTATTTCTCCTACACCTTTAGCCCTTTTCTTCCTATTTCACATTGTTGATTACCTCATTAGGATCTTATGTACTACTATATTTTATTCACACCAGAGAAAATATTCTGTATTACACATGTGTGACTTATTTATTTCACTTAGGAGTATATCCTGGATATATGCCCATTTGCCTATGAATGAGTGAATCTAATTTCTCAATCTTTATGGCTGAGTAGTATTGCATTTTATAGAAAAACCACATCTTCTTTATCCAGTCTCCAACTGATGGGCAAATGGGCTGTTTCCAAGTTTTAGCTATTACAAACTGTGCTGCTATAAACATAGGTGCACATATATCACTGTGATATGATTCTTTTAATTCTTTTGGAAAGATACCTAGCAGATGGATGGCTGAGTCAAATGGAACCTCTAGTCTCAGCTCTTTGAGGTGTCTCCATATTGATTTCCATAGTGGTTGCACTAGTCTGCATTCTCACCAACAATGGAGAAGGGTTCCTTTCTCCCCACAACCCTCAGTCTGCTTTATAAGAATAGTTCTCTAAAAGCCGAGCATGGTGGCGCACACCAGCAATCCCAGCACACAGGAGGCTGAGGTAGGAGGATCACTATGAGTTCAAGACCAGCATGGGCTACATAGTGAGTTCCAGGTCAGTCTCAACTACATAGTGAGACTCTGTCTCAAAAAACAAAACAAAACAAAACAACAAAAAAAAGTTCTCTCTCTAGCCTAATTCCTGAGGATTCTATGTCATTGTCTGTTCCCCCTCATTCACAGCCAAGCCTCTTAGACTCACTCCCAATCTACGAAGGCATCCGAACACCCATAATTGTGTTATACCTCCAAGCTTTTGAAAGTATTTTTTGTTAGTCTTTACATCGCTTCCCTGGTTAATCCTTCTTTTCTCTGCTAGCTATTCTGCATATATTACCTTAAGTTTTTTGAAGCAATGATTATGAATTTTTATTTTTATATTTCCAGTGTCTTAAAAATAACACAGAGTGACTGAGTGGTAATGTTATTTGGATAAATTCTAAATGAGCTGTACTATATCAAGTACACCTTACATTTACTTTAGTGCATGAGTCACTAGCAATTTGCAGTTATTACTTATTATTTAGAAGATTAGTCTGACCCATCCTTTTCTTTATCAGTGACTTTCTATTGTTCATCACTGGGCTGTTAAATGTTAGGTGCTGAAAAATATTTATAAAAAATTGGGGAATTAGTAAATAGTTTAAGAATTATACTGAATGCTTGAGGGGACTGCTATATACTTAGGAGCCTGTTATAATTGCATATTGCTTTTTTTAAAAGTTTAAATTGCTAAGAAACATAAATGGTGGATAATATGAATTGGGGAATAGACTAACAGTTTTACAAGAAATGGTGTATAGTATTATGAAAATATTTTAATCTTAAGCATGCTATTCAGTACCACGGAATGTATAGAAAAATTGCTTAATGGAATGCTTTAACGATTTGAAAGAAAAAGCTCCCATTTTTTAAAACCCAAATTAAAAATCTTACATCTGCTCCTTGATTTTATGGATAAATTATCAACATTGTCAAATTGCATAAAGTATTTGATTACTATGCTAAATATAGTATTACATTTATATATCACATGTTAACATTCATGTGGATGTAGCTTTATACACATTTTATAATCTTCACAGTGATTCTGTTAAATATTATTTCTATTTTATAGATGGAGAAATGGAAACTAAGGTGATTTTCTTGAGATTGTATAACAGGTAAGAAGGGATGCAAGGATTCCCTATTTATTATTTTCCCATTATACCAGGATGTCTCTCGTAAGAGTATTTTCATATGTCAAGTTTAGCTCTTTCAACCTGCTTATTTAAACACCTCTTCAGTTATCCCAGTATAGTTATTTAATGTTCTTTAAATGGCTTATATATACTAATACTCAAAAAAATTTAAAGCACACTTACCACTGGACTCTAGCAACAAGATTTTTACCTTACGTATCCTGCAAACTCCTCAATTAGCCTTTTATGGTTAATTCACTTATATATCACTTCAGCTAAGTATAAGGTCATGTAAGTAGAAAATATTTATGCTGCAGTGACTGGTAAAGTGAAAAAATATTTTAAATTTTTATTATGGAAAGAACAATTAAAATGGTGTTGATCTTCTTAGTAAATTTTAAAATATAATTTTTTTTTATTTACTGGCACAATTTTGTCAAGCAGATCTCTCAGACTTATTCATTCTTTCCTGAAATTTCATACCCGTCGATAGCAATTCAGTTTCTCTTCATATGGTTGACATGTGATGACCATAACTGTATTCTTTGCGTCCACGAATTTAACTTTTATGTACCTCATGTACGTGATTCACACAGTGCTTGTTCGTCTGTGAACGGCTTATTTTACCTACCATAGAGTCAGATTAACCCAAGGTTTGTATGGTTGGGCTCCTCTTTCTTCCTGTCCTTCCTCTTCGTATTTCGCGCCCTCTCATCCGCCTTCCTCCTCAGACTCCCTCTCCTCGGCTGCTTTCCTTCGTCTCCTTCTCCTGACAGGGTCCCATCGCTCAGGCTTGCCTTGAATTCCCGGGCTCAATCAGTTTTTCTTCCACGGTCTCCTGAGTAGCTGGTACTATAAGTGTTTCATACATCTAATATCCTTAGGTGCTGGAAAACAGGATCTCAAAGAAATATTAGCACTCCCATGGGCATCTGAGCACTATTTATAAGAGCCAATATACGGAAAAAATTCCAACATTCATATATAGATTAATAGATTTTTTTTAAAAAAATGGTATATACATACAAAGGAATATTATTCAGTCTTTAAAAAGAAGAAAATCTTGCAATATAAAAGTGATTTTTTTTATGCTAGGGATTGAACTCATTGTCTGGCACAAGCTGGGAAGAAATTGTACCACTTATCTAAATCCCAGACAGAAAATCTTGAGAAGGAAGCACCATGAATATTATCACTTGAAAAAATTATATATATATATGTATATGCATATATATAGTTTATATATATTTATATATATGAAATTTATATTTATATTTTAGGCATAGATAAGTTAGTATTCTCTAGATGAAACTGGCTATGAAAATCACTAACAAATCAATATAATTGTGATGGATGAAGTAAAAAAGAACGAGTAACACTTGTATTTGTTTTTTAAAAAATAGCAATTGAGAAGGACTAAAAGGCAGAACCTAAAGGGAATTGGTAAACATCTTTCTACTTAGGCTAAAGCCATAGTGTTTGAAGAATGATTGTGGGTGTTTTGACAAACACCCACAGTCCCTTTACCCACCCTTGGCTTGATTTATTGTACTGCGCACCTGAAAGTTGGGAGCCAGCAGATCTGTGATCATTTATATTACTGTTATCTGAAATTAAATTGGTGTAAAGCTCTAAAAGAAGAGATCTTAATACCCTGGCATTACCTGCATATTGCAAAACAATAATTCTGCAAATAATCCCCTACGACTTTCAGAATGGTGAAAGCATATTTAAAGAAATTACAGAGCACAGTCAAAATTCACCAGGCTTATGTTCTATTGACTACTTAAGCAGTAAGACAGGCTTGGATACCAGATACATTATTTTTTCTGGCATAGCGGTAATATTATTCTCACAATTTACCTGAAGTTTCAACTTCAGAACTGAAAGAAAAAAGCAAAAGCAATACCTGCCTGCTGATGTCTGCTGGAACAGTGCTCTTGAGTTAGTGGTCTACTTCCCGGGCTAGGATGTTTGGAAGTTGGAATCACAGCCGCATTTCTATTCGTCCATTATTGGCCCTTTGGTCATCTGACAATCATTGCAATGAGGTGAAATCTGTTTCTCACCTTGCACACTCTCCAGCTGCAAGTGAGGTGGGGAGCCAGTGCATTTGTTAGAAATATGATAGGGCTGTCAAAATATATGCAGTCAGCCATATAAACTATGAGACAAGTCAAGTTCATTCCGCTATAGTACCAAAACAGACATTCTTAAATATATATTTTTCTATATATATATATATATACACATATACATACATATCTATGAGCACTTTGACATCTTATTCAATGAATTCTAACACTTTGATGTTTAATCTCTGTCTCCTGAAGTCTTCTTAAATTTATGTGTCACTAATAAGCTGTGCAGGCTAAGATTGTTTAGTACATACAATTTTTCAACAGTATTTAAGTTTGGTGTTTCAGTTCGTAGGACAGAAACTGAAAGAATCATGGGGTTGAGTTGTAGTCTGCTTCTGGGTTTGTGGGATTCAATTACCTTCTAAATTTAGAATTTTTATGCTAAAATGCATATAATAAAAATTCTCACCGTTATACTTTGGAGCTAAAATATCTCCAAGAAGTCTCAAGCTGTCAGAAGTGAATTTTTGCAAACCTTATTGGATCGTGGAGACACCATATTCGTCCACTAATGAGTTCATAGTTAAATGTTTTGTTAGTAGGTAGGATCTCATCAGAATAGATGGTTTACTGGGGGCACGACCTGAAAGAGTGTGTTACGGCTTGTGTTTAGATGTTCCCTGAAAGGTTCCTGCAGTCATATGTGGGGCTTTTTGTTTCAGAGGTGGCTGGATATAGACTGTGTGACCTAGGTTCAAGGGCAGTAGGATTAAGGGTGTAATTGTTACCTTTTCTAAGTAGTCTGCATAAGATGAAAGGGGAAGAAAAACACTGTTAAGGTCCCAAGTTGCTTTTTCTGTCTTCTGGGTGCACTGAAATGTTTGTCCTCCATGACACTGCTCTGCCACACACCACTCTGCCTTGAAGCCAGCCAACTATGGGCTGAACCCTGAAAACTGTGAGTTAAGTAAACCTTTCCCCCTTTAACTTTGCATGTGGGTGTTTTTTCTCAGCAATAAGAGAAAAGAAACTGAGACAAGTGTATTTGTCTCCCCTGCTCCTCATTTTTATCTGAGCATCCTAGTTCCCACAGGCTGAGCAGCTTTTCCCTGCTGTGCCCTTCCACCAGCTCTTTCTGCCTTGGAGTGAGCCAACAAGAGACTGAACCAATTAAAACCGTGAGCTGCAATAAGCATCTCTCTTAAAGGTTGTGACTATCTGGTGTTTTGTTCCGGTGAAGGAAAAGTGACTAATGAATTCACTTCCTCTCATAATTGTTTTGTGTGGTAGTGGTTGCAAAGTATTTAGCGTACTTCAAAATACAAAGTAAATGAAAGATAAGGTTTTGATGATGATTATGACAGAGATTTAACATTTGTTTGTTGAGATCATTAGCACTGTCTTTAAAGGCCAAAATCTGGCAGGTAATGATTCTGAAAACAAATACAATGTTGTCTATAGGTCCATTTCTTTGGGCTAAACTTCTCTGGCCTATGTTGACAGAGAAGCAGTCAAAATTCTTAGATTTTCACAGCGATCTTCAGCAGAATTTCCAAACAGAATGACTTTGTAAACCATTGACATGCCAAAATTAAGAGGATCTGGATTTTTCTTGGCCTGTGGGAATACAGCTGGAAATATACCACACAGTAATAGCTTTCACTGGGAGAATTGGTTATGTACAAAGTGATTCAAATCACGGGACGATCTGCTTTTGGAAGTGAGAAAAAAAAAAATGAGTCTGAGAGCCAGAAAATTCACTCGCTTGAAAAAAAAAAATTGTATTCAGCTTCAGGAGTTACTTAGATAAATTTAGTTACTAAAAAATAGAGGCAAAAAGTCCTCCCATCCCAGGAAAAAGCCTGGTAGGTTGCGGAAAGAACACAGCTTCCCTGCGGCTCCTCCCTGCACTTACCAGCTTCTTGCTTCCATGTGTATGCATCTATTACGCTATTGTCTAATAATATCTGCTTGCTCCTGTCTCACAGGGATACAGTAAGAATTAATGGTATGAATTTTGCAAGCCCTTCAAGGGCCCTAGAGATATACAACATAAATATCTTATGATTGTATACATTATTTCTTCAACTCGTTTTGTACCTAGCAAAAGGGAGGAAAAAGATATATGCATTCCTCTAGAAAACTTATTGATATTTCTTTTAAAATAAAATGAGATTTTATTCTTTGAATTTTAAGAAATGATAATTTAAAAAAAATGCTTTTGACTTTTTTATATCCCCATCAATAATTTACATAATAACCATGTTATTACTAGATATCCCCATATCTAATATATTTTTCTTCTTGGAATTAACAATTAAAACGTCCTATATCATTATTAGCATTACTATTCTTTTATTTAAGAACATCTGTTCTCTGTGTCCCACTGTGGCTTTTCCCTTCTCTTTGCGGAATGTAGCAAATATCTCTCAGTAATAAAAGGATTAGAAATACAATTTTTAAACAATAATATGAATTATTATCATTTTTATTTAAATCAGATCTCATGTTTTAGTAAAGTATACATTTTGTGCCCAGCTAATTATGCTAATATAATGACACTGACCTCAGTTAAAGAATAAGGGCAACAAAATATTCCTGCTGAGTGTAAGTCCAACCTGCTCCACTGTGGCCTTTGGTCCTGCCACATTTGGAAGGTGTTTGCAAGAGGACAGAATGTGCTTCTGCATATCTGTGCTAAGCTGCCCTGCACATAAGGAAGGGAAACCTTCTCCATCAGTAGGCTGTGGATATTTTTCCCTTTAGAGCAGCAATGAATTATTTAGTACTTGATTTGTCAAAGAAAAGCATGGTTACAGAATTGTGCTGTAGAAATAGAACATTGTTTAAGAAATTATTGATGCAGAAAAGGCAACTAAAGCAGAAGGCACAGTTGGTTTTCCAAATATACGTACATAGCACTCACATTTATCATAATTCTGGTGCTTTATGGGAAAAAATTCTAGTATGATTTGCCTTTATAAAACTGCCTGTATGTTCTATATATGTCTCTTGCCTGGCTTTTTTCCCATATCCCTCTCTCTCTCTAGCCTTCTGGATTGATTTCTTTTGGACATCTCTCTTTGTCACTTATATTCAGGATAAAGTGAATATTTCTTTCACATCATCTTCTTATTTTATACTACCTTTCAATTCATATTGCATGAGGTTACTTATATCAAATTTGTTCAATAACATTTCCACTTCCTTTAATGTGTTTTAAAAATCTTTAGTTTTGCTTGTTTTGTAAAATGTCATTCCTAGTCCTTACCCCACTTATTTTTCTATTTAAAATTGGCAGTTTTCATGATTCTATCTCGCTGTGTAATCACATCCCATTATAGACAGTAGATAGTCCTTGCTATGGTGAATTATAATCTGAACAATTTTCAGTTAATCTCTTTTAATTAAATAGTACCAGTACCCCCCAAAACATGGTGAAACTTCTGTTACCATGATATATTATGGGCCAATAACTTCATGAAGTTCAAAATTTGCTATTAGTTCTTCAGCTTTCAAATTACTGCGAAAATAACAGACGAGAGTTCCTAAAAAGGACAATCATTACCTTGTTTTCAATCTCTTGGAGATCAGTCCCTGCACAACCATTCCAGAATTCACACAGATAGCCATGAATGTTACTGTGCTTCTGTCTTGTCTCTCAGTGCTAACGCCATGTGACATTGTCCAAAAGAAGATACGTGGAAGTTGATACTGGCCATCAAAGTTAGAAGTCCAACAAAACAGAAAACAAGATACACTGGAAATACACCCTGAATAAAAATAAATAAATGCATTTGTTAAGGGAAGACATGATCCAGAGAAGGCTATTGTAAAACCTAGTCTCTATCTAAGCTGTCTAGACTCGAAATATGCAAGCAGACAATCACCGCAAGGGGCAACTGAGCAACTTAATCGAAGAAAAGTATTTGTAATAAACAGGATGAAAATGTCCCATAGTAACGCACACTAACATAAATCTTCACAAAACAGAAATTTGCAGAGATATTTTATGTCATGGGAAGAGCAAAAGATAAACTGTTGGTAAAGAATTTAATCTTAGAAAGGAATGAGAAAATTTGCTAAGGAATAGAAAAGATGTGTATTTGTTACTATAATTTATACTAAGAAGTTGGCAAGTATTGTTCAAATGATTCTAAAATAAATATTTTGCAAACTAGACAACTAATATTGAATGTTTCTAAGGTAGTACAATTTACAGTATGATAAGTATACATTAGTTTCACTATTTTTGTTCAATTCATTTATAATAAGAAGTAAAACATTTTTAAGAGATTGATAAAAATTTTAAAGGTTACAGAGAAAAGGTATATTTCCCATTTATTATACCCAAGTCCCATGGTTTCTCCACGCACAAGAATTTCTACAGCGCAATACTTCCAAAAGCTAAAAATGTCTGACTTTAAAGTTTAAAACGTAGGAAAATTGTAGTTCTGTCAATCTAGTTTCTTGGATTAGAGGGGTTTTTTAAAGTGTTTAAAATACTCACTGCATTTTAGTATCACATTGTATACTAATGGCACACTGACTGCTAAACCAGGGTTATGGCTAATTTGAGGCCATTAATTATGTGTGCTTTATTAAGAAAGGCTATCCAGGTTTTGAAATCAGGATTGCAATGGGCAATAGAATGATTCTTTCATTTTAACAAGATATATATCTTAACAAGATATCTCTATATGTCTTTAACAATATATTGTTAAAGATATATATGTATCATTTATACATTTATATCATTTATACATATATTTATACATATTTTAACAAGATATATATCTTAAGATATATATGTATCACTTATATCATTTATACATATATATGTATCACAAATATATATACATATATATATATATATAT
>NW_022900922.1:19338983-19361022 GCF_012274545.1 Fukomys damarensis
ATATATATATTTCTGATACATTTGTTTTTTCCTTCTCTGGAGATTGAACCCAAGGCCTTTACACTGAATTATCTGCCCAGCCCTTCTAAAATTTTTATTTTTGATATAAGACTGGCCTGTAAATGCCATTCTATTTTTTTTAAAGAATTAAGCCTACTAGTAAGTATACCTAAAAGTTCTCCAAGTTTCATATATGAACTACATTCTTCTGACTTCCTGCTGAATTTTCTCCTCTCCCTGTAAAAAGCTATTATTACAAATGAGGCAACCCTTTAAAAATTAATGATAACCATGTGAAAAATACCTTTGCAATATTTGTCCTCTCCCCCCCCTCCATCTCTCTCAAGTAAAATTGCAACTAGGGTCATTTTTTAATCAGGCTGATTCTATTATAAAGTTTCTTTTATAGACATTCTGGGAGTAAAGTTTTGTTTGGAAGTTCAGATCCAAGAAAATGATTTTTCCCAGTGAACAGTTTTGTGTATTTCCATCTATATTACTAGTTTTCTATTGTTGCTATAACTGATTACTACCAATTCAACGAATTCATTGATTTAAAGCAACCATTTTTATGGTCCTACCACCTGTAATTCAGAAGTCACCAAATCAGATGTCTTCAGGGCTCCATACCTTCTGAAGCCTCTAAGAAAGAATCCATCTCCTTGCTCTTTCTGCCCTGTAAAGTTTGATTTCTGGTTCTTGCAGGTAGTCCACAACATTTCAAAATTAGCAGTGGTGAAGGTGCATGTTGTAGGTTGGTGAAGGTTCTCCACAAAATTAAAGATCCATGTGCTTAGACTTGGCGCACCCAACCAATCCCCATCTTGGGGTCCTCGCCCTTAATTACAACTGCAAGGTCTGTTCTACCACCCAAGGTAACATGAGCACCGGTTCCAAGTGTCAGGGTATGGGTGTCTTTGGGGATGGCTGTTCAGGCTCCTACCAGAATGGGGAAATGAACTTGAGAAAATAATTGTCTCTCCTGAGAGCTTTCTAAGTAACCCAGAACCATGACATATACTTAGTTGTGCTCATTTAAAATTTTACTTTCCTTTCTTGACTTGTATTCAGCCACGGGTCTTTCACTCTTTATTTTCCACTTTCGTTGTGGAAAATATTTATTTCCTTCTTCACTAATAATTCAAATATTTTAGTGTATACTTAATACTTCAACCTTTTGATTTTCCAAATGATAATATTTCTAAAAAATAAACTTGCATTTAACACAAAAGTGTTTAAGGTAGACATTAAAATAGAACAAAAGGCATTCTTTTAATGAAAAATAAAATGACATAATGGTTAGATAACCAAAACCCCATATCTCTAGTCTTATTAAAATTGCAATATATTTAGTTGTATTTTAATTACACGTGTATATATTTTTTCTTCGCGGGAACCTACTGATCTGTATAGAGTAATAACATCTAACGGTGGGATAAAATTATGAAAATATTTTAGTGTTTTATATTTATTTCAATTTTACATAGATAAATTGATAAAAATAGAACCAACATGCTTCTCCCTCACTCACTGTAGGATAATTCATCTTTAATGACTGTTTAGTTGATATTTTCCTCCAGATTTTCAGGCAAGTGCAATGCTTGTCATGAAGAAGTGTTGAGCAAGATCCTGTGGAAAAGCTTCAGCGAGGCTCCCCGTGGCCACAGTGAAAGAACTGAATGATTGCGAATCTTTCTCATCACACCTAAGAGCCACTAACCTACATTCACATTTTTGATCTTGGATTCTGTGAGTCTTTCTAATAAATTCATCAATTTCTATTTTAGGTGAAGTAAACTTTGCTTGTTTATTCTGGTCATTTGTACCCTGAAATCTTTCTAAGACCTTAATTATGCCTTGTAAAAACTTCAGTAGTCTAAATTATGAAAGAAATTTTTTGATAGCCATGTTGGAGCCAATTGGGCATTTGGCTGGCACAGGCAATAATTGCCGAGGGCCTCTATGTGGCATATGTAAAAGGAGGCCCTGCAACTGCAAGGACAATAACATGTAGATGCTATATTGTCAAATGCTTCCCCTAAAGGGAATAAGCATAAGCCCCATTTTAGGTCAGATGAAAGAGAGCCTCATTCACTGATCATCTCCTACAGTTTAAACCTTCAGTATTTAATCATAGTGTTAATGGCTCTTGGGTATAATGGGGGGTTTTTACAATCACTCAGTTCTGTCAAATTTGACTTTTTATTTAGATAGAATGAGCATAGTAGAGGAATGACTGAAATGCCATGAATTTAACCAGGAGTCCTCCATGAGCATTTTACAAGGGTTCCATGAAATCCAGTAAACCTAGTTCTGAGACATGAATGAAATGTATTCTAGAGTAAAGGTCCAGTGAGATGGTCCTGCCTCTCTTTTATGCCTCCAATGCCGAATCTCTTCTTTTTGAGGTCTACCCTATTGGGTAGGAGCTGAAGCTCCTAAGACAGACGTACTGGTTTTGAATTCCTGTCCTGCTGTTTTCTTATTGAATAATTTTAGCCAAAGCGACTACTTGCTCTTTTTATTCTCATCCTAAAAATGGGATAACTTTATACTACCAATTTAATCATTTTGTAAGTTAAGTAAGACAAAAAATAAAGCCTTAAAGCAACCACTTGCTCCAGTTTCCTCATCTTAAGAAGAGGCTAAAGCTGTGCTATCAAATCTAATCATTTTGCAAATGAAATAAGATACAGAATATAAAGCCTTGTGACAGTGCCAGGTATATTTTAGGGGTTAAATGCACAAAAGCTGTTATCAGAGCAAGAGCATCTGTGCCCACTTGTGTAAACACACTCGACCATGTTGTGGAAAGCAGGAGTCTCACTCATCATACCCTGCCGGGTCTAAAGAAAGAGAAGTGTGCATAGTGACTGCACTATGTTCAGGATCTTTCAGTTAATGATGTAAGCTATTCCTAAAAAAAATGGGAACAAATTACTTATTCTTCCTTTTTCCCGTTTTGCTGTTCAGTAAAAATCAGTTTTATTGTTACTTATGTGAACATTCACTTTCTGTGGTGCAATAATTAATGGCAAAGGGATGTTTATAGTTTCCTTTTGTTTTCATCTGCAAGTAAAGATGACTGGGAAACAGTAAATATAGATTGATTTCAGTAGCGTAGCTAGAAAACATGTATGCTAAGTTATTCCCTCCCTAAGAAAGTTATACAACTGTAACTGGATTTATTTGATGGATTGAGGTTAAGTGAATGTGGTATAAATATTTATAAAATATGATTATATATATAATTTATATATAAATGTGAGTATATAGGTATCTATATGAAAATGTACTGAAGAATAAATTTAACAAAAAAAAAATGCTGTTCAGCTTAAGTACCCCCATCACAGAAATAAGAAAATGAGAGGATAAGAAATTAGGCCTCAGTCATGAGTAAGAAACAAATCAGATGTGCTTCTAGGATATTCAAAGTCTTTACTTTATAAAGAGGTTGGGACATTACACTTACTGATTATATATACAAATCTCTATTCTGTCTTGATGGATAAAAACTTAATCCAGATAAAGTATTATACTGTTGTTATGTGTACTGTTCAAGGAACATAGCCCCCATGTTATCTTAACTTTCCCTCTCTGTATTAATCAAGTGTTGATGACCATGACTTAAGGCCTGAAAATATTGTGGTGGAAAACCTTGGCAGAGGGAAAGTCAAATTGTACATGCCTGAGGTTATTTATCACCCTGTCACTGAACACCCAGGGAAGCACAGTTCCAGCTAATTTATTACAATGTTGTTTTCATTTTTCCTGGGTGCAAGGAGGACTCACACTGGGGCCATCACTCTGTGATCTGCACTGGAGCATTAGCAGTGACAATGCTACTTCACTTGCACATTTTTTATGTTGCACACTTTTCCCTGACTCTGATGTCTTTTCTGTAACATTGAAGCGTACTCATTAAGCCTCACAGAATCAGAGGTCTACACAAGGAAGGTAGGGACAGAGAACGGAAGGTGGGGAGCTCGCAATCACCAGATGCTGCACTGAAAATGCGAATGAGATGCAGACTACTTGCAGATGTGACCTGTTTAAGCCCCTAGTGCCAAACACACAGGGTAACTCTCTCATCGGGACCTCCAGGCTACAGTCCAATGTGGTGCTCCACGCAGATGAGAGGAGGGGCTTCTTTTCCTAATATAAATGCACATAGAAAACGAAATTAGGGATAGCAGAGGATGATGGGCTGAAAGTCACGCAAACTAAAGAAGAAAAGAATTGGCTTTAATCTTGTGCAAACATTACATACGAGATTTTCCCTGTCTTCTCCTCTCAGCAGAAAGTAGCTCAGTTCAAAAATGCATTGAAGATTTAGCTTTCTCGAAGACAGTTTGAACCAGGAATGAGACACCGTACGTTGTAGATATATCTGATAATGTGTCATTAATAAATATACAGGGAGCATGTTTACATAAGGCAGCATCTGCTAGAAATGCATTCTGGATTTTTGACTGAGTTGCAGAAGCTTTTGTAAATAAGGAGGAGTGGAGGGGTGGAAAGGAGGGAAGAGGGATGGGGAAAAATAAGAACTAAGCCATATAATGTACAGGTACAAATTCCAAGTGGTGAATGTGACCATAAAGTATGTCTAAAGCATACCAATACAGTTAATTAAAAAAGCCTTTTGTCCCCATGGTTAGGTACACTGTCTTCTAAGAAGTTGAAATAACAATAATAACACGTTGTGTGAATGCATGATGTACAGTTAGGAGTTGCTTTTGTATCCATTATTTTATTGAAAATATACAGCAATTTCTGGAAACATAAAAGATGGCTCATCCTTCAGGAGCTGATGAAATCGAGGAACAGAGATATCAAAGAACTATTTTTAAATTACTACTTAGTGACAGTGCCACAGCTAGAACTCAGGGTCTGTTGTTTCTAATTTTTAGGCAACACATATATTTGAGCAAGAAGTTCGTTTCTTTCTATGCCAAGTTTACACATCCTTGCAGATGTTAGTGCAGACATATCTTAGCAACACTACATTTTTCAGACATCCCTGTCTTCATAGCTTGCATCAACATATTTCCCAGTGCTTCATGCACTGCGGGGTGGGGATTTTCAGAAGTAGCTGGATCTAGGGTGTGTGAATATGGATTTAGGGTATAGGATATCTCAACCCCCTAGATGGATTAGCATAGTTCTGGGAGTGGCTGAATGGATTTATTGGAGAATGAAGCCCTACCCTGGGTGTGTGTGGCACCAGTCAGTAGGCTTGTAGCCTGAATGGAATACATAGGGAAAACGCTTGCTGCTTCTGCTTTTCCCCCTCCTAAGCCATGGACTACTGCCCCTTTCCCATGCTGCCCTGCCTTCGAGCCAGCAGACTATGGATCGAAACCTCTACAAACTGTAAGCTAAATCAAACCTTTCCTCCTTTAATTTGTGGATTTCAAGTATCTTGATCCAGTAAAGAGAGAAGTAAGAAAGATATCCTTTGGCTCAGAATAGAAGCCAAGCTGATGGACAATGGAATGAACCCCCTGTAGCCTTATCAGCCTGATTCACCACTATTCCTGCCTCATACTTCTGAATCCCACAAACTAAGCAACCAGTAGTTTCTCCCACTTAACTATTCACAGGTCTACCTCTTCTAGGGAAAGTTCTCTCGCTTTCTTTCCTCTTCTCACACATTGGCCTCGCTATCATCTAGTCGTTGCTCATGATTCACCTTAAACATCTCTTTCATGAATACTCGTCCAGGAACCCACCATCACGCTGGCTGGCTTGCTTCCCACCAGTCTCTGTAATCGCTATGTGTAAGTACATCTTTGCACATATCACTAGGTTTTCAAAATTAGCTGTTAACGAGTGTGTTAGCTGCACTAGGCCATGAGCTTCAGGTGGAGCTCATTCCTTAGAGTTTGAGCACAGAGCTAGGTGCACTGGCACCTAGCACAGAGTTTGTAGATACATCTGTAAGTTAATGTCTCATGGTTTTGGGATGTATTTAATTAGCTTTTTAAAAGACACGCATTCTACCATGGTGACAAGTTTAACACTATGAGAGGTCAATTCATTACACCATTAGGAATAATGCCATGACTCTAGCCGGGCTGCTTCTCTTTAGGCGTAGCTGGATCAAGTCAGGGAACATCTAGCCCCTCCATACTCTTGAGAGCCATCTCATAGTACAGACAAATAGCAAATATTAAAGCTAGAAAAAGTCTTCATACCTCACAGTCTGTTGATAGTGAATTAGCAACATTGACTCAGTAAAGAAAGATATGACACTTATTTTTTAAAATTAACATTCTGAAATTAGCACGTCTTGTCTATTTTATACTAATATTAAAGAGCAATAGTGATTAAAATTAGTAATAAATTTAGTCCATCTTATGTTGCTGTAGCAGAACATCCAAGACTGGATTATTTTGTCATTTCCCAACTATAGGCATAGCTTCTCAGCAACATATAGTTGAATCCAATTTGTCAGCATTTTGTTTACAATTTTTGCATCTATGATCCCCAGAACTATTTTACATTTTTCTGTTTTGTTTTATCCTTATGTTCTTTTGATGTAGGTTAATGCTGGCCTCAAAGAATGAATTTTAAAGGGTTCTCTAATGTTTAAATCTTTGGAAGAGTTTGGGAAAGAACAGTGGAATAATAAAGAAATCAAAAGGGCAGTTAAACCATTTCACAAAACAAATGTAAATAGAAATAAAACATACCAAAATTTATATGGCATGTCAAAAGCATTGCTATGTTGGAAGTGAATAGCAATAAATGCTTAAGGAAAAAAATATGAAAATTTTAAAATAAGCAACCTAATGATTCTCCTCAGAAAGAGGAAAAAGTGTCCAGTACAATGGGTTGTGCTAACAGGATCCTTTCCTGTTTTATTGTTAAGATTGATGTGGTATTATAAGGATATTCTAAATATGTTTACAATATATTGGGTTTCTTTTATGAAAAACAAATAAGTCATAAAGAAATAAAATAATGCAAATCTCACATTGAGGACATTCAGTGATATAGAAAAACAGAGCAAACCAAACCCAAAATTAGTAGAAAGAAAGAAACAACAAAGATCAGAGCAGAAGTAAATGAATAAAGATAAAAATAACATTAAAAAATGTTAGAGCAGCAAAGTTGGTGTTGGGAGAGGATAAATAAAATTAACAAATCTGTAAGCAGATGAATAAAAATATCAGAAATAAAGAAAATTAGAGATGAAAAAGGAGACATTATGATAGATATAAAGAAATACAAAAAAGTCATTATAGGGTATTATAAGCAACAAGGCTTGATCAATATATACAGTATATATTGAAATTCAAAAAATAATATATCAAAAGACAAATTGTCATTCATCCATTGGTTCTAAACACATGTATGTTTTTTTGTTTTTTTGTTTGAGACAGGGTCTCACTATGTAGTTATATAGTTGAGACTGACCTGGAACTCACTATGTAGCCCAGGCTGGTCTTGAACTCACAGCGATCCTCCCGCCCCACCCTCCTGAGTGCTGGGGTTACAGGTGTGCACCACCACGCCCAGCTACATGTATCCTTTTATTCTTGCTGTTTTCTGAAGCAGTTCTGGAAATCCTCATTCATGACTGTGTTTATGAGGTACAATTAAAAGTACAGTGATTGCTGCTGCCGAGTGCCATCCAACAGAAAGGCAGCTCGTAAAAACACTGCACTATGTCCTCCTCTGCTTTATTTACTGCATCTGATTCTTCCCTAAAGTCGAAATGGCCATGAAAGGTAAGCATTTTTAATTGATTCAAGTTATCAGGGCAGCCAATCCAACATAACTAAAGACACTCCTGGAATACAAAAACAAACTTCCAGACTGCTTCAAAAAGTGGCAAGAATAATGGCTGAAGAGTGCTCCAAGAAGGGAGAAAATTTTGGAAGTGATCAATGGCAGTGTATTCTTTACTGTAATAAATGCTTAAAAATGTAATATTCACCATATCTTTTGTTCACCCTGTATGTAAGCCAATGAACTGAAAAACCTAGAAGAAATTTAAAAACTTGTAAATAAAAATAACCAAACATTCGATACACGTGTGCCAAAAAGGAAACATAAAGGTTTAGGAAACCAAATAAGACCATTTATGAATGAGATTAAATCAGTAAGAAAATGTTTCCCGAAAAAGAAAAGTACAGACCTTGGCTTGTTTCTTGAATTCTACCAATGTTGAAAAGAAGAATAAACCTTTTAAAAGTATAGACAGGCTGATAAATACTTCAGAAAGTGTTAGAAAGTGTATAGTAAAGAAGCTAGGGGGCTGGGGATTTAGCTCAGTGGTTCTGTCGCCTGCCTCACAATCACAAGGACTCGAGTTCGATTCCCAGTACCAAAAAGAAATGAAGCTAAGGAGCTCTGCAAAGGGAATAACAGCAGGTGTGTTTTGAAACAACCAAAGTTATTGTCATGTATAATTCCAATTACTCTTGTCACAGGATGAGTGATATGAAAAACAACATCCCCTCCCCACCTAATCCTCCGTTAAGGATGACCAGGTGTGTAGCCTGAGTTAGAGATCAGAGAGAATGAAGCTGCTTTATGTAACAGCCTCTTCTCATCAGAGGTGCTTTGTATGCCAGGGTGGAGCTAAGGAGACAGACTCTGTCTTCTTTTTGCATGGGTGGGGTCTTCTGCTTTGGTCCCTTTTTTATGGGAGTGTGTTTTACTCTTCTTTGAAAAAAACAGGAGCACCAGTAGGAAAAGAACTCTTAGCCTGTGTCTTGACAGAGGCAGACTATTTTTCCACTCCTCTTTTGATATTTTTAAAATCAAATACATTACAGGGGACAGAAATCCCATCTCAGCAGGGAATTCTCATGAAAACTGGAGTTCATCCTTCTCAACCTGTGCTGTCCAACCCGGCACCCAGGATGCGCATGTGGCAGAGTGCTTAAACTTCGTCTAAACAACACTGAGAGATTTTGTACGAAGTTCCTAATACTTTGTGTAAATCTAATGTAAACATTTTATTAAACCACTAAGTTTACAGGAATTTGTTAAAACAGCAGTAGAAGACTAACATGGAGCCCAAGTATAAATGGGCAAAGACTTGAACAGATATATCCCACAAAAGATGAGGACAGCCAACGAGCAATTACAGACTTATAAAGACACTCAATTTCAATATTATTGATGGAGATACAAAGCAATGACAGAATCAAATACTATTCTGCACTTTTTATAATGAGTACTGCTTTTTAAAAATGATTGAATTTTTAAAAATCAGATAATATCCAACATTTGCAAGGATGTAGAGCAACAAGTGGTACTTTAAGAACCAACGTATGCGAAACCTTTCAGTAACACTGTGGTAAAATTTAATTTATGCCGTATAAATCCAGTAGCTCTAATCCTAGGCATCTACCACCAAGATACACACATAGGTCCACAGTAAGGAATCTTTGTAAGTACCTCACTTTGTAATATACCAAAAGCAATAGTCGACATGATGTTTAGTGAAAGAAGCCAAAAACTAAGGTGTGTATATATTTTATTATATTTAATAATTATTGCACTGATAAATATAAGTGACATGTTCAATTTGCAGGGACAGAAGTCCCCCTGAGTTTGAAAAGAAGTGAAGACATTTTAGCAAACTGAGAATGATGGTAATAGTCACACAGTCAGGTGAAGCGATAGCTTTGTATGTATGTACGCATGTGAATACTCCTTGAACTGAGAACTTCAGATCTGCATGTTTCATTTTCTGTAAATTTTGCCTCAATAATTAAATAATTAAAGGGAGAGTGGACTTGCAGAGCTTGCACAGGTGACAGCAGTGGGCGCGCACCAACGCTGCCAGCTCCAGTCCGCTGCTGCGCCCCCACCCCGTCCCCGGGGGAGGTCAAGGTGGGCACTTCGGGAACTCGCTGTGCTCCGCAGCACAGCCCACTGGAGTGAGGGACAGACTCACAGAGCAGAACAGCCAGTGGGTAAAACTTCCCTCCTCTCCTCTGCAGACTTCTCCTACATCCGCAGAGGTTCCTGTAGCAATAAGGTGCCGGCTACCAAGCTCACTGCGCTGTTGGTTTCTCCCAAGTCTTGGGACTCGCTTCCTGAGAACCCATTTCCATAGAAACGAACTGAATTTGTCTCGAACTCTGCTTGGGGAAAATGTAGCTAAGATGTCACATTGCGTGAAATCCCCTCTCTAAAATAATAGAAACATTTATTCCTATTGCTCACACTTTTGTAGTTAGGGTATTTTAGTAAAGTAATTGCCTTCATAGTATATTTCCCTAATGATTTGATTTAAGCTTATGCCTGTCTTTAAATTTACACAGTTTAAATGATCATAACTAGAAATCATAAAAAGGGTGTTAGGTATATATCACTATTTATTTGTCTTTTTTTTACTAGTGCATATTAGTTATACAGAATAATGAGGTTCATTTTGTTATATCGGTTCATTCTTGTAACTTTTTTTTCGGTACCCAGGATTGAAATTGGGACTTTGCACTTGCAAGGCACGTTGCCACAGCACTGAGCTAAATCCCCAGCCCCATGTCACACAGTTTTAACTATTTTTTTTTCCTATTACTTCTCTGTCCTTTATCGCCCTCCACCCCCATCTCTTCCTCATCTGTTAAATTCAGCCCTCTACTTTCCTATTTATTTAATTATTTAAATTTTTATGGGTTACATTAGAAAATACAGCTTCTGAGACAGGCTTCTGTCACTTAACATGATGATTTCTAGGTCCATCTATTTTCCTGCAAATTACATGATTTTCTTGTGTATTATGGCTGAATAATATATCGTTACCATACACTACATTTTCTTTATCCGTTCATCTGACAGGTACCTAGGCTGTTTCTGCAGCTTACTGTTAAAACGACAGTGCTATACATTTGGGTATGCTGGTGTCTCTATAGTATTCTCTCTTTAATTCTGTGGGGTACATTCCAATGAGTATCATAGTCAGATCAATGCAGTTCTGTTTTTAGTTTTTGGAGGACTCACCATACTGATGTTAAGAGTGGCTGTATGAATTTATTTTTCCACCAGCAAGGTAGAAATGTTCATTTTCCCACACCCTCACCCTCATTCATTGTTTTTTTCCTATGCTTGACCATCGTCATTCTGACTGGACTGGGATGGACCCTCAGTGTAGTTTTGATTTGCCTTTCCCTGAGGACTGAAGATATTGAAAAAGTTTTATATAATTACTAGACCTTTGTACTATTGAGAAGCGTCTATGCCAATCATTTGCCCATGTCTTGATTGGTCACTTTTAGGGGGGTAATTTTTGGGCTCTTTATATATTCTGTATATATTCTAGATATTAGTCTTCTATTAGAAGAGTAGCTGGCAAAGATTTTCTCCCATTCTGGAGGTATTCTCTTCATTTTTTTTTGTTCTGTTTTGTTTTTACAGAAGCTTTTTAGTTTGATTTAGTCACATTGCACTATTCTGTTCACTTCCAGGAATGTTTGTGCCCATGTCTATAGCTTCAAATGCTTCTGCTATACTGTATTTTCACCCAGAATTTTCAAAGTTTCCAGTCTTATATCAACGTCTCTGATTCATTTTGATTTGCTTTTAGTACAGGGTAACAGATAGGGAAGTAGTTTCAATCTTCTGCTCGTTAATGTTCAGCTTTCCCAACACCATTTGTTAAAGAGGATGTCTTTCTCCTGCAAATTTTTGGCCTTCATATTTAAAAAAATCAGATGACTGTTGGTTCATATGCTTGTTTTTATGTCTTCTGTTCTATTACATGGGTCTACATATCTGTTTTTGTGACAGTAACATGCTGTTTCCATTACTAGGGCTTTGTTGTATAATTTGGATTTGGGTATCGTGATGCCTTCAGGCTTCTACTTTTCGCTCAGAAGTGTTTCTACTCTTCCAGGTCTTATTTGATTCCATATGTATTGTATTTTTTCTAGCTCCAGAAATGATTCTGGTGGTACATTAATAGAGTTTTGATTGAATCTATGGATAATGTGAGGTAATATGGCCATTTCGGCAATATTAGATCTGCTGATCTTTTAACAAGGGAGGTCTTTAGATTTTCCAATATTTCATTCATATGCAAACAACTCTTTATTAATTACCAGAGTACACCAAAAGCTTTTGTTTTGTCCAGTTGCATTCTTTTGACACTGGCAAATCTATCACATTATATACTTCAGGTCTTGATTCATTATTATACATACACAGAGTATTTCTCTCATATGCACATATTAAATCAGTTCTATAGCTTGTATCTTCAAATGCCTTGGACAAAATATTTATTTAAAACTCTTGCCTTTTAAAGTTAGGAGTTTCTTCATAGCTTCAAAATGACATGCAACTTTTAATTCCCTAGCCCCTGCTTGACATGATGCCAATTTAGTAAAGTAGCAAAGTCTGTTTGCATCTTCTCACTTAAGAAAGTGTATTTCCTTGAAGAAATCATCTCTACATGGAGAACTCCCGTTAGTTTGAAATAGAGAGAGAGAGAGAGAGAGAGATAGGGAGAGATTGGTTCCAGCAAGAGGTACTTCCAGCCATGGAACATTGAGTAAATGTCTCAATGCCCTGTATCTTTGATTCTTCTCTGTAGTAAACCATACTTTCCAGAATCTGTAGTAAACCATACTTTCCAGAAATGCCCTGGTACTCATTCTCACTCCCTCATGATCTCCTGCATAGTCCTCACTCCGTATCAAGAAGAGAAGCCTCCCATAGTACTTCTTGACCTTGGGCAAGTTTCTGATGTTTCTATTGCACAGAACATGGCACAAATCATGTCACAAAACTTCCACAGTTCAATTAATGCAGGCGATGCTGCTTCCTGCTGGTCTTAGTTTTGAGATATTTATCCCATCATCATGCTGAAGGTGAGCCTGTGTAAATTAATTTAGAGGCATCCAATGAAGAGTCCCATAGGGAGAAAGAAAAAAGGTCTCTCATCCCATAGTGGAGAATGATATTCAATCATGGAGTGAGGTTTCCAATAATTATAATTCCATGTTTGAGTCTTCTACTGAGGCACAGAGTACACCATGGAGAAGAGGAAGTTGTCTTGGCTGGAGCTGGCCCAAATGACAGCCTAGGAATAGTTGTTTTAGGACACTAAATTCTGTGGTGACTTGTTGTGCAGCCACAGTAACTGGAAGATATCTAGTTACTTGAAACTATGCTCTTGGAAGTTGGCTATTGGAAAACTCTGGGATTAAGGGATAACCCTAGTGGAAGACCCATGGAAAGTGTGGCCTGATTTCAACCATTCACGGCCCATGGTAACAACCAGGGACTCCATTCTGCTGTTTCTTGATTTGTCTACTGTTGGCTAAGATATACCACATTTAATATGCACAGGATAAATTATATTAATGCCATAAAGTGATCCTTATTTGGGGAAAAAAGTGAGCATGATAGTTTAGATATCTTTTTTTCTCCCCTCAAGTGATAACCCAATCTCTTTCACATGTTATTCTACCTCTTTCTCCATAAATTTTTCATATATTTGAAGTCTCTTTTATTCTCTTATCTTATAAACAGATTTATTTTAATCCCAGAGTTTATGGTAGAATAGCTGAGAGAGATACACTATAATTTATCAGCTTTACAATTTTCTACAGTTTTAAATATTTCATTTTTCTTTCTATTTCTGCAGTAACTCAGCTTGACTGTTCCATCTTTAAAAGCTGAAGAAGTAGTGGATATAAGGGTCTCACAGGATTCCTCTTTCCGGGATCTTGTACGGGTAAAAAAACCAGCAGAAAGGGATAATATTATGATGTTAGCAATAACTCAAGTATGTGGGCTCTGTCGCTTCTTTGATTGCCCTCTTTTGTTTGATTTTCATTTTCCATCTGTTACTGTGTCCCTGAAGTAAAAATGCAGTTGTCAAACTGCGTACAGGTAAAGATAAAATGGTTCAAGGAACACTCAAATGATGCTTCCTGTCTTTCAAATAAACTTGGCAACAATAACCCAGAGAGATTAATCATTGCTCTTTGTAAAACGCTGCTGGTTTATTTATTTGTGTTATGTTGCCTCACCTCTGCACCCTGTGCATTTTACTCTGGTCGCTGTTTCCTGTTTAGCATTTATTTAGGGGCAGTGCTCTCATCCATTCCCAAAAAGGTGACAACACATCCATTTCAAGTGACAGCCACCAAATTGCCTAGTCTAGACTGATTAAGTGCATAGGGAATTTCTTTCCTTTTTCCTTAAAAAATAATTATCCACATTGATTTGATGAGAGGAGGAAAAGGAGGGCTATAGGATAAAAACAATGACTAGTATGGTAAATATTT
The DNA here is from genome assembly GCF_012274545.1 of Fukomys damarensis. Lineage (NCBI taxonomy): Eukaryota > Metazoa > Chordata > Mammalia > Rodentia > Bathyergidae > Fukomys > Fukomys damarensis. Next base: position 19,353,245 of record NW_022900922.1, read on the forward strand.
AGTTAACGTTCAAGGTCTTGTGGATTGGGGTAAATTCCCTACTTCTGAAAATATTTGTTCAATCATCTGAAAAGGAAGAGTCACATTTATGAAGGAAGTCATTCAGTAAACAAAGGTGATGTGAAGTACTTTAGAGTGCTAGAGTTTTACCTTTAAATAAAAACATAAACAGATCATTTGCCATGTAGTGTTTCTATGAAACAGCCAAGTGAAGAGTCAGAAAGAAGAGGATCCAGATTTGGGCAAACATCTTCTCATTTAAGTAGATTTGAAGAACACAGTAGCAATGATTGTTCTTGGACTTAAAAAGGTGAAATATTAGATATTTCTTCTCATACAGAATTAGTTAACAAAGCTAAGAGAAGAAAATTAAAAGAAAGCCTCTCAATATATTTTATGGCTAGAATTCTTTTCAAATGAGATCCAAAAAGTATTTGACAGTGTCCGGAGGAGAATGAGTGAGTTTCTATGTCGTCAGATGGTTCTATGTGGTTAATGTCTTCTGTCCCAATAGCAGAAGTAACAGCAGCAAAGGTAAATCAGGTAAATATGCTAGCATCATTTAAAGCCATTGATTTTCCTCGGTTCACCTTCCAGCCAGGGGAGAACTGTGTCATCTGCATCACTAGGTGTATCATCCTGAAGCTCAGACACTATCTCATTGGTTCGTATATTTTTTGCCTCTGTGCCCTCCTATTTAGTACTCTGTCTCACCAGTAGGCAATCTCAGTTGTCCCTCTCATGCCACCTACTTGGGGTATCTGAGGACAGCGGGAGTCTCCTCTATTTAGGGGTTATGGTTACTTTCAAGTGCCATACAGGAAGGAGAACACAGCCTTCAATCCATGGCCATGGTGAGGCTTCCCCAGCTCACCTTGTGACATCAGGGTGGGGTGTGCACATCTCAGTGCCCTTGTTAGCTCATGAGTTTCTGCAGTTTCTGTTGCCCCAGAATTGGGTGTGAGAGAAGTCTTTCCTTTCGGTTCATACCCAGCTCTGGTTCTTCTCTCCCCACAAGACACTGTGGTAGGCAGTGGGGTGCTGAGTGGGCACCAGGTTCAGCCATACCCTCTTCTGCCATCTTCAGGAAGAGCCAGAATTTGACAGAAAGCTCCGATGTCAGCCCAGCTCCATTCTGCTCGCAGGGAGTCCTCTCTGAAATGTCCATGTCCCTCACTGCTCCCACATCTCAGTTGCCACTACTCCAGTCTACCTACTAAATCCCGACATCATTGAGTCAGGTGTGAGGTTCCATCCGGGAGAACCTCGGAATCCAGGGACCATACCTTTTCAGGCAAAGAAGGGGGAAACTCCAACGCTGGCTAAACTACAATCAGGTTTCATGAGGGCAAGTGGTGCCTTTTAAATACGCTTTTCACCATCCAAAAGGATGGTTTAAGGCATTTCAAAGAAGACACAGAAGCCTGGCATCCAGTTGACTCACTAGCTTTACTGCCAAAGACAGGAACACTGACAAGAATTCAAAGCCCAACTTACTGAGACCTATTTTATTTGTTTCATTATTTTATTTTAATTGTCAGGAGTCCCAGTATGTGATATAAACATACAGAAATCTCCTTTCTATATATTTCAAATGTATAATTAAAAAAAAATCAGTACGTGAGGTACCGTATACAACTACATATACAATTTGATCCAAATATACCAGTGAATGATTCTTAAATTAGAAAAAATACATTAAATGTAAATAGCAATCACTTTCTAATTGTTAAGGCATTCATTCTCTTTGTTATTATAGTCAGAAATGAGTCCGTATTATTTTCAAAAGTAAGCATGCTAATGCTTTAAAATCAACACATAGAAGTGATCATTATGGCTTCAATGTTTTGTTTTTGAAATCAAAAGTAATACCAGTGTTTCAAAAATAGTAAAATATGTCATCTGAAAACTACTCCATGATGTAAGTTTTTCAGAGAATCTATCTCTGAAAATGCAAAACATTCATTTTAATAGAAAAATGCTAATCACAATTTTCAAAAGTCTTTCAAAATATTTTTAATTTCTATATGCCTTTTTATTTCAACACTATGCCAAAATTCTTAAATTTATATTTTCAGACTGGGCATCTTGAAATAGCAACAGAGGTTTACTTTCAATTTGATAAATATTTATTGACATTAAAATTCCTTTGTCATATCTCAAAAGTTTTTAAAGGTTAGATAGAAGATTCTTAGATATAAGCATTCTTAGACTCTCAAATGCGTTTAAGGTACTGAAATCTTTTTAAGCATTTCTTCAACCCATTCCGTAATGTTTTACATTGCTATTGTATTTTTGCTAAGTTTTTGGGTTTATTAAAGAAAAAAATCTTGCTTTCTTCTTTCAGTGAAATATCTCAAATCCCTTCCAAATTTCATTTGTCTTTTCTGGGTCTGGAAATTTTTATTTAATTTTATTTTGCTTTTCTCCTTTCTCTTTTAAATTAAATTTATTTCTGAACTGATAGTCTAAAACTTAGAATTTGTACATGTTAGTGAGAGTGTCCTGTCATGTGTTAGTACATACCTACTTTGTGTGTATAGCAGTGGGGACCAGCCCTGTAAGAGAGCTATGCATGCATTGTGTTTTCAGATGTGTGTAAGAAAATCTGGTGTTATTTTAAGTGCCTATCCTCAAAATGGATCCGTGAGGAAGGAAAAGTCTTTCTGGAGGTCTTTGGCCTCATACTCGGCTTCCCAAATGCCCTGCTCTGCTTTCATTTTCTTCTCTAGATATTTAATCAAACAGAGGCTGGACAGCTCTTGAGAAGAGGAGATATAAATGACAGTAATCCAGGTAATTTTGTGTAAAATATTTCCAGTGGATAGATTTATAATTTTTAGATGCTCGATTTCTGGTTTTCCCTGGTGTGTAAGCAGCGTGGTTGTGCTCCCCAACATTCTGTAACTGACCCACTCTGATCTTTGTTCATATGCACATAAGTTACCGAGTGTGTTTGTTGACATCCATATTTTAGCTTGTCTTGGACCGAGTTATTTTATAAAAATATGTCATTTTAATATTGTTATAATATTTTATGTGACTTTCATTTCTATCGGCAAGTTTACGTTACATTGTAGCAAATGAATTAATTTTGTACTCTGAACATTCTTTGATGAATAGAAATTATCAATTGATTCTAAAGCTATTGAGCCAGGCATAGTGTCACACACCTGTAATCTCAGCACTTAGGAAGCTGAGTTAGGAGGGTCACCACGAGTTCGAGGCTAGCCTGGGCTGCATAGTGAGCCCAAGGCCAGCCTGAGCTGCACAAAAAGCCCTTGTCTCAAAAAGTATAAATAAAACTTTTGGATAGATTTTATTGGATAAATTGGATTTTAAAATATCACTTACATATTATTTATTCTAAGTGTAATGGATACCTTTACAATGGACAAACTTGCAGTGCTACGGTAAGCACATGATGAAATTTAGCATCACCAATAGCAATACACCTAGGCTAAGTCCTATGCAATGGGGAGTAAGAAAAAAAACAGCATACAAGATTTCTTCTACACTATTTTTGGGAAAAATGTTAATATAAATGTAGTTATATACTTTGAAACATTTAAGAACAGACACAGCATGGAACAATCTCGATGAAAATCAGCTTGAACATTTCAAGACTTCGCATCACAATTCTACTTTATGAGTCTATTATTATAATTAGTCTATTAGCATTAGTATAAATACATTGATCTTAATTGATGTGTTATATGTCTTCATTGTGCTCATGTGAAAAAATATTTGTATTCTCAAGAAATTTATGAAAAAATTTACAAGTGATATGTTATAATCCCTGCAATTGAACTACAAAATACCACCACCACTCATAACAAAAGATATTAAAATATTTGGGCAGAAGGAAAGCAATTATGGCAGCATGTTTACAGTCAGTAAAAAAACTGAACGGTGGATGATGTGATTTTTTTGAAATTCAAATTTTCTCTAGTTATGAAAACTTTTTTAAACATTCTAAGAAAAATATGAACATCACTAAATGCAGAAAGAAAACAACTCGTGTTGGATAAAATTGCACACAGCACTGAATTTGGATTTCTGTTTATTATTTTGGCATTTATAGATACTCTCTGGTATCTCAAAAAGTGCAAAAACAAATAATGCCCTTTCCCCCAGTTCATGAAACTGTTTATTGCACCTGCCACTTCTGGAATGGGCTGTACAGTACTTAGGAGATGTTGAATGATCTTTTGCTATCTTTTACTGAAACATCTAAAAAAAAAAAAAAAAAAGAACTGAAGCCAGCTCATGGACGTGTGCATTCTTCTAGAGTTCCTGGTAAGTTGTGTGAACAATTCATTCAGAGTTAGGTGTCTGTTAATGGCTTGAAGTTGTTTAGAGGGTGAGCAAAGAATAGATACCACAGTGAGGCATCTGGGAGTGAAATTTGTGGACATGTGACTATAAAAGTATGGCTATAAATGTGCATGTATGGATGAGAGAATAGGCATGTATATATCAGTGTATGATGTTTATAGCAGCAATAAAGTTATAAAGAGCTGTTTATAATTAAGAGCATATTGAATAGCTGTAGATCATCTGTGAGAGTACACTTTCTCACTCTTACATGATTTTCAAAGGTGTATGAGATAAGAAAATCAATACCACTCTGGTTGATTATAAGAGGCTGGAAAGATTAGCCTGAACATTTTCACAGACTAAATTACAATATAACAAATCAAAAATGTTGAGGTCAAATGAAAGGCACTCTAATTCCCACACCTCTTTGGATGGTGCTGAGATTGTTTCTTTGGCAGGAAAAACATATGCAGAATTGGCAAACACATGCTTGGCTACCTACTTCATCTCTTCATGCTGCTGGAAGCAGTTGGCCATAGTATCTCAAACCCTCTGACGAGCAGCATGAGACAATGCTCTTTTTCCAGTTAAACTCCTGTTGCAATTTATATTGTGAGGAACAAAAAACCTTGATATTACAAGTTGCCCATACACATATTAAAATCAACTTTTTATTTCTCTGGAAAAAAAACATCATTCCTTGGTCATATGTTAAATATATTCAAACAGGCCTGGCAAAATATCACATGTGTTCCTGTCTTCCCTTATAGCTTTACCCACTTTGAAGGTCAACTGTGATGATGTTTAAAGAAAAGGACAGGAGAATTTGCTTCATCTTTAAATCTTTCATATACTGTGCAGTAAACTCTCTTTTCAAGACCGTAACTCATGAAAGCATTCTGTCCACATGTATGGATAATAAAACATATACTAGTGTTTCTTCATTATAGAAGGATTTGTTCCTTTTTTAATTAACACAAGTTAAATGAAAACGTGTGTATAACTGAATATTGTGAAAAATTGCTAATCACATTATCTTTAAATCTATTTAAATTATTAATAATCAAAGACCTCCTTGATTCATCAGGCAAAATAAATACTTTAGAATTTTTCAAATATGAAATATAACTCAATCAGGTCCATAAATAAACATAGATATTAAGATCACAGTTAGTTTTGCTTGATAAATGATCAACTTCTGATTAAAAAGAATAGTCATCCAAATTAACATGACTCTTTAAAGTAGAAAAGTGTTTTCTTATTATTGATTCCTTTTATTCTGAGGCATGTTATTATGTGCTTTTCTCAGTAAATTGCCTCTAAACATACTATGTAGCACTTATTTCAGGTGGAGCAAAAGAATTGTGGAAATTATGATTTGTTGGCTTTTTTTTCTTTGTTTGGATCCCAGGTGGATATGTTGGCAAGGATGATGAAGAAACTGTTCCAGGAGATTTGGGCAGACATTCAGGAAGCAGGAGTGTAGTGGAGTCAAGAGCAAGGAGCACCTTCAAGAACCCACCTTGGCCAATAGGGCCAAGTATTATTGAAAAGATAAGACAATCCTGGCCAGGGGCCATTGGGCTCATTGTTATGAAGTCATAGGTGGCCAATTCTGGGGAATGGTCAGGACCAGAGCCAGGCTGGGAGTGGCTTAGGAAATCAGGACTAGGAGCCAGAGCTTCTTTCCATACTGAGAACGATCAGTCCCTCAGAACTCTCAGGCAGTGAAACGGACTGCTTAGGCCATGGTGTGTCTCCTGTCAATGGAGATGATCAGGGTGATACTGAATTCCAGAATGCCAAGGCTCAGATTTCAAGACTTGGTGGAAGATGAAGAAGGGTATCTAGTACCACTGAGGGACTGCCAGAACCAGAGAACAAGCTTTCTAAATTGTACAGTCTATACTCCTGTTCAGACGTAAGTAATGATATCAATAAAATTTTTTATCATTGCTGAAATGCATTAGAACTTATAGAAAATAACTTGTGTTTACACAATTGAGCTAATCTTTACAACATTCCCCGGGAAGTGACTAGAAAGTCATTAGCAGTAGAGCTGCTAAATGTTAGAGCAAACCCTCCATCCCATCTTCTGATTTCAGGGCTCTTTATTCCACATCGTGCTCACTTGAATTAAATTTGTAAAATTCACTCTGAATCATTACATTTTGACTCAGTCCTAGTCAAGGCTGTCCCTTGCGTGATCAAACGTGGGAGATGAGCCTCTGTGAAAACACAGCTCTAGATTTTGCTACAACACAGGTAGGCCCTGAGCATGTGAGAGGAGTCACCTGGATACAGGCTGGAATAGAGCATAGGTGACTCTCGCTGCCCAAAACAGAGGTGACTGGGCCTTCCTGAAAAGTAAGGATAGATTGCAGTAGGCTCAGACCACAGCCTCTGACCCTTACTGAATGCCCACAAACTGTTAAACTGAGCTGGCCTCACATCACTGAATACAGTTTTTGTTTTCTTGGAATAATAAGCCCATATTCTCAACTTCATTTCTGATCTAATGATACTAACCTCACCTTCTGATCTTGGACAAATCTGTGACGTACTTGCAGACTAGAGACAGTTGGTTCCTGACAGATTTCTTTCTAACTAAAATTAGTTCAGCAAATTGTGCCCTGTTGAAAATGCCCGTCATGGTGCAGGACACCTCTGTAAGGTGCATTGTGCATTGTGTAAGGTGGACAAACTCACCACACCCTCAATTCTACTGCTCTCCTCTGCTCTATACTCTATTTAGCTTCATTGAAACAACTGAGTCAGAAGCCAGAGAGTAGAGAAAATCCTTGCCATTTGCTCCTTAGAGTCCACTCACAAGTGGTCATGGAAGACTAATCTACAAATCAGGCTCAGGTTCAGTCCCACAGGTTCTGAACATAGGCAACAACTGAAAAAGTAAAGCAAATGAAAAGGGCTTGGAAGGGTTAGGACAGGTAAGAACAAAAAACTTTAAAAAAGGGATTTTGATTGATGTTGGTATACAATATTAAAGTGGGAATGGCTTTTGTATTAAGCATTATAATCAATATCATTATAACCTGAAAATCTGGAAGTGTGTAATTTTGATGCATATGAGGACTCTAAGGAGTCATCTAAGGAGGTATAAAAGACCATGGTATTATGCCTACATTTCTATATATTTCCATGCAGACCTCTTATTATTGAGACACTACATTTTTAGTTATAGATCATATAGTGAATATACTGATTCAGAGAAACTTCTTTCATATTAGGCAAGCAGAAAAAACTCTGGGCATGGCGGTACGTGCCGATAATCCCACAGCTCTGGGTGACTGAAGTAAGAGAACCACAAACTTAAACTGCCCGGGCAACTTAACAATTTAGAAGAGTTTTGTCTCAATATGGAAACAAAAACAAGATCTGGAGATGCAGCTTCTTGATAAGTCTCTGGGATCAATCCTCAGTACAAAAAAAAAAAAAAA
>NW_022900922.1:19361173-19382913 GCF_012274545.1 Fukomys damarensis
AAAAAAAAAAAAAAAAAAAATGAGGAAAGAAAGAAGGGAGGAGGGAGGGAGAAGGGAAGGAGAGAGGAAAGGATGGAGGGACCGAAGGAGGGAAGGACCAAAGATCTTTACCCCGAAGAAATTAAGATCTATCAATAAATAGAGTATTTGCATCTATAAAATCAAAGAATGTCTATATAAACAAAAATGGGCTGCAAAAGACAAAAAATGGGTAGCAAAGACATTAAATTTAGAACAATGATATATCTCACCATAGCAGAATCCATTGCCCAAGGCTCCCAAAGTCCAAGATGATATCTATTATTAGTGAATCTATGACAACAGACTTAACACATATTTTGGGATCTCTACTATGACCTTGATATTGTTCTGGGTACTAGGAAACTTCTCAGCCAACAAGACAGACAAGTCTCTAACTTAATGAAACCAAAGCTCTAAGATCTAAAATTGTACACTAACCACACAAGTACAATATATAGTAGGCCAGGCATGATAAGCACCACAGAGAAAAAATAAAGCACGTAATTGGGTTATGAGGTGTCAGGAGACAGCAGCTGAAAGTTTAGATAGGTACTAAAAGAAGACATGATAGAAAATGACTGAAGAAAGGGAGTGACTGGCGAGAGTTTCTGGGAAACAATTCTAGACACAGAAAAACCCAGGTGCAAAAGATCCTGAGGTAGAAATTGTCCATAATTTGTTGAAGCAAAAGCTAGAGGCCTGTGTACCCAAGGTGGTGTGCTAGCCAGCTTTCTGTGACTGTGAGAAAATGCAATTTAAATAGAGAAAATGCTTATTTTAGCTCATAGTTTCAGATGGTTCAGATGTTTATCAACATTGCTTTGTGCCTGAGCTGGCCCAATCCTTCAGAATGTGAGTACATGGTAGAGGAGGCCAATTTACCTCAAGGCAGCAAATAGTAGATGAAGAAACAGGAAGGGACGGAGCCCTAATATCCTCCTCTTCAACATCATGCCCCAAATGCCTAATTGTCTTTCCTGTACACCACAGGCTAGTGAGCAAGTTGCCCACACATGGGTCTTTGGGGACATTTTCGATCTTACCTGCATCAGTCAGGAGTCATAAAATGAAGAGTAGTCAGAGATGGTATCACACAGGCAACAATCTGTTGGGATTCTCTGGCAGAGCTTTGCAGTCATGATTTAGATTTTTGTCTTATACTCCAAAGTAACAATCCAACAGAAAGTTTTTTTTTTTTTTTTTTTTTTTTTTTTTTTTTTTTTTTTTAATTGAGTTTATTGGTACATTTAGGGATACAGTACAGTTACATTTATTGTTGGGATCATGTACCTTTACATGGCAAGTCTTGATTCTCATTTTTTTCCCCTTACCTCTGCCCTCCCTTCTCCCCCTCCTCCCCTCCCCATCTACAAACACTTTATTTTCATCTTTTCATTCTCTCACATTTTTTTCTTTTCCCTTTTTGTTCTTCCCCTACGTATCACACCTTCCCTACATCTTTAGCTCCTTTCCTCCCATTTCTAAATGTCAGTAATCTTATTAGAATCTTATGCATTGTTTTAAGCAGAAAAGTAATATTACTTTTCTTACACTGTTAGCTTCACTAGGACAGCTGAGATTGGATCACACTGAAAGGCCACATTTGAAGAAAGAAATTAAAACCTAACTGCAAAATTCCACAGGAGAGATGCTGTTGTCTAGAGTAGAATATGTGATGGGACAGTGGTCAAATTTCAGATCCGGTTTGAACACAAACCAGAGAGTATTAACTGAGAGATTCAGGTAAACTGAGAGAAATGATTTGGTATAATGCAGGATACTTTTGGAGCCTGAGCACTGAGAGAAATTGTATTTCATTTTACTGAGATGTAAGAGACCCCTGCAGAGAGCTTGAAATCAAGGTCTCTTTTTCAGAAATGTCAAATTTGTGATGCTGAATTAGACCTTCAATTATAGTTATAAAAGAGACGGTTAACTACGCAAGTTTGAAATTCAGAAAAAAAGTCCTGAAATAGAAATAAAATTTTAAGATTCAACCAGATATAATTGTCAATTAAAGAATGAAATTCATGAGAGATGATGGGATTGTTGGATGAAACCTGTTCATTAATTTTAAAAACAAGTATAACTAAACCAAATAGAATGAGTTTGTTTTTTGTGTGTTTGTTTGCTTGCTTGTTTGTTTTACTATGTAGTTGAGGCTGGTCTTGAACTATGTAGCCCAGATGCCCTCAAACGTGTTGATTCTCCTGGCTCAGCCTCCCAGGGGCTGGGATTACAGGCATGCATACCATGTACAGCTAAGTGTGTTTTCTTGTATGTTTTACTACAGGTACATATATCCAGTTCCCATATATATGTGTACGTATATATACCCATGCTTTTATATCAACATATATCAATATTTCAGTACCACGTATATGTTATCAGTCATAATACTTTTATGATGATATGCCCGTTATTATGAGACTTGTCCAAAAGCATATCTAAGGAAGAAAATGATAATACCATGGAATTTTAAATTAGTGTTCCTGTTCTAGAAAAGTATAGCTCAATAGTCACCTGTAATCTTCTATCTATCTATCTATCTATCTATCTATCTATCTATCCTTACAGTCTATGACTACCACAGCTGCATTATACAGTGTCTATTGCCTTGCTCTGTGTACTGTACATTCAAAGGTCCGCTGCAAGCCTTACAGTCCAAGTGAATGGATCTGTCAGCCTGCTGATCCTATACTGTGACAGACTGCAGTGGTGAGCAGGGCTCTCCTTTCTCCTCTCGGGAAACACTACACAGTGTTGCTCATCTCTGCAGTTATGAAGGGCTCTGAGCAGGGAAAGCGATGTACCTTCATTCCAGGGCTGGCACAGAACATCCCATGAACGCTCCTCTGTGTGTTTTCTTCTGCTGCTGAATTGGATGCAAGTCATTTTGATGATATTATAAAACAAGTTCTTAAAATGTTGTCTTCATCCAGTTTTGTGACTCCAGTACTCCAGTACTTTAAAGATCTAAATCTTTATCTTTCAATGCTATAATTGTTTATCTATCAAATGATATATTTGCATCAATCTGCCACTTGTGAAATATAAAGCAGATTGCTTATGAGAAAGGCGTGTTTTGTCTGAATGACCAAATGATTTCTCCTTATAAGTAAAATATTTGCAGTGCTAAGGAATTCTATTTGTAAAGTTAGGATGCCCAGTGCCAAAGTTTCCATTAGTCCCGCTCCAAACTTCACCAGTTAGAGCTCCAACCTGTTTCCTTAAACATGAGCATGGCGTCATCCTAGGTTTGAGTCTCCCCTATTATCCATCACCTCAGTCACACTGCCACATTGTCCATATCTTCCTGTATTTAAATATTGACACTGTTAGGTGAAGTGTATGTGTATAAGAAGCCAATGCACAAATGAACTCTCCCTCGGTGAATATATATTTATAGGAAAAGGAACTAGTTAAATTGAGTAATCCATAATATCAATACAAGATGACTAGATATACTCACTCAGTTCATAATAATAATTTTGTCAACAACAGTGGAACAAAATTAATCTTAATTTAGGTTTTATTTATCTGAGACAGTTTACAAATGAGTACTACTAACAATTTTAAGATTTTTCTCTTCTTTGCATCCACTGATTCCCAGCCTTGCTTTGATTAACCTTTCCTTCCTGTCCAAACTATACTTTATTAAAGTGACTCAGATGTTTCCCTGGCCCAAGTCTGTTGGCTCCAACTGACTTTGCTTTGCTTTCACATTTTAATTGTTATGGTTCAGATGTGGGCTTTGCATGTCCCCCTAGGGTCCATGTGTTCAGACTTAATCTCCATTGGCAGGTTTTAAAAGGTGGGTTCTTAATATGATTATGTTGCTTAGAGTTGGGGCCTTTAGCAGGCTATTAGGATTAGATCAAATCATCAGGGTGGAGATCTCATGATTGAATCCTGGTGACTTTATAAGAAGGAGAGACCAAAGGAGAGACACACACATGTGCACTCTGTCTCTTGCCATGCCATGTCCTATGCAACCTTGCAATTTTGTCAGCAGAAAGCTGATCACAGATGTAGGCTCTAACCCCTCCGCAACAGGGAGCCAGATAAACCTCTTTTCTTTATAAAGCACTTGATCTTAGGCACTTCATTATCGTAATACCCAATGTCCTAATTCCTTGAAGTTGAGTTGTTTTTTGTTTTATAAGTTCTCAGAGAATAAAGTGGTCTTCAAGTACAGATAAGTAGTTTAGGTTGACAACCTTTGGCCTGCTGGAGGTCTTTAAATTCTTCTCTTAACGCTTAAAGATAAATGATGCCTGTATCCAACCCATAGATTTTAAGGAGCCCTGTTTTTTCAAATTCCTCTTGGGAAATAATTTTCATAGACTCCCAAACTCCATGCAGGTTGTCACTTGTCACATTTGAAGCTTAATCTGCCAAACTATCTCATTTTGGACTCCTAAATATCGACTCATACAGCAGGTTTCTTCACATGTCTGACAATTGTTTGCTAGAGGCTGCTTTGTCCTGAGCACGGGAGTAACAAATTTCTTTGTTCTCCAGAACAGGGTTTTGCTAAACTCTTACACTGCAACTTCAAAGGTGGCTTGGGAGTAGCAAAAGGACATACTTAGAGTGACTATGACTGCACAGACTGATCCTCTTATTGTCACCCACCACTCTAACCTCCCTTTCTCCCTGCCCTGTGGTGAGTAGTAGGAAACAAGAAGCTGTCCCTCCAGGAGATATCATACACTCCCAAACATGGAGAAGACCTTCAAGTAAAAGCAAACACATTTTTGCAAGTGTCTGCTCTATTAGGTCCTCAATCACAGTACTCACAAGATACCAGATGTTCAATGCATTTTGTGCTACACTAAATCCACTGCATTTTCTTTTAGATCATCAAGGTTTTTAAGTACTGTAACTTTTACTCCAGTTTACCTCATAGTTCTTTAGGACAGAGACTATTTAAATGTAAGTTTACTTTTTAGTTTGCCTCCTTCTCACTTTCTTGTAGTTGGCAGGCTACCAGATTGTGCTTACCCGCTTGTGTTATCGCTCTAAATGTTGTATGGGGTTAATTTTTTTACTTGGAAGAAGTCTTTCTCCTAATACATATGACCATCTGCAACTCTCACTGTCCAAAGTTTCTAATCCAAAGCTTTGGAAATGAAGTTTACTTAAGGAGAGTCAAAACATATTAAGAAAACCATAAACAGCTGAAATCTCCATATGTTTCCAACACTTATCAAAAATGCATGTGGTGTGGGCCTGCAGGATAGAAATAATTTAATCATTTTTAAAAGACAAAGCAAGCAAATTATTTTAATAGCATTATACTTTACTAGTGAAAAAAAATCATGATTCCCTGAAATGTTACATAATGTTTTATGTAAAACAAGAAAACTTACCAGAAAGGTACTATAGTAATTTGGAGTTCAAATACTCATAGATTCTTCTAATTTGTCTTTTCCTGGTAGTCAGCAAGAGCCTAATGCTCTGGTTCACTACTCAAAGAGTTGCTTTTTTTTCAGTAAATTAAATCAATTTCCATTTGTTCTGGGTCTAGGAAATTTTATTTTCTCTTGTCTTTATTCAATTTTCAATTTGTTCTTCCCAGAGCATAAATCAATGTCTTCCTTGGATTTCATGGCAGGTATTCCTATTCTTTTGCATTATTGTACAGCCAGGAAAAAAAAATCATTATAGGAAGCATCATTCCAAACCTTGAAGCTATAGTGTGGTATAAAGCAATCATTAGTATCAGGCCATTTCTATCTCTATAGAAAATGCAAAAATCTTAATGTTCAAGTAGATGAATATCTCAGAATCAATAATGTAAGTTCTTTTTATAAACCATTTCAGCACAATATCACAGGACAAAAACAGCATAAACCAAAAAAATATTGTTCTTACTTCAGAGGAGCTTAGGTCATAATGAAGTTTTTGTTAAAATTTTTGTTTGGGGGATGGGAAATTTTATTAGCTGATACACACAAAATAAAATTGAACAAATTGATGCAATACTGTTCTGTGTTTAAATTCATGTATGCACTACAAAATGTTTAACTCCATTTAAACAAATTTATTGCCTCAAACATTTATCATTTCTCTATGATGAAAATGTCCAAACCCTGCCTTCTAGCTTTTTGAAATGTACAGTGAATTACTGTTAACTGCAGTCACACATCTGTCCAATGGTTCAGCCCAAATTTGTGCTCCTAGCTCAGTGTAACTCAGGATCCATCTATCAACTGTTCCCCAGGGATCACCTGTTCTTCTCTTGCCAGGCTCTTGGAGCTACCATTCTACACTAAACTTTTATCAGGTCAATATTTTTTATATTCCGCATCTAAGTAAGACCATGTGGTGCAAATTTCGGTGCTGACCGGTTTCACTTAACATATAGATCTGCAGTTCAATCCAATGTTGGCATCAATGGCAGGATTTCATTCTTTTTTATAGCTGTATAGTATTCTAGGCATATATGTAACATGATTTTATCAATCTTTCTGTTCATAGATAAGTAAATTTTTTTAACTCCTTAGCTATTGTGAATAGCACTTCAGGGGATATGGAAGTGCAGATGTCTCTTCAACATATTGATTTCATTCCTTTGGATATGTTTTCAGTAATTTGATTACTGTTAAATTTATTTTTAATTTTTTAGGAACCTTCCTATAGTTTTCCATAAAGACTGTTCTACTTTTACATTCTCACCAACAGTGTGCAAAGGTTTGTTTTCTTCACAGACTTGCCAACACTATCTTCAGTCTCTTTGATAATAAGTATTCCCTAGGAGAAGTCTGCCTGCTTTTAGTTTAGGTTTTAAAGTAGTACCATGTTAGTTTGCCAGAACTTCCAGAACAATATTGCACAGACTGTGCATTTAACAACAAAAATTTGCTTTCGCACAGCTCTGTAAGCCAGAAGTCTGGCATGAAAGTATTAAGAAGGTTGTTTTTTTTTTGGACACCTCTCTCCTTGGCCTGTGGGTGAATGTCTTCTCTCTGTATCTTTGTCCTATAATTTTCTTTGTGTGTGTGTGCTTGTCTTTTTGAAGACACCAGCTATATTCGATTAAGGTATATCCTATTGACTTCATATATTACTCAGCTTTTCATCACCATAAACAAATATCTGAGGAAAAAAACCAGCATAAAGTTAGCAAAGGTTTATATCAGGTCATAATTTTAGAGGATTCAGTGGTTGGATGGCTTTATTGCTTCTTAGTCTATGGTAAGTCAGAAGTATCATGGCAGAAGATCAAGGTGAAAGGAATTCACTTAGCTCATGACAGCCAGGAAGCAGGGATGAGAGAGTCTAGGGACAACATCTACCTTTCTAGGTCCCTCCCCCAGGGACCTACTTCCTTCAACTAGACCATGTTTCCTAATGGCCCATTCAGCTATGAACTCATGAGATGATGAGATCAGCACCTTCATGATCCAATCGCCTTGTAAAATCCCCATCTCTGAATGGATGAGCCTTTTAGGGGACATTTTTTTTCAAAACCTTTACACCTCATTTTAAATTGATTAGCTCTGTAATTACTACCCTATCTCCAAACACAGTCATACTCTAAGGTATTAAGAATTAGGAATTCAGCATAGAAATTTGAGGGGCAAGGACACAATTTAGTCAACAAAAGGTAAGATGACTTGTAGATAATACATTTTGTAGCTGGACAGAAATCAGAGAAACTTGGTCATGAAAATTAACTGTGATACATTGAGACTTGTCATCTCCAATTGTGTTAGGGTTTGGATTTAAATTGTCTCCCAAAAGCTCATGTGTTCAGAGGTGAGGATTCTGGAAGACAATTAGATAATGGAAGATTAACCTCATTAAAGGATTACTCTATTCACTAGTTCATAGCTGAATGGACTGGTAGGAGGTGGGGCTTGTTTGGAGGAAGGACCCTAGAAATAGGCTTTATAAGGACATTTCTTATCCGAAGCAATGACCTCTTTAGCTCCTCACTTCTCTATGCTTCCTAGCTGGCATGAGATGAACAGAGCTCCTCCACCATGCTCTCCTACTCTGGTGTTCTTGTCTTGGAGCCAGCTAACTATGGACTGAAACCTCTGAAACCATGAGCCAAAATTACTTCTTCCTCTTTTTAGCATGTCAAGTATTTTGTACCATTGATAAGAAGGTGACTATTGCAATCTACTATAATAAAAGCTGAAAACATAGAAAATAGAAATGCCTATTGGTACCTGTAAGTGTTAAAATACTGGTGGCTCAAGGCAAAGACTTTTTTAAACTTCTCCCTTATGTATCAAGTAGTTTAATGTTCTTTCCATTCCCATTCTCTTATAAGGCTCCACCACCTCTTCTGCATCTCAAAGCCTATTTGCATGGACATTATGAACACAGAACTTTGAGGTTTTGCCCTATTACAGAAAGGAGTAAAATTTTTAGCAATTGAAATCAAATCCTATCAATTTTAAGTATTCTCTTATCATTATTTAATTTATAATTTAATTCTTATAGTGCATAAATAAATGTTGCCCTTTCTAAAATTATTTATCAGATGCAAAAATGATGGAATAAATGACAGATAATTTGTTTTAGATTATTACTCAGCCTCAAACAACAGAGCTCAAGATTAAATGGAGTTTGAAAATCAAAACTCATTTAAACTAATTGATATTTTTCATGGTGTACCACAAAAAAGGAAGTTAGAATGAGTATCACTATTGTCAGGGCCTCACTTCTGTGGTTGTTAGGAAATTATAGGTTAATCCTGGTGGTAGGGAGCAGTTATAAAGGGGAAAAAGAGTTTAATGTTTGGACATGTACTTCATTATTTTAAAAGCTACTTCCAAAGTCCTTCCAAAGTGAATTTATAATTTTGCAGGTTTTAACTAAGAACCTCTTAGACGAATGGTATTAAAGCTCTTTATATTCAGTGCTGTCTAATTAATGAAAAGTATAACAATACAGTGCAGAATTGCTAAACTCCGACCATTTCCACTGGGAATTGTACTGTATATATTAGTGATGTCAAATGAATACACATTTCAAAAATCCAGTAGTTCTTAATTGGTGCTCAATAATATAACTGTCACTGCGTTTTATGATAGGCTTGTTGATAGTGCTATATGTGCAGAAATCTAGGTGGCTGACATTTTCAATGGTTGTCATCAATTTTAAGGGCTCTTTAAATGCATTCTGTATTGTTTCTGAGTTTACCTCTAGGGTCACCTGTAACTTTTTTTGTGTTTGGTTATTTTAACTGTAGATATTTGAAGAGAAGAAGTAGGAGCAGGAGGACTAGGAGAAGGAGGAGGAGAAGGAGGAAGAGGAGGAGGAGGAGGAGAAGGAGAAGGAAGAAGAAGACGAAGACGATGAC
Source organism: Fukomys damarensis (assembly GCF_012274545.1). Classification (NCBI taxonomy): domain Eukaryota; kingdom Metazoa; phylum Chordata; class Mammalia; order Rodentia; family Bathyergidae; genus Fukomys; species Fukomys damarensis. The sequence continues at coordinate 19,370,520 of NW_022900922.1, forward strand.
GATGACGAGGATGACGAAGAAGAAGAAGAAGAAGAAGAAGAAGAAGAAGAAGAAGAAGAAGAAGAAGCAGCAGCAGCATAAGACCCAAGACCTGTCATGTAAAGGTACAAGATCCCAATAATGAATGCAACTGTACTGTATACCTAAAATTTGCCAATAAACTCAATGAGGAAAAAAAATCCCCAAGGTATTTAATTCTGTGGCTTTCCTAGATCATGAATGTCAAGGACAATTATGGCTTAGTTCATTTCAGTCACTGAAAGTTTTTATACAGTTGTTGATATTTTAAAAATACAGCAATTAAACATTTTCTTGTGGAACATGCTTTTAAAATGCTAGTATATTTTAAAAGAAAGAAATTTCAAGTGAGCTCTCACTTAAATCAAGGATAGTGTCAAATGATTAAAAAAAACAGAAAGTAAATTGAATAGATTAAATTGTTCTAAGCTTTCACAGCTAAGCTATTAGACCTGTTCCAATAAAATAAACATGTCAAGTGAAGGCATTTGTTTTATCCCAATTTCGGCTGTGGAGCACCTGTTAAACCAAAAGCAGTTTTGCAGCACAGATGATCACAAATACTTTATTTAAAATCTTTTTTTAAAAGTTTCATTACTTTCAGTATTATGTCAAAATCATATGTGGATATATGTATACACAGAGATCTATATATACGTATTATGTGTGACATGTACTATATAGTAGTTTATATATATATATATGCATTATGTATGACATGTAGTATATAGTTGTTTATACTAATGACATGCAACAAATAATAAATGCTAGATTTTATGTAAAATACAATGAATCATATAACATCTCCTTTTTAGTGGCCTCTTTAAGAAAAATACAATATTTTTGAGAACATGTATTTTTTCAAACAATAACAACATTCAGAATATTGTTGCATACATAATAAATACTTGATATTTGTTTATATAATTTAATTTGACAAAAACAATATGCCATAAGATTTGTTTTCTTTCTCCTTTGGAATTCTTTCCTGGCTGAAAAGCTACTACAAACATGGATGAAAACTAAGCTAAAGAACAAAAGACAAGCAAGTAATGCCTTTCTATTTCATTTTATTTAAGTATAATGAGTTGATTTAAGTGATTTTGGTTTTCTTAATAGAAAGAAAGAAGATTCGTTTAGGAATATAACTGTCTCTTTTTAGCTTTCCCATGAATAGAATGAGAAGTTAGATTCATTCATAGGACAATGGATGCATATCGATGATATACTCCTAAGTGAAATAAATAAGTCACACATTTTTAAATTCCGAATAGTTTCTCTGGTGTGAAAAACTAGTAGTACATAAGATCCTAATGATATAATTGACAATGTGAAATAGGAAGAAAAGGGCTAAAGGCGTAGGGAAAATGGGAAGGGTAGGGGAAAGATAATGAGGGAAAAGAAAAAATACAAGAAATGAAAAAATGGAATTAAAGTGTTTGTAAGTGGGGAGGGGAGGAGGGAGTGAAGGGAGGGTAGGGATAAGGGGAAAAAATGAGAACCAAGACCTGTCATGTAAAGGTACAAGATCCCAGTGATGAATGTAACTCTACTGTATACCTAAAATGTACCAATAAGCTCAATGAAGGAAAAAAATAAATGTATCCAACCAATTGAGAAAAGAAAAGGTTAGACACAATAGCATAAAATTATTTCTTCTTATAGACAAATGTTGGGATGAAAATGAAAAAGCAACACATCATGAATGAATTAATTACTTAATTAAGTAATTAATGCTTAATTACTCTGATTTAATTTTTCACTCCCCCTTCCTTTTTAAAATAAATTATTCAGTAGCAAGGATGGTAAGCACAATTCATTAGCAGGACAAGAAAGTGGGAAGGTTGGTGAAAGAAAAGATATTCCAGACATGATGTCTGGAAGCCTGCTGGTAGGTTGGGGCATTCTGAGTCGCCTGTAATGACAGTAAGATTTTCTGGTCATGCTTCATTCTTGGCAAGAGAACTGGAGCTGACTGTCAAGTGCTGCTTTCTATTTCAGTAGAGTTTCAAAGAAATTCAGAAATGGATTCATTGGAGTCCCACAATTTTCTAAATAGTGGCAGTTTCATATTAAGGAAAGAAATAACTGAAATGGGACATAAAAGATAAAAGTTTTTTTCCTCAAACATTGGCCTTCCTATGCTAATAGTCATGATGATATCATCCTTATCTACATGGCCTTCGTTGCTTAAAAAACAGCTGACACTACACTTCTGGGAATTTGGAGAACAATTCAGAAGAACAAGGGCAGTAGTATTGCCAGTTCCCACACCGTCAGAGATCACAGTATGGAGCTGCACGGTGAATCTGTATGGCACTGTACCCGCTTGAAACTTTGTTGTGACATAGAAACCATCTGTTCTTGGCTCTCTATCCCCCCTGTTCTTTACCTCTACTTCACGTGTTGGTTTTCCATAGCTGACCACTGGGGCACGTATTCCTTCCTAGGAATGAATAGCTCACAGCAATCGCCCTCTCAATGTCACACCTGCCTGCAACATCAGGCTCCCTGGAACCAGGATTTTCTCTCCTTGTTTACATTCTTAACGCAAAGGAGACGTTCGTGTAGTATGAGGGAGAGTTCATAAAATGATGTTATGTTGGCAACTGTAAACTTTAGATAGATTACGAACAAGGCAAATGGAGAATATGAATTTATTTATCCTCAAAGCTAATTTCTGTTAGATAAAAAAAGAAAAATCGATGTAGATGTAGTTTCCTCTTTCCAAAAATCTCTGTGTCAACTTTACTTACCCTGAATGCAAATGAGAACAAAACGTTAGCATTTAGGAAGTGAGAAACACCTTGCAGGCCACTGCCTGCATTTGAGCTGTCCAAGAATCTCAGCATGCATTTCAAATTCGGTGTCCTTTTGGTCAATCATGACCCCCAAAGTCTGTCATAATCAACTGAACTGACACAAAATGATTTTTGCTCCAGGGACACAATAATCAAGCTGGAAATATTGGTAATTTGGGCCACTCTTGAAAGCCCAGAGAGTGCTCTGGTTTGGGCATTCGTCAGTAATTCAGTTTGTTTGACTGTTAGAAGTGACCCTCCAGGCATAAAAGGATGTTTAGTCATCAAACAAACAAGATTACTGTATCTTGGACTTCTGCCACTGGAAACCATTATGGGGTGCGTCATGAGGATGGGGTGGAGGCTCAGATAGGAAACATCAGGTTTTTGTCCTTCAGAGGCGTGTTTCAGTGACATTCACTTTAACTTACTAGCAGACTTTGAACGCCAGCCATTTTCTTTATTTGCAGTCCCTCCCACGCAGCGTGGACTGTGCAGAAGGGTCCCTGCTGGTGTCTTCAGGAGCTTCCTACCCAGGGCAGAAGACACCGCCACAAAATAATTAAGACAAATTATTATCATAGACTCACATTTTCAAAAGAAATGTTATATTCGGTGAACATTTGTTTTGCTGCTTATATCGTAGAGATATTTTGACCACGGAAGCCATGAAGATCAGCAAATCAAATTTCAATTTCTTGCCGACCGTCTGGCAGACTATGGAAGACAACCATCGCCTCTCTCCTCAATTCCTTGTTTCTAAGATTAACGTGCACAGCTTTGCTGTTTCCAGTTCTTTTGCATGAGCCAAATACCTTAACCTCATGTATCTATGTGGCAGATTGATCTTGGACATTCAGTGTCTTGCGGAGGTAGGCAGGGGCCTTATCACAGGGGAAGAATTGTGCTGGAGTTTGAGTCATGCTCACTGATTTCCGGAGCAACTACTCTTACACTGTTTCATGATCCCTTTGCCACATGCAATGACCTTATTGAAAATGACTCTTCCCTCAACTCTATCATCTTAAGATAAATTAAACCTTCTCACTGAATGTTCGGGTCTACAAAAGAAAATAAAGCTCTCACAATGGATAATCTAAAATAATTTAAGCAGTACAGTTCATAACAGAATTCCATTCCTCAGCATCTCACAGTCTTCTGTCTGATCCTTTGGCAAGTTTTCTTTTTCTTTTTAAAAATCTTTACTTGATGGTGATTTTTCACTAGAGCCCTCTTCATTCAAGGTGGTAATTACATGGTTTCCAAGAGTTTAAATTAAAACACATGCTGAGAGACACCATGCCAGGAAGATCTAGCATGTTGTCCCTAGATGTGAATTTGCACAAATGGCAATGCTAGGGCCATGGTATTTTACCAACAAAATAAATAATTGAAGTTATTTCCCCATACATGCGCTCCACTTTCTTTATGGATAATAATTACAACAATGTGCTCAGATCTGAGAAAGGATATTATTAGATAATACCTGAAATTATTATGAGTGGCCTCATCAGCTACTCTAGGCAAAGTATAACTGCCCTGTTTCTGCACATTATCAGAAGCAGACAATGCTGCTGAACGTTATTATGTAAGTATTTTAAGTTTCATTGGGTGAAAACATTAAATTTAAGCTCTCTGTGATAGCAATACCTCTGAAGTATATGTGTCTGGTCAGGGGTGGGGTTCTGTAGGGACCAGGGGGCTTCAGTGGAAAGGGTAATGCATTGTGAAGGAAAGGTACCTTTCCTTTCTCATTACATATGGGGAATAGAATCTTCTTAGTTCTCATCTGCTAAGGAGAGCAGAGCTCTCTGTCAGAGTTATATCATTGAAGACATAACTGTAACAATGAACTCGCTGAGAGTTTGCAAGGCTGCTGTGTTGATTTTGAAAGTCTCCCTTACTGGAAGGTAGAAAGCATGAGATGGCTGATAACATGACAACCACAAAGGAGAACAGATTCTCCCCAGTCCGTGGGCCATCTTCCTGCTGTTACCAATCTCAGCAGTCATGCCAGAAGTGTTACTTCTGCTCAGTCTGTAGAGTCTCTGTCTGCTAAGATAGTAAAGCATGTTGTAAGAAACTCAAAGCTGGAAGGGAATTGGTTGTGTCCCTTACAATCGGAATCTGCTCTCTTTTGGGAGTAGGGATAAGTAGCAGATAACATGGAATAACCCTTAAGGCCTCTGTCTGCGTGGCAGTCTACAAGCATTTCACTATATTAGAGGTCATCACAATGGTGTGGTTGGCATTCAGTATTTTGTTTATTTGGTTTGGGATATTTTTGGTTTAGGGTGTTTACATTTTTTTCTTTTTGCAACTTTTGATTAAGCTTCACTTTGGCTAATTGTCCTCATAACCTGGGCCATATTTCTAAATGCAGTTAGGGCGTATTGTTCTTTATAATCTAAATATTTGCACGTACCTGCCCTCACATCTCTCCTGTACTCTTTATGCAATCTGTGCAGTGAGCTGACAATCATCTCCTCCAGTGGCCATGACTTTCTTCCCTCAGGGGCTCTGCTGGCTTTGCACGGGTGCCTAAAAGACGCTTCCAACGCCCTTCTCCTTGTTTACTTCATTGGTTTTTCCAGTTTCATGTCTCAAATGCTGTCATTCCCGAACCCTCACCAGCTGTGAGCACCAGGAGCGGGAGGATGGTGTGTACTTATTCACCACTGCTTCCTTCACGCCAACCACAACTCCTTCATCCAACCAGAAATTGCTGAACAAGTGGATTACAGGAAACCCTAAGACACAATTATCGGAGAACTTCACATGAAATAGTCGCAGGGGAACGGCATGCTTCTTGTCAGAGTGTTTAAGATTTTCTCCAATCTCCCTACATATGTCCATGATAGACATTTCTTTCCGTTCCAAGTTGCGAAAAATATCTCAGGACTGAGTACCTGCATTTGTGTATTTATTTATTTATGCATTAGTTTCTCCATTCATATGAATGGATTGATAATTGAATGTTTCCTTCTGTTTTCTGGCTGATGTGAACACAGATTCAAATTTCTGGCTGCTTTGGTCCACTGACAAACTCTTCAGAATACATCATATTTTATTTGTGTCCTCATTTTCTTGGAATTTTTGTTCTAAAAATTGCTTGATAGGACTTTTCATTTTTCTTTTATAGATATTTTATTTATTTATTTATTTATTTTTTGCAGAATGAGACAAAACCTAAATAAATGCATGCACTTTCATTTTCAAAGTCTTTAGAACTTTTCACTATGGGTATATGTGCCCTTTATTTTTATATTATTATAAATTCAAAGTATTTTATTTATTTATTTATTTATTTTTTGCAGAATGAGACAAAACCTAAATAAATGCATGCACTTTCATTTTCAAAGTCTTTAGAACTTTTCACTATGGGTATATGTGCCCTTTATTTTTATATTATTATGAAAATTCAAAGAATTCCTTTTCACAAATGGTTAACCAAAGTCAGGGAGAGAAATCTAATTTTTGTGTGTGGTAAAGAAGGTCGCTACTATTATAATGAACTAAAAAGCTTTTCCACTGGATATGCTTTAGATTTAAACTGTAGTTTATGTCTTGAAGGAGAAACTATTGGACTGGAAATTTAGGTTAACTATTTGGCACTGACCACTATTCTAAAGAGAGTTTATTTATTTATTTATTTATTTATTTATTTATTATTTATTTATTTATTTATTTATTTATTGGTACTGGGGATCGAACTCAGGATCTTGTGCTTGCGAGGCGGGCAGCGGAACCACTGAGCTAAATCCCCTGTAACCTGAAAGCATTATGAGTCTCTTAGGCTGTATGTTCGTACCATAGGAGGTTTCACATAGTACCCATTCATATTTACAAAGTGCTTTTCCTTGAGTTTGATTAGTCATTTGTCAAAGGAGTCTTGCAGGTCGTGTCACTTTCCGTCTCTCTATTTTTACAAGGCAATGATGCAACAAAGATGTGGACACAGGCAATGATTTGCCCCGGGCTTAAGTCTTTGCCTGCCCGGTGCAGCACAACGCCCCTGCAGTCTGGTGGAGGTGGGGTCTGTGCAGTCTGTTCCAATGTGCTTGTAGTCATTTTTCTCAATTATATAGCTGTGTTCAGGGTATGTGAACATACGTAACATGAACAAGTTATATTAGGCCATTCTTCTGTTGCAAGTCAGTTAGAAGTTTAAAACACAAAGTCGCCACATCTTTGAGACGCAGGACTCAAAATTCCCAGGGCTGGTTTTAAGTCTCTTAGGGTGAATAGAGAAAAACAAGTAGAGAAGATACATGTGAGTCTGGAAGGTGCTAGTTGTAGATCCTGAGTATAAAGCTCATGCACCACTTTCCCTTAATGAACATCTAATTCAGTAATACAACACAGTGTCTGTTGTCAGGACTACACATCTGCTATCCACATCCTATGGAGTCATACATCTCTGCAGTCTCCATTATCCTGTGGAATCCACGCATGGGCATCTGGAGAAGCACAGCTGGCTGCCCTGGAGAGTGAAAACTGATCTGGAGTTTCAGATGCTCTCAAAGGCTAAAAAGCAAATCTAAATATATATATATATATGATCTAGAGAGAGAGAGAGAGAGAGAGAGGAGAGAGATGGATACATATTCTTTATTGAAACATGATGGCAAATATTATGAGAATATAAAGAGTCTGTGATAAACAAGGATCTGTAATATAAGAAGAATCGTAGTAGGGAAACAGATATATAAAACAGAAATGTATTTATTGTTTTTATTATTATAATAAGTATTAGAATTGGCTCCCTTGTGATTACGGAGGCTTAGAAGTCCTACCATTTGCAATCAGCAAGCTGGAGAGCCAAAGATATAAATAGAAATCCAAATGTAGGAGAAAACCAACATTCCAGTTCGTGGACAGGCAGGAGAAAAAGACACCTTCCTTTGTGTCCCATTTTGTTCTACACCCACACTGGGCAGTTATGTGTGTTACCAACTCAAACAGTTTGTCTGAAGCTCCCACTCAGACACACCCAGAAAAATGCTTAATTTGGGAACTGGGCCTGGCTGAACTGACAAGCAGAATTCACTGCCACCAGCATACATTGAAATGCATAAGTGTACTTCTCTATGCATACATGGGGGTTTCTGCTGTCTCTGTTCTGCCAAAGCCCGGGCTTCTATGGCAGGCAAGAGGACGCCAGCGATCCTCAGGTCCTGGCATTGATCCACGCCCAGTAATGCTGACCTGTGTAGTAATGAGACATTGTAGAAAGGCTGGAGCTTGAGCTCAAGTGAAACAGAGTTGAAAAGGCTTCTGCCCCTTTTCCCCCTTCCTCCTTAGTGAAGACAGCTCAGCACTTCACGGCGGGTATGTGAAAGCAAGAAGAAGCTGCATGGTCAAGGACAAACAGAAGCACGAAGCCCCTGGACACAGGATGTGCTACCTGAAGGCATATCTTCAGCTCCTGTGACTCCTGGAGGTTCCTGCAGTAACTGCCCACATCAGCCACATGAGTGAGGCTGAACCAGAACCACCCAGCTGGATCCTCCTGGATTCCAGACCCACAGAAGCCGGGAGAGAGAACAGCATGTATCTGTATTATTACTGCAGTGGAGATGTACTGCAATATATTTAATAAAGCATATCTGTAATTTATAATATAATATTTATATGACCTCTATGTCTTCAAATAATTTATGATGCAAAAACCAATAATTAATGCAGCTTCCATATTGTAAAAAAAGTCCAGAGCAAGACAGAATGTTTGAATTGCTATGACAGGATTGATGATAGTTCGGAGAGGACATTTTATCTAAAGAGCAAATCCTCTTCTGATCCACGCTAACTCCTCTTCCAGTTGGTAAGGTGGCTGAGCAGGACTTAGGCCATATTCTGTAAAGAGATCTTTTAGAATATTTATGTCTACTTTGCCTTGCTCTAACCTATTCATAGAGTTTGGGATGTTGGTATAATTTTCAAAACTTTTTTTAATAGTAAAGTATTGGACTGTATACAGTTATATATGCAGAAATATTTAATGTCACTCCCATAGCATAGTTCTTGCTCACATCCATTATGAATTGGCACAGAAGGGAGAGGTGACAGCCTGAGCTCAGGAAAGGGATCAGCACTGCCAGGTGTCCCCACGAGGAGTGTGCTGTGCTGTTAAAAGCTGTACAGCCTGTGTCTCCCTGGAAAAACAATTTGAAGTTAATCCACTAATAAAAGCAGCCAATGAGTTACAGTACGGAGTTACTATTTTGTGAGGAAGCTTTGACAACTCCATAAAGGAGGGGAGGTTTTCTCATGCTTTTACAAGAGTCAGAGAACGGATCTGATCGCAAAATAACCAGGAAGGTTGACCAGAAATCTGTTAATCCTTGAAAGGCTCCCAGGTGGGATGGGGTGGCCCTTTCAGCAGGAGGCAGGGGAGTTTGCTAGGAAAGTTGTCGTCTTAATGGAGACGAGGGTGTGCATATGCGATTAACATGAAAGGAGTGGTTCAGGCACTCTGGTGCTCAGTGGAGGGAGCCTGGAGTAGCATGTGTGATCCCGCCATGTCTAACTGTATGCAGGTGCAGAGAAATGAACACCAAAAGTCTGGGCTAGGAAGAATGGGAGACAGGGACTAGAAAGCTTTTTTTCCTCAATATCCAGAAAAGAATAACAATGCGCAGGGGCCCATCTGCGTCTACCTGAAAGCGGACGGAAAGACAGGTCCTCCCCTTGTAATCAAAGCTTCATTCCACCTGTGTTTGAACTGTGATTACTATACACTGACTTAATCCACAAGGGCCTCAAACAAAAACATATTGACTTAGTTGACAAGATGCACTGGGTGCCCGCTATGTTTGCTGGGAACTGAAGATGCACTTGGAAATGAGAGAGACCTAGTCTTACTCCACGCTCCATATATCTCCTACTTCTGATAACGTCTTACGTTATCTCCACTTCAGGACTGATCCCTGAACTACAGCAAAGCACTTCCCAGAAGTACCAGATCAAACGCACTAACATTTTTCCTTGACCTTGTATTTCTGGACAGCCCCTACCTTTTCTCCTCTTGGTCTCAGGTGTTCTGAAGTGTAGCATTGCTCTCAACTCCTCTTTATTGCTCACTCCCCACCATTGCTGTTCATACCGCCATACTGGAATGGCACTGGGTCTCTTTATAAGCTTCTCACGAATTTCTTCCAAGAGCACTAGGAGATTTAGAGCAGTCATCATCATTGCTTCTTCTGCCTCCTGGAAAGGCCCTTTCTCTTATTTCTCCCGATATCCTGATACTTCCTTCTCAGCCTTTGGCGGCATCATTAACTCATTGTTCAGCCTGAAGTTTCAGTCTGAGTGTCCTCTTTCTTTCCATTCCATATCAGAGGTAAAGTTACCTGAACACATCTTCTCCTGGTACAATTCTGAATAGCTCATCTTTTCAGGACTTGCTTCTTGATCTGGCACAGTTTTAGAGGTGGGTAATCCAGAAATACACCAAAGGGATGTGTTATCACCCTTGTGGAATTTGTCGCTAGCCAGAGAAAACAGGAAATAATTCCTATGTCAAGAGGCCATTGTGCTATGATGAAGCTCTTGGATTCATAACCTCCAACTCTCTTTCTCAAGTTCTAATTTTTCTCTTAATCTCTAGTCCTATCTTTCTAGATGTCCCAAACATTCCTCTGAGTATTTGAACTCAACATATTCCCAAATAAATTTATCATTAATTTGTCTCCAACTAACACCTCCTAGAAAGTTCTCCTTTTTGTTCTTTCTCAGTGACTAGAACCATCGTGTACTTGGTTGCTTAACTTTTGGTGTCTTTTTGTATTGCCAATAGCATTGTTTTTCTAAATTCTAACAGCATGTCTTCATCTTCAAAAAAATTCTGCTAGGGGCTCTCCATGTAAGGTTAAATCTAAACACGTTAGGATGGCAGAGAGTTTTCCACAGTCTTGTCCCTTGCAGATACCTCCCAGAATATCTTTATTATCTTCATTCATTCGCTTAATCTGGTGCTTTTGGAAAGTGTCTCCTTCACTTAACCCCTCCCCATCTCACTAACTTCCACATATCCTTGAGATGACAAGAAAACATTTTCCTAAAAAATACACTATATTTTGTCCTGGAATTGGCTTCTCCAAAGTCTCTTCTTGTTCCCTGAACACACAAAGACCTGTCTGGTCATTGACCATGACCTTATTATATGGTAAATAATTATATTCCTTGTTTTTTCTACTGTATTCAATGGTGACTTCCCTGAAACAAGGACAGTTTTCTTTATCTTTTCTTCCAAAGCATAATGCACATCACTCAATGCAGAAGTTCAACAGAGCTGGCTATTATGAGTGAATCCAGTACAGCATTGGTTCTGAAGACTGGCAAACAAATCAGTGGACTCTACCAACATTATGTCTACTTGTATTTCCACCTACTTAATAAGTGAACCTCTTGGAATGATTTTATATGTTGGTATTCATACACAGTTCTCCTCTCTTTTATAATTTAAACTGGTTTGACTGATAACATGGAGAAATATCCTCCCTAAATCAGTAAAATGTTTTTGTTTCTTTCTACTTTTCCACCAGAAGATAGCTATGTAGTTTTCATGGAGCTATTTTCAACCTCGTAGAAGCCTATTAGAATATTTTAAGTCTTCCTCGGTGACCACCATTCTTGCCCTGCACATGCTGCAATGTGAGCCTCTCCCATTGTATTTACTGAATGAAAACAAAGCCACTGCTGTTCCTGTTTTCTCCCTAGAGCCATCTGTCATCTCTCTCAAGCTAATTTATGCCCCTGTATTTATGAGAAAGAAAGACGAGGAGAGAGATGAATCGAAGAATCCTAGTTAGGAGGAAAAAAAACTCAATATGGATGCCACCTCCAACATAATTTGCATGTTCCCATGCAGTTGGGAACATTTTTCATAGCTGTTTTCTTTCAGGAGTAAGTGGTCTAGCTCTTCTTGTCCTATTAATATCAATGAAGTTGGACGCCTCTAACAGAGGCTCAGCTTACAACAGTCTCAGTGTATGGTGGAACCAGGCACTGTCAGCTGTGGCTGAAAAGTAGGTTTGGAGCTGGCTTTCATTGCAGGGGATGAAAATGAAGTGGTAGCAGTTGGAGAGACCCGGTTTTGTGAAGATGTGCTTATTCTCAAGGCTATGAAGGGAAGGATGCCCTTTGCAGACCCTTGCATCTTCATTCGGTTGCACACTGCTGTGCAGCTATTTTACAAGAGCAGGGAAGTGGGAACTGATTGTGTTCCCAGGTAGATGGCAACGTCTGGGCTCAAGAGTAGCTGCACCTCCTGGAGAAGAAAGATTAATGTATCATGTGCAGCACCCTGGAAAAGAAAGAGGCAAGAAACTTGGTCATAATAAAGCAGGCAAAATAATGATACAAAGTATTTTTAACCCTTCTTAATCATTCATTCATTCTTGAAATTTTTTTGAGTTCCAAATGCTCAACTAGATGTGAAAGATGAATTAGTGAATAAAGATCACAGAGAGGGCCGGGGATTTAGCTCAGTGGTTTCGCTGCCTGCCTCGCAAGCGCAAGGACCCGAGTTTGATCCCTGATACCAAAAAAAAAAAAAAAAAAAAAAAAAAAAA
>NW_022900922.1:19383049-19418926 GCF_012274545.1 Fukomys damarensis
AAAAAAAAAAAAAAAAAAAAAAAAAAAAAAAAAAAGATCACAGAAAAATCAATCTTCTGTAGGGGAAATTAAAGTGATACACATAAGGAATCAATAATACAGTGTATTAGAGGACGTCAGGTATTCTCATTCAAATAGAGCAGGATGAAAGGAATCAGGAAGGCTCAAGGAGGGTAAGTCATTGTAAATGGCACTGGCACCATGTTGAAAAGATGAAACTGAAAACTAAGGGTTGTAGAAGAGAAAGAACTGTGTATCTATTTGAGGAAGATAATTGCATGCAAGGAAATAGTGCAAAGGCTCTGAGACAGGGGCATGGCTATGAAGTTTTTTTGGGGAAAAAAAGCATCTGAAGCAACCCGAGACAACTGAACACTATAGGAAATGAGGATAAGGGGATAAGAGACCAGGAATGAGGACAGATCCCAAATACGTTCATGGGCCATTTGCAAGGGTGTTAGCTTTTACTCTAAACCTATAGGTGAGTCATTCACCAGAGAATCTTGAGCAGAGATGGGTGTCATGTTATAACTTTGGTTTTTATAAAGGTTCTGTGCTTGCTTTTATAGTCTATAGAAAGATTATTAGATCGTAATTAGCAAGGCACTTAAAATATATGTTACCTAGTTTAAACCTGTTAGCAGAATAAATATCATGATCCACTTTACAGACGAGGAAAGAGGAGACAGAGAAGTGCAATCGTTCAAACAAGGTCACACAGATAACAAATGAGAGGTCCAATATCTGAACTATAAAGTGAGCAGCAATGGGTACTCACCAAGCCCTAGAGCAAGGTCTCTGCTAGTTCACTTGCGCTGAGGATCGGTATTGTCAATAGGAGGCTGTATGCATTGAGTCCATAGACTTTTGGGTCATTCTTATTTGAGCTGACTTTTAGGCCGTGTATGACTGACGCGCTTGTAGGCTTTGATCAAAAGAGCTGGAACTTTGAATAAAAAGGTAGAGGCCGTGTTTCTTCCAGAAGAAAGCTCCCCGTCTGTCTCCACAGACGCACCTTCTACTCCTAACACTTCGCTCTTTTCTGAAAGCACCCCGTCTTCCCTGAATATGTAGAGGCCTTACTAGGTCACGAGCACCCGCAGAGCTGCTATCTTACTAAATTCCTCATCATAACTCCATATAGCGTCGTTTGCAAGGTTCTGAAAAACTGACCAAACTAAATAAAAACAAAACAACAGGGGAGAGCAACGCTTTTCCCTGTCCATTGAAGTAAGTCCTGACTTTCTTTTTTTCTTTCTTTTTCTTTTTTTGGTATCGGGGATTGAACTCGGGTCCTTGCGCTTGCAAGGCAGGCCACCGAACTGCTGAGCTAAACCCCCGGCCCTATCCTGACTCTTTCTTAATGAAATTATTTTACATATAACATTTCTATCTTTCGTCGATACTTGTGCAGATAGATAGGTGGCAAAAATAATTAGTAAAGATAAAAATAATTGAAAAACAAATCTTCAAGAACTTCTATCTACCCTACAACTAAAAATTTGAAAAATATCCCAACCCTGAGGAATTCCAGCTTACTGTGCAGGTGAGCCTTGACTTTGACCAGGATATTAAAAAGCAAACAGGAGAAACTTCTCTTCTGCAAATTTATTTGATTATAAATGTTGCAATTACTTTAGGAAATAATCTACAGGATATTGTTAATTTGCCAAATTATTTGATTGCAGACATTAGTTTTCAAACTGTTTAAATTCTCGACTTCCTGAATGTAATCATATGTGATTGAACATGACTTTCTTGTGCTAACTTCGCCAAGGTTATTGCCTCGTCATTTTCTCTGAAACAAATGGTCAAAACACAGGTTCCTGCAATTTTCTTCTGGTAAACATTCATCTAGTTTCAAAGGTCATTACAGAATTCACATGAACTGAAGATCAAAAATGCTAATGCTCCACTGAGGGAAAAAGACAAGGCAAAGGTTTATCACAATCACATGAGGCTCACAGTTTATATCCACAAACTGTTGCACAGAACTATTTTGCCTATTAGTGTGAAGCATAAAAACAATTAGTAGCCTCCAAGTATTTGGCCTCACACCGAGACAGTATGGATAATTGATTTAATAAGAAAATGAATGTGAATCTTTGGGCATAAAGAATAGGCCCTGTAATCTGGTTCAAAAAGTGGCCTTGAAGTCTTTAGGGAGAAGCTGCTCATGAACAGAAATCTCATTAAACTTTTAGTGTGACCTATTTTAAGCCTGGCTGCAAAATACATAATAGTACCATTTTAAACCAGGAAGTAGAGCTAACAAATGAGTGACGAAATGCTTAGCTATAGACAGAGGCCAGTGTGGTCCTCAGGAAAGTTGAGACTTTTCAATTTATAGCATTTGAATGAAAACACCCCTGTACATGAGATGGGTTAAATAGGTCTCATTACTTCCTGGGCACGTTCAATCAGTGTTCGTGCACGCCACTAAATTACTTTTAGCAAATCATTCTGTACAATTCAAAATAGCTGAGTTTTTTTTTTTTTTTGTACTGATTCTGTCATAACTTTCAGGGAGTATTTCTGTTGTTTAATTTTTATTTTCCTTTGGAGTTGGCCCTGAGCAGTTTGTCCACCTCCAATTTATTGTGGATAATTGGTGCTAGTTTCTTAATAATTCATCACTATATTTAGTTGTTTTGCAGTATGATTTTAAATTAAGCAATGTGAACCATATATCAAAACCATTTTGCAAAGACCAAAAATGTGGGACTCTTTAATTATCATGGTATTTTGTTAACTGCAGTAACATTACTAAAATTACCACAAGCATTTCTGTGTTTGATTAGCTCATCTAGTTCTAGTAAGAAGCCACTGGAAAGACTGGCTTGGCTGTGTACACATATTCACAAATGTTCCTAATCTAGGTAAACCCTTATGCAAAGGCATTAATACACTAAGAAAAACAAAAGTGCTTGTTTGTGTACATGTTTGTACACATTTCTTCTATGAGTCAATCTATCTAGCTACCTATTCATCTATGTAATTTACATTTTACCAATTTCCTATATCTATTCATGTCTAGGTCAGTATATTCATACCTAGGTCTAGATACTTAGCAGTTTTGCTACCTAGATGGAAATATAATTTCCTTTGTCTAAAGAAAAGACAGATATAATAATGGCATGGGAAACATATTTCTGTCCTCCTAAGAGAGTCTGCTCACCTTCTTCTTACTTATTGGATCCAAGCAAAACTTTGTAACATAAATCTAACAGTCCCTCTGTTTTCCTTCAGAGGGAAAGATACTACAACAGCTATCATGTTATTTTTATTGATTACTTAAGGTGGACCAATCATTCATCAATGACTTTTCTTTTCTTTGTACTCAGGCCCTATGATGAAGTCCTCACCCTCAAATGTTTAAGGATGGAAAAGTGAGTAGACTATCATCCAATCTTCTACTGGTATATAGCAGCTCTAGTAAAAATCAGTAGAAAAAAAACATTAAGCCACCATTAATTTCAATTTATGATTGGTTTGAGTATTGCAAGTAATTCCTAACCTCTTTCTTTCTTTTTTTCTTTCTTTCCTTCCTTCCTTCCTTCTTTCTCTCTCTTTCTTCTCTCTTTTTTTCTTTCATATTCTGTATGTATGTGAACAGATTTGTAAAACAAGCATCATTGGCAACCAGTTACCATTTGTTTTAACATGAACACTAAGTATACATTGTGTTAAACTACAGAAATTCAATTTATATTACTATGCCCTGTAATATCCTTTCATCACTATTTATTAAACCATCTGGATTTCCTTCAGCATTCTAATATGAAAACAGCTATATTAACTTCATATATTAGGTTTTAATAACTCAGAAAATTGTCTATAACATGTGTTAGGGGATACAAAATGAGCAAGAAATAAAGATTATAAACACGAAGTAGCCCAGTGCATATTAAAACTGCAGTAAAAATCATACTAAATCAAGCAAAGTTTTGATAAAAATATGGCACCGAGTGTCTTATCACAGACTAGATAAAATTAATTGCCCCTTTGGACTCTTATAGAAAGGTCAGATGGAAACTGGCAGCTAACATGTCATTCCTGGGACACTCCTGACTACCTGAGGTAGTAATAGGTTCACATTTCTATGTGAATAGAGCTAGAAATACACTTAATAGTAAGAACTGATTTCCCTATCCAATGCTCTTTCAGCAAATGTATTTTCCTCTAGCAGAGAGCAGACATCAAGTTATCAGCTTCTCTTAGAGCAAGCGTTTTCTAGGTTTTTTTTAATGCATGCTTCTAATTATTTTATGTAGGGAAAGGAAGTGGGTCTAAATGCATAACCATTTTGAAGCATCTATGAGGAGTGAATAATTTGCCTAAAGTTTCTGAGTTTCATAAATGGTTCATTTACGAATCAATCCATGTATTCTCGAGTAACAGCATTGTATTTACGCCGTTGTTAGAAGAGAAGTCTATAAGAAGACAATGCTCTTCCCACGTGAGGAACGCAGGAAGGAATCTTGGGTGGTATGTGGAGGTGTCCACTGAATAAAGAGTTGTGGAGTTTTGATCAGTCTTTTCCATTCAAAGCCTTCTTCAGAAGAATAAGTATATTGTGAACCGAGGCAAAATGCAGTGTTCCAGTCACCTTTTCTGGGTCCTTAGATGTTTCTCCTTTCCTTTCCCCTCATCTTACTGCAAATTCAGGTTTGGCAGAGGGAGAGAGGATATACAGTGAGAAGCCAGGGCTTTAAACAGGGGATATGGGGTAGGGGAGCAAAGGTAGGTAGGGGAGAAGTAAAAATGATTAAGATATAATAATGTTTATATGCACCAATTTTCCAAGATAAAGGTAAATATTTTATATCACAATCATATACTAATAAAAATGAAACCTAAATAAATATTCCATTGACAACATCAACAAAAGAGTTTATCGGGTCAAATCCCCTTAGTGCATGCCACCAGTGTCTTCTCTGGCCAGGCAGCCTTGCATTTCTTCTCTATTCCTTTGGCTTTTCTGGTACAGAGCTGCTCTTATCCCTGTGCCCCCTCCCCTGGGACACATGAAGCCCTTGGTCAGAAGCACCAGAGGCCACAGGACCCAAAATTTATTTCAGTGTGTCAGTTTGCCTTCCTTACATCACCCCTAGAACCCAAAGAAATTTATTTCCTTAATGTCCTTTGTGTTCCTGCACAGAAGCACAGATTAGTCAATGAACCAAATTTTGAAGCCGTATTTAAAAACACTATATTTATATTATATTATATTTATATTGTATTATATTAAAAAGTAAGTGATAGGTAGAATAATACCCTCCCCAAGAGATCGACTTCTAAATTCTGAAACCTAGAAGTATGACATCAAGGACATTTGCAAATGTGATTAAATAAGAATCTTGAGATAAAGAGGTGAATCTGGATTATAAGTGCAGCCCCAGCATGATCACAGAAGTTCCTTCAAGTAGAGAACCTCTCCCAGCTGTGCTCACAAGGACAAGTGGTGAAGGAAAAATGGGCAGTTTCCATGTTGTTGGCTTTGAGGATGGAGGGAGAGAGACACAAAACAAGAGATGTGGCATCAAGTTTATAGGAAAGGCAAGGAAATGCATCCACCTCCACTACTGGGGCCTACATGAAGGAACACTGGTGATATCTTAATTTTTACCGAGTGAGACTGATGAATTTGTAATCTACAGAATTGCACAGGAATACATCTGTGTTGTTTTAAGACACTACACATGGTAATTTGTTATACCAGAAAAAGAAAACTAATACAGTGCTTAATAAAACCACCTTTGCGTGTTATCAATGAGAATTTCCAAGGCATTCCTCACAAGCTTCCTTTCACATCTCTGCTACACCCACTACATTTGGGGAAGAAGAAACATCTCCATTTCTAGAGTTGTCTTTCTTAAAGTCAGTGACTTTTTCTTTTAAACAATGATCATTTTGGTTTTAGAATTACAGCATCATTTTTCCCAAAGATATTCTATTTATGTCCATTTCTTCTGAGTGTATCTAAAGAATCAGGAAGGGGAAGAATGGTTGTCTCAAAAAATAAGACCCAAACACTCATACTCACTGAAGATGACATAGAGATATCAAGTGTACATTGAGTATTTACCAAGATAGATCATATACTTGGCCACTAAACAAGTATAAATACATGAAAAAGATGAAAGTTATACAACCATAGAAAATAAGCTCTGTGACTGCAATGAAATGAAATTAAAAAATCAATGAGAAAAAATAATCTAAAAAGTCATCCAATATTTGGTAGTTAACTAATATGCATCAAGTAGCTCATATATAAAAAGGGAAATCACAGAGAAATTAAGAAGAAATTTGAGCTGAATGGAAATAATAGAGAGCATGTCAGCATTTGTGAGAATTTTATCATTCAATGCTTTATTGCAACATAAAATAAAAGGTGACTTAATTCCAAGTGTATCAATTGATTCCACCTTAAGACATTAAATATCTCTGAACCATTTTAAAAACAGAAGGGAGAAAATAATGAAGGTGAAATGCAAGTAAATAAACAGACTGAACTAGTATGGCGGGCATGATTCAGTGGGCTCACAGCACCCTTTCTATTGGCACACAAGCCAAAGGTAGGGTTGTTTTTCCTAAACCAAAACCTCAGTGTTCAGGTGTAATTTCAGTGTTGGCACTGTGATTTATGATAAATAAGAGAATTGGTGGTTGCAGTTTGGGCACTCAGTTTCTAAAAGTTGCACCATTATTGGACTACACAAATGAACTAAAAAAAAAAAAATCAATGAAAGCAAAATTGATTTTTCCCTAAAAACAGGAATGTACCTGACAACTTTTAGCCAGACTGATGAAGACAAGAAGAGATGAGACAAAACAGGAATGGGGTGAAAGATTACCACAAGAAGTTCCAAAATCTTTTTTTATTAATTAATTTTATTGGTACATTTAAGGTATACAATATAATATAATGACGTTTATCGTTGGAAATTTGCACCTTTACACAATGTATTTTGATTCTTACTTTTTCCCCATTTGCTTGCTCGCCCTTCAATCCCTCCACCCCTCCGTATCTACAAAAACTGTTTCCATTTTTTTTCTTTTTCTCATGTTAATTCCATTCCCATCTTTCTTTCCGCTACCCTTCCCATTTCCCCCTTCTTCTTTGCACCTTTTCTTCATGTTTCACATTATCTATTATACCTTTTAGTCCTTATTCACACTTTGTTTCTCACACTAGAAAAACTACTTGATATTTACACATGTGTCCTATTTATTTCACTTGAGTATCATCTCAATGTGCATCCATTTAGCTATAAATGTCTCTAGTTTTTCATTTTATACAGCTGAGTAGTACTCCATGTTTATAAAAGAACCACATTTTCTTTATCCAGTCTCCTGTTGATGGGCAATTGATCTGCTTGCAAATTTAGCTATAGTGAATTGTGCTGCTACAAATATGGGTGAGCATATATCACTGTGGTATAACTCTTTTAATTCTTTGGGGAAGATACCCAGCAGTGGGATAGCTGGGTAAAATGGGACCTCCAATCCTAGTTCTTTGAGATATCTCCACACTGATTTCCACAGTGGTTGCACCAGTCTACACTCCCACCAGCAGTGGAGCAGGGTTGCTTTCTCCCCACAGTCCAGCCAGCATTTGTTATTGGTTGATTTCATGATAGCACCCATTGTTTCTGGGGTGGGGTGGAATCTCAGTGTTGTTTTCATTTGCATCTCTCAAATGAATAGTGATAGTGCACTTTCTTAAATATGTTTATTTGCCTTTTCTACTTCTTTGTCTGAGAAATCCCTGTTCATTTCAGATGCCCATTCTATTGGTTCCTTAAATTTGAGAGGTCTGATTTTTTAAAGTTCTTCTTATATTCTAGATAGTAGACTTTTGTCTGAGGAAGAGCTGGTGAAAAGATTTTCCCACATTGTGGGTTGCCTCTTCACACCGTTGGTAGTTTCTCTTGCTGTGCAGAAGCTTTTTAGTCAGAAGAGATCACACTTTTTGATTGTTTTCACTAGTTTATGGGCAACTGAGGTTTTGTTCATAAAATATTTTCCTACACCAATGACTTCAAGAGTTCTACCTAACCTCTCTTCCAGCTAGTTTAGTGTTTCTATGTTGATATTTAGATCTTTAGTCCATTTCAATTTTAGTTTAGTGCTTTTTGAGAGATATAGGTCTAGTTTTAATCTTTGGCAAGTTGAACCCAGTTTTTCCAGCACCATTTATTAAAAAGTCTGTCTTTTCTTTAGTGAAGGTGTTTGGCTCCTTTGTCAAAGATGAGGTGGCTGAATGTGTCTGGAGTTGTTCCTGCATCTTCTAATCTGTTCCACTGGTCCTCAGATCTGTTTCTTTGCCAATACCATGCTGTTTTCTTCACAGCAGCTTTGTAATATAGTTTCAAATTGGGGATTGTGATACCCCTATGTCGTTTTTATTGCTTAGAATTGCTTTTGCTATCCTAGCTAGGTCTCTTGTTCCAAAAGCATTTTTGGATTGTTTTTTCAAGGCCTGTGAAGTGTGCTGCTGGGATTAAGCTTAATAGGGGAATACTATGAACAACTTTATAAAATAACATTCATAACTTAGCTACAAGAAACTACCAAATTGGAGTTATGAAAAAATAGAAAAACCTGACTAGTCCTATAGATGTTTAATAAAGTGTATTCATAATTTCAACAAATGTATGTCACATATCTATATCTATATCTATATCTAGATATAGATATAGATATATGCTCTGTCATATATATACATTTGATTAATTTATGATAAAGTTACTGTAATGAAAACATGCAAGACATGGGACAAATACATAACTAAAAGACACAGAACAGTGCATTCAAAATAGACACCACATATATAGTGATTTATTTTGATGATGTTGCCCAAATATACAAATGAAGAAAGATAGCTTTTCAGCAAATGCTGCTGGAGCAATTAGAATTAAATAAAAGAAACATGGATCCCAAACATTTAAAAATTAAAACTAGAAAATTTCTAAAATACTTTGAGGAAAATATTTTTAACATTAGATTAGACAAATTTTTCTTGTAAGAAAGAAAAATTGATAACATAAATAGCAAAGGAGTAGACTTGCTCTTAATTTCAGCATTGAAGACAACTGAATACAAAAATTCCCAGTACAATCTATTTTTTCAGAACTTTAATTTTGTGGTTATGTTAGAATACACTTTATTCAAAATAAGTGATTCAAAACTCCTACTTGGAATATAATCAACAATATTGAGGTGTACTTGCCTATTTCTTTTTTTTATTTTTACTTTCATATGTAGTGTAACGATTTTTCTCAACTGCATATAAACTACACTAGTTATAAGTAATGCTTGCTGGTGAAGTTCATTAGATCATGGAATATGCAAATGGACAAAGTGGCTTCTATTATGTTTTTATAACATGGTATCTCTCAGAAAGGACTGAATCACTGAAAATAGAGAGGGAGTGCTGGAGCTCTTGGCAATAAGAAAGATTTGCGTTGGGTAGAAAGGCAAGAGCTCGGTGTTTTCCTTTCTCACAGCAAAGTTCTGGCACAGTGCTTTGGCTTTAGCTCACTGGACACTGATATTTCTCAGGATGATGATATTGATGATGATGGTATTTGTCATTTATTCCTGTGGATATTGATATCTTGTTATTTTTCCTACTCTTATTCTTTTTCCATTCCCTTCAAATATTTTTTGCTTATAGAAAAAAAATTTCATGGATCTGAGGACTGAAAAATATTTACTGATTATTAATTTAACTCTTACAATGACAATAAGAAGAACACATTTTTAGAAGAAAAAAATATATTATTTACTTAACTTCAATTTCATGAAAATCCCTTTATGAACTTTATCCTGCTTTAGGGGTCAGAAAATCTCATAAAACACTAGTGAGTTAGGTATCATTTCTATTTTAAAGATTAATAAATGGAGACTCAGTGACACTAAGTTGTCCATTCCCAAAGAAGAGAGGCAGCTATATTTTGATTCAGAATGAGATCGGACTTGTGTTTGTTTTGCTGATTAACACTGTGCCCAGAAGATCAGAAACCTGGTTTCTTTTCTTCAGCCTAAGGAATATTTAGATCTTTAGTCCATTTCAATTTTAGTTTAGTGTATGTTGAGAGATATGGATCTACTTTTAATCTTTGGCTAGTTAAAACCCAGTTTCTCCAGCACCATTTATAACAAAAATCTCTCTTTCCTCTAGTGAAGGAAGGTGTTAGCCAAGGAAAGGTGAATAACCGAATGAGCGTTCCGCTTCCCACACTTACTGCAATGGCTCTTCATCAACATGGACAAGAACTTGGCTTCTGCCAGTGCAAGTGATCCAAGGAAGACAGCAATGAGGAAACTCAATGCTGTGGATAAGCTGGGCTTACATGTCCTGCAGTGTCACTGCTGTCACATTCCATCGTTTAGAAGTCACTAAGTTTTTCCTACCTTCAAAGGCAGAAGAAATTATTCTACAGTGGTACCACAGTTTACAAACTTAATTTTTCGTACAATTTTGGGGAAAATGGAGGTGTTTGCATTTCTGTGGGTCAGATGGCCATGGTCATCTTTGACACCCAATGTGGAGTTTGTGAACAGAAGCAACATTTTTGCTTTGCAAGTCAAATTGTTTATAAATAGGAGTGTTCCTGAACCAAGTTATTACTGTACTTTACTTTTGAAGGGACATTATAAGAAAAACTGTGGCTTTACTTTAAAACCTACAGAATCTTTAGCTCTTCAAAGCTTTGATCTTTGTCATCATCTACAAAATGAAGAGTTTAAACCATTTTATCACTAAATTTCTTGAAATATATGTGTGTACATGCTTATATACTTGCATTTAAAATAGCTTCATCCTCACTGCCAGGAGAAATATTTCAAGGGTACTCTATAGGAAATTATATTTATGCTGAAATCAATTGAACTTTTATGTTATTGCCTTTTTAATTATAGTGAAGAATCTGTCACACTCTTACAAGTGAATTAATAGACAAGAACTTCTATCAATGGTATTAATGTTTGTGTGTTGAGAGTGGAGGGGATTGTTACAACATGCTTTGTCGCATTTCACACTGTGAAATTGTTGTTCCTATCCTTACAAAGAGATTTTTTTCACCAAGTTTTATTTGTACATTTTAAGTATACCATATGCTGACATTCATCATTGGGAATTTGTACCTTTGCATGCTGTATCTTTGTTCTTTTATTTCCCCCATTTCCCTGCCCTCCCTTCAATCCTTTCACTCCTCCCTATTTACAAAGACTTAGTTTCTATGTTTTCCTCTTCTCATATTTTTTTCCTAATTCTTCTTTCCTTTCCTCTACCTCTCCCACTTCCCCTTCCCTTTTGGACCTTTTCTTCCTACTTCACATTATCTATTATACATTTTGATCCCCATTTATGCTTTCAGTTTCTCACTCCAGGGAAACTATTTGATATTTACACGTGTGTCCTTTTCTTTTGAACTAGTAAGTAGAATTAACTGTGTCTGTCATACTGAGAGAAAAGGGAAAAAGTTAAGGAAAAGTACTTTTAGTCATCCTGTCCACCCTTAGATTCAAGGAAATATAATAACCCTGTCCATCGAGGAATTGCTGTGGTTGATGGCATACGTTTCAAACCAGTTACCTCATGGATTTTGTGGATCCTGGATTACTCATCATATATTTCAGAAACATTACTTCATGAAGAAAACTTCTTTATTATACAAAACCCCTGTTGCTGAAGCATTACCTTCTTATGTAGCGTCTACATTTGGCTGCCCGAGAATATATATTAATAAAAATAATAAAAAAAAACTCTGTCATTAAGATGCTTGATCTTGGACAACATAGCTTCTGTAGCGATCCAAATGAGTTCACATTATTTCTGAATGACATTTTGTGAATTAAATGCTGCTATGCAGCTTAAGAGGATATATGCTAGAAGAAATTTTACCTTTAGAAAAAACTTCAGCCACATTTCCTTCTTTGCAGAATTTCCAAAGTGGCAACAATCCAAAATAATCCGAGTCCCTGATCTTCTAAGGGGCCTATCTATCCCTGGATTTTAGCATTGTTTATTGAATAAGTTTATATTATAAAGGAGGATACAGAAGCCCTATTATTTTAGGCCTTGACATGCCAAATAAAATTAGAGTGGAAATCCAGGCACGTCTGGGGATACTAAAAAATCATAGTAACCCTAAAATATCACAGGAGAGATAGTGGACTGAAGAAAGTTAAATAAAATATTCTAAAAATTTCACTCAAACTAGGAGGAGAGTCATGATCATGTAGTCAAGTCTAATATTTTGAACAACTTTCTATTCACCAGAAATTGTCACAAAGTGCTTTATCTTAATTACCATTACCCAGTTTAGGAAACACTACTGTTATATGTGTATGAGGGGGAGTAAAAGTTAAGTCAGGTAATTTACCCAAGATTTTCTAGATAGAAAGTGCCAGAATTAAGGTGCTACCCATGGGATGCTAACTCCAAACAAGCTTGTTCACTTAATGATGATATAAATAACATGTGATTACTACAGAGCTACTACAGTCTATTATTTCTGATAAATCTGATCTCAGACTTGCTAATTTAATAGCTCATCTGTGGGATTGTGACAAATAGAACATCTTAGCTCTAAACCTCTTTTCTAAAGAAATACACCGAAACAATTAAGATTCTCTTTCCCAGGGGCTATTCCGTTAGTCCAATTTCTTCCCCAAAATAACACTGCATACTAAACAACTCTCCTGACCTCAGTGCTTTCTAATGATTAACATGTATTTCTCTCTCTTTGTGGTAACTTTCTTTCTCTGTGATCAAATGCTTAAAATAAACAGCTGAAAGGAGAAAAGGTTTATTTTGGCTTCCAGATTCAGAGGCCTCAGACTGCGGGTGGAGTCTCCAGTGGAGAAAAGACAGCAGAAGGGCGCAGTGGAGGAAAGCTGGGCCCCTCCTGACAGCCAAGGAGCATAGAGGGGCTTCACACTGAAGGACGTCCTCCTTCTTTCCTATTTATTCCAACGGGGTCCCCACCTATTGGACAGGGCCACCCTCACTCAGAGGAGGTCCCTCCTCTCAATTTGCTGGCCCAAATGTCAATCCTCTTTGGAAACACCCTTACTGCCACAACCAGATAAACAGGAAGTGTGCTTTAATAATTTCCTAGCTATCTCTTAAATCCAACCAAGTTTACAATCAGGACTATCAGACCCGTGGACAGGTTTATGGGTCAACTGAATGTCGCTATTATGAAGTAAAGCTCTGGACTCTGGTATAAGGAGATAGGTGAGGCATGCTCTTTTCACATTAGATGGCAGACAAATATGGCAAGACAAATCTCATGGGCATATTTCAAGCCTATGTCTAATGCAAAAACAACACATATGCCATTGATCAAAGCAGATTATGTTCAAGATCAAAGCCAATGGGGCAGACAAGTAATGCCAAGGTAGGGAGTGAACAAAGAATTGAAATGAGTAATACTATCCACCCGAAGCACCCATTTATTAGCTTGCTCATGACAGTGAGTGACTTAATGAATTTGTTTCTAGAACAGCCAGTCTTTCTTCAAATGGCATACATTGCCCATGTTCCTGTGCTAAAACTTTAATTAGAATAACTATTTATTAGGGCTTCTTCTATCTTTTTTGTTATCTGTTTGATTCACAGAAAGCATTCTTCCCATATGAAGCCATGCCACTGATTGCCAGCCTTAGGAGTTCTATATTGGCCCCCTTACCCCATGGCCCCAGCATATACACAAACACATGTCTTAGTTTAATGATGTTATGACTCATTGCCTGGGCATAATGTACAACTTCTTCCAATGTTGTCTTTCATTTTGTTGTTCAAAATTTCAGGATAAAAGGACATTTCTTTCCTTTAACTGATATCATCTTTTTAAAACAAGAAACTTACTTCTCTCTAGGTCTAATTAATTGCTCAAAGAAATATGATCTACTAGATGTTTTGACAAACTCTTTCTTAGCCTTCATCATTCAGTACTTTACCAGTTTACTTTATCATCAGTGTATCCATTAAATAGTAAGATCCTGAAACCACAGACTTAATACTTTATATGATTAGAATCTAGATGTTAGAATTAGATATGCTAGAATTAGATAAGGTTGATACTTCTTATTGTTATTATCTCCTCAATTATAGCTCCAGCACTTAGTACATTTTCTAGCAAATAGTGAAGCTCAACATTCCTAGTTGAACTGTTACCTTTTTGTACCTTGAGAGCAAGTGTGATTAATTTCTAATCAAAGGACAAGAGCTAATGGTAGTGAGTTCTAGCACTGGGTGAGAACATCACTTATTGTATCATATTTAATGATCACAAAGGTCATGCTGATTGGTTTCATACTTGAATCAGAGAGTAAATGATTTGCTTAGGATTTGACGTTAGACTCCAATCCTGGTCTATACTCCAATTTGAACTTCTACAAGACAGACCACGTGCTGTACGCCGAATGGTTACAGAGTACAGTCAGCACCTTTACAAAAGTAAGCATGGTTCATTTGATTTGAGAATGAGAAGCACATCTTTGCTTAGTTTGTGGTATGTGATCTATAGAATTTATACCTTCTTTTACAACATTTGTGTACCCTGCTTTTAAAACAAAGAATAGTACATATGCCAACTTGATTTCTTTATCAAAGTTGGACAACCACACAGCCAATAAGTTTACTAAATTTATTCTCTGATAAGACATAAATTCTATAACAAATTCATCCTGAGGCTTAGGTTACTATTAGAAAGATTTAGAGAGCTAAATATGAACTACCTGCTCTGTAGCCAGCACCCTTCTGAATTGCCTCCCTCTTTTCTGGGAAACATATTGAGTGCTTTTAGAATATAGTATACAAGGCTAAGAGTCTGACTAATACAGTTCAGCACACCTCAGCAACATGTTAGAAAAGTGCTACCTTTACATCATTTCATGTTTGTAATTCCCTGTGAATTAGCATTAGCTTTCAACAACTCAGAGAGAAAGTCTATAATACTTGCAGGGTGATTATCGTAGCATGACAGCAGAATGAAATAGAAGCTAAGTGCACAAAACTCTTAGAAACATCACTGAAAAATAAGCATAAAACGATTTTAATAGTCAAACCTTGAAAGTTGAAAATTACCTACAAATCTTGATTATAGAGAGACCAAAAGAAATGAATAGAAAGATGGAGGGGTAGGGGGAAGGGAATAAGGGAAAAGAAAAAAAATGAGAAAATGAAAAAATGGAAAGAAAGTGTTTGTAAATGGGGAGGGGAGGAGGGTGTGAAGGGAGGGCAGGGACAAGGGGAAAAAATGAGAACCAAGACCTGTCATGCAAAGGTACAAGATCCCAATGATGAATGTAACTGTATTGTATACCTAGAATGTACCAATACACTAAACAACAACAACAAAAGAAATGAATAGAAAGAGAAAAATAGGAGAGATAAAGAAGAAAGCATAAACTTTGAGGTATGAATTATAAACTTAGGCTATATGCTCATTCAGCCCTAAAATATTTTTCTTAGAAAAAATATGATTATCTTCGAACAGATTTTTAATAATTTAATAATTTATTTTCTGTAAACGATTTTTTCCCTTACATATGCTTTAGGTTCTTTTTGTTCTTTGACTCGAACTAAAACTTTTAATGAAATGCCTGCTGATGCAAGGTTGGAAGGCCCCTTGCTGTCTTCACAAATATAACTTTTTCATGTCCTGGGCCCTCAAAAGATGTGAACAGAACCATGGCAAGTTCAGTCTTACCACAAAGACCTTACATTCGAATGCATGTTGCTTTGCCCTTTCCTGACAAAGGTCCCTGGAACAGATGTTTGCAGATTGATTTATGATCCATTCTATTTAGCTGTCACGTCATCCAGAACTGCAAACCAGTCATCTCAGGAGAATATGTGCCAATGTTTTAATGAAGTATGTGGATACCAAGATGCAAGCCAGAAAATGAAGACCTGTCTGGTATCATAGAAATGCAAGGATGGTCCTGTCATTCTGTGACACTGTGACACAGTGGGGATGTGGATCTAGCATTTACAGAGGGTACCCTACTAGGTCCCTTCTGACTCCATCAGTTCCCACCACTCATAGTCCCCTTGGCCTCCCACCTGGTGGCTGAAACCAATCACTCACATACCTGTCTCTTCCTTCTGGAACACTTTTTAGGATGGCTCCCAAATCAACCTGGACTCTTGCATTTTTAAAATGATGGAAACATATTTTTTTTAAACATTCAGTTGTTTCCACTTGGCCCCTTGCCTCTTGCCCTCATTCAAAGGAAGTCAGCCCCTTCTAGCAGCCTTTACTTCAAGAAACAGAGAGCTGTATTACTTCAGGAGAAACAGCCAGGTACCAATGGGCCATGATAAAAGGTTTTATCTCATCCTACAACCTCCACCACCCTTTCCTCAACATATCTTTTGTTCAGACTCATTGGGTTTGGGAAAATTTCATGGAGAGCTGCTTTATTTAATTTTCCATTACAACAGTTCCTCTGGTAGAATAAAAATCCATCCTGTGGATAACTAACCAAATTAACTATATGGAGTAGTTTCCTTCAGATTGGAAAGAACAGAGAAGGATACAAATGCAGGTATTGGTTGTCTTGAAATTTTAGGTGAAAGGATTAAAGACAAAAGGCAGAAAAAAAGAGGAGGCTGAAAACATTAAAGCCACATTACAAATGCTTGCTTAGAGCAAGCTTGTTTTTGTTTTGCTTCTCATTAGCTCCAGATGCAAAGTTCTAATATTTTTGGACATCTCCATCTATGTGAGATTCTGATCTTCAGGTGGAATGTCATTCTCTTCCTCTAATTCTTCTCATAGAGCACCTAAAACTATTCATCTTTATGTTGTGCCATGTACTTTATTCTTTGCATTCTGTAACCTTCTATTTTGCTCTTATTGGCATATGCCTATGTTCACAGGTATGATTGCCCTGGTACAGATCAAATTTTCTGTCATAAGTGAGACTGGAGTTCAGTTAATGAAGCTGTTGAGAAGCAATTTGTAATTTCTTCTTTCCACAGGAAATCATCTCATAGTTTTTGCAATGAATCACTTCAAGAGACTGAGGAGTAGCCTTGGCCCCAGTTATTATAGCAGTGACACCCATAGCAGGATCTGAGGAAGATTTTCTTGCAATAGCTTCTTTTGTCTCAAGATTTCTGACACACACAGGCTCCGCCCCAGACTGGTACACCTCTTCAGCCTTCAAACCAACCACTGCATCTCAAGCTTTGCAAATCAGGGACTCATATTTCCTGGGGGAAAAAAATTGCTTCACAATATTCAGGTTGAACTCATATTTTGATTTGGCAACTGGTTACTGAAAGGTTCCTGACCCTTGATAGACACTCTGATATACTAAAGCAATTTTATTTTCAAAAGATCCTTTTCCACTCAGAGACAGGAAGTAGTGTACAATTTACAGTCAGGAATATTGCAGTTAAGAGAGGTTAAGTGAGTTGTTCAGATTTAAGCATCAAATCAGTGAACCAGGCTTCAAACTCATCTCCAAATCTGCTGACTTCATGTCCAATATTTTTTCACTGTGCAGCCTAACTGTTCATTTAAACAGATTCATGTTGCATCTGGAATTATTTGATTGCTCCCATCTGTTTACCACTTTCCCAAAAGTTTGGCATTAAAAATTTGGACTATACCTTTGAGGTCAGGTTTGAAGTGCTGCCTCCCAATTCTAGTCAAATAATTTTAGCAAATCTGCTCTCATTTGATTAGTACACTCCAATATGCTAGATTACAGGTCTGTTCCTTTGTGCTGTTATACAACTGTTGTAAATGAATCAAAAGGCAATCAAGAGATCAAAATGTCACAATAACGAAAGGTTATAGGATAGTTCTCTGGAGAGTGGTATCTTGAACCTGGCTCACCGTGGAGAAACACTTTGTTTTATTGGAATGTGTTTTGTGAACTTCTGCAATGTTGCCGACGTAGTATGATTCTCATTGGCCCATTGAACACTGACACAAGTCCACGCAAATCTTTTTGTGCGCATTTGTTTTGAAGGGAACTCTGTGTATACATCATTTACAGTGTGTACTTTAGAGGTGACAGAAACCCTGGCTAAATTCTCAACTCTTGACCCCATCTGCGAGACTAACATAATGCACGTAGTGATGGAATTGGGTGGGGATGCAGCAGTGGTAATAACAGTGCTGACAGCCTGTCGGGATCAGGAATACTCTCCCAGTGAGCCTCACAGAAACGTCGTCACAGCAACTTTTTCCTCTATTCTGAAAGGTGTTAAGTATCTCAGCGTGCCAGAAACACATCATTCCCAGACAACTCGAGTGAATTTTTGCCAATATTGCATTTCTTGCTTCCTGCCTGAAAGTGTGGGGCTGAGAGTTAGGGAAGTTACACATATTAAGAGGCAGAGCTGGTATTTTATTTTTTAAGTGAGGCTTTATATGCCTCTTAAACTTGTAAGAGTTCCTCACAGAACCCAGTTCTTTATTGTTTACCCTCAGAGACAACAACATCAAATTCAGAAGTGATGTTTATCACAGACACACCTTAAAGTCATTTGTTGCGCCATCCAGAACTTTTGACCGTTCCGCGGTCAATAAAGTTGCCGTGAGAGTCTTCACAGGATCTGGAAGAATGACGGAAGCATGTCAGGTCTTCCGTTTGCACATTAGGAATGTGACATAATGAACACTCTGCGGGGATAAGAGAATACAAGAGCTACCGAATAGCCTATAACTGCATCCTTTCCAAAGTCCCAGGAGTTCTGGTGTTTTAAAGGAGTTAAGTTGAGAGGATAAGATAGGGAAATCAGAAAGAAGGGGAGCCAAAGAAGGCAGAATAGAACAAACGAAGGATCGCAAGCTCCTAGAACATGGGTGTGTCTATGTATAGTGACTTTTCAAAGGTGAAAGCAAATTATACTTGCCACTCCCTTGCTAGCTCTGGTCCTCCAGCCTCAGAGTCTACCAGACTCCTGTATACTGCGTACTCTCGAAGTGCTAAGCTGCGTACAGCCAGTGCCTCCCAGCTCCTATGCACAGGCTCTTGATGCCCTTCCTGCCGCCCACATCAGCCTCCCCTTCGGGATGGGGGTGGGGGGGGGCTCTATTCAGTCTTTAGGGTCCCTGGAGAGGAGTGCTCAGGACGGACTACCCTGAAACTCCATGCCATACTTCGTCTTATGGTTCACTTGCATTTTATATGTGTTTTTATCTTTACAAATAGTCACAGTTATTAGGATGATGCATATCTTTTTTGCGATTATAAAAGCTTGGAAGTCAGGAAGTCAGGGACCTCGTTCACATTTTTCACCTCTAGTACACAGGATAGTACCTATTACAGAAATAATTTGAAATATTTTTACAGTTTTCACTTATATTAAACAGATCTGTACTGTGCAAAAATTTTAACTCTTGGGATCACATTTGCAAGAAGATTGAGCTGTAATAGTTTGCTGTCTCTCTTCAGATGAAGCTGCAGTTATCACCACTACTCTGCAGGTCTGCTTGATGGTGATTCACCCCATCCTCACAGGGTTACTCCCTCCTGCCTTCTCAGCATAGTTAATGCCTACCTTTCCCTCAATCACCTTTGAGCCATTTATTCCTACAGGTGCTTCTCTGCCACTCTTGAATAGTCTCTAACTTCCATTAAATATTTAAATACAGCACCCAGAATTAGAATTTAGAAGAAATTGGGCTCGGGGGTGTGCAGACAGGACATAGCAAGCCACCCTTAGAGCGTGTGACAACACGGATGACAGCCATGGCCTGTAATCACCAGGGAAAGTATGTGTATATCCTTTTGCAAGTGTGTTCCTGTCCACATGGTCAAGAGTGCCTGTGTGTGTGGGTGCTGGGAGCTTCTTCTGTTCTAGGCCATCATTTGGTTGGGAGGCAAAGAGCCTCCACACCCTCCACCCACTGCCACATGTACATATGACTCTCTTTTGGAGAGTAGATGCTCACCGTACTCATATTTTGTGTCCTGAACTCAATCTCTGATCATTGCTTCTATTTCCTTTCTAGACTAAATCTCCTTTTCTCTGGCTCCTTGACAGTTGCAGGCCTTGGCTATTGGAACTTTAATTTGATTTTGATTATTCTTCCTCAAACTGATCCAAAATACAGACATTTTTGTGTATGACATACTAGGCTAAGTAATCTGCCTGACCAGCATATACCGGTCAAGTGAATATGTTCTCAATTTTATGCAAATGGCAAGAACTTTCTTAGCTTTTTTTGAGGCTGAGGGTTAATGTGATGTTTGAAGACATTTAGTTTGGGACTCTAGAAGCAGGATAGTGATGTATTCTGGTTACTTTTCTTGAAATTGTTATTTCCTTGCACTCAGTATATTCAGTGTACTTAAATAAATTCTCATGCCAGTTGCTGAAAATTACAAACAGTATTTTATGATCTCTTGAAAATGAAAAATGCATGGGTGTGTGAATTTGACCAACCCATACTTCATCATTTTCAACAAACATGCTTTGCTGTCAAGGCTTTTCCTAGGCAAAGCGTTGGAATTTCAACTTTCTACTCAAGAATATTGATTTAACAAGGAGGGAGAGGGGTTGGCATGTTTTGTCAGTGCTTTCCAAGTAAAGACTGATCATTCTTGTGTGACAATCCCCTGAGCCCAGCATGCCCAGGCCTATTTATATAAACAAACCCAGTGTCACAATGACCAGTGCCAGAAACGCTAGACACAGACTATGATTTTATTAATGCAATTATTGACACACACAATGAAAATTAAGTGAAAAGTTTAGATAACTGAGTTTAAGAATATATGGGGAAAGGAAATAAGGGAAAAGAAAAAATATGAGAAAATAATGGAAATAAAGTATTTGTAATTAGGGAAGAGAGGAAGGGGTGAAGGGAGGGCAGGGGTAAGGGGAAAAATGAGAACCAAAACCTGTCTTGTAAAGGTACAAGATCCCAATGATGACTGGAACTGTACTGTATACCTAAAATGTACCAATAAACTCAATGAGAAAAAAAATATATCATTCAAAAGAAAAGATTTTAGTAAAATTGTGTGGAAGATACTTGATTATTGATCAACTATATCTAAATGTTTTTCCAGCTCTGTTCTGATTTAAACTACATTCACTGTTAACAATATGTATTATTCAGAGGTTCTAAGTAGAAAGTCATTAGGACTTACACATGAGAAAACTATTGCATCAAAGTAAAAATCGTGTTATTTTGCAATCTGTTGCTTTGGTTTTAAAGATAGTTACAGTTTAATGAAACATTCATAAAGATATCTAATTAATTCTTTGGGAAATGATTTATTTCTAGAACATTCATTTCTACATTTAAGATTATATAAAATAAAGATTCAGAAAACTAAAACACACAATATAGAAGTATTCAACTGTCTTAAGTGTATATTTGAATTGGCTAGGTGACTCTGACAAGCCATACATGAGACTACTGCTACTTTCTTCTCTAAGATTAAGAAAACATGCTGGAAGTGAACAATAACATACTAGTTTCAGTGAAGTGTATCAAAACAGTAAGAAACCAAGACAAGCAGTAAAACATAATACTGCTTAACGTTCCAGGAAAAAGATAAGACAGGTTGAGAATTTTTCCTTGCTTGTATATATCACATTATATCACACAATAAGAAATCTGGTGTGAATGCAATAACAGAGAAAAACCAATGCAGTCTAGGTATTGTTGAAGACACATAACAAATGAACTTGTATTGTTTCCTCCCCTCTAGGTGGTCCAGGAATAACAGTATACTAAAAGTGTGCCGATAATGATAGCACATCATTACTCTCCACTTGGAGAAGGAAGATAAAAAATCAATTTAATAAATATACTTTAACAAGGCAGTATTTTTATATCATGGGCCCCTTAGTCCATTTGATCTCAGGAAAATACAAATAGGGATTAGTTGGCGGCTCTCATATGGATTTCGGTTTTCACAAAGAGCTGAGCTGGATTGAGGTAAAGATTGGATTTTCCCATAATATTTGATGTATAGGTAAATTTCTGAAGAGTTACTGTTACCTTCCTTTGGTGTAAGCAAGGGTCTCCCCTGTGGAGGGGAGATTCCTGACATCAGCTTTTGCCAAGAACAGCTGAAAGTGGCACTCATTCCTGGGTGATCTTCAGCACACTGCTCCCTTTATTCACGGATGAGTACACAACCATCGTTAAAGACTGTGAAGTTCAATCATTTCTTGTGATATTATTTCATAAACTATTAATCTAGTAATTTACAAATTCATCTCTTTTCAGGGCGGAGTGCCTGTCAGCATGTAAGTATCATAATGCTAAACTAGATAGCTATGGATAATGACAGATAGCTAGAAAAGCAAAGAATAGACCACACTGACTACAGCATTTTTATTACTGAAATTAAAAATGCCGGAAGTTTAACTGTAGCTATATAGAGCACATATAGTTCTCCATTTCATATTGCTTCTTAAACCCAAGTTTGAGAGCTGGAAGTCCAGCTCATGATAAAGCACTTGCTTAGCATGTGTAATGCCTTTTGTACGTATTAGATATCCTCCCAGGAAAGCACACCTATGTGTCAAGAAAAATATGAAGTGTTAAAGGCATCTGTCCCTATATTTCAGTGAAAGTGTGATCTCTAGATGGTCAAGACTCTGAACAAAGGCTCGAAGATTACTGAGCAAAGTTGTCCGGTGCAAAGTGTAGCTTTGAGTGTGCAGATTTATACATAACTTAACTCTGGACTATGTTTTCTTCTTGTACCTTTACATTGATAGTGACTGGATGAGTGCTACTATTTGATTTGACAACTACTGAGAATATATTCAAAGAATCTGTGGATCTTCATTATTTATGCTTTAAAACACAATAAAAGTTGGTGTTTGTCTTGTTATTCTTTTCCTGCCTCACTTTCCCTCAGTTTCATTCATCTCCCCTTCTCCCAAATATCTCAAAACTAGTGCAAGGCAATACTGTCCTTTATATTTTCTCCAAGGAATATCCCAAGAGATTCATTGAAGAGGTGGCAACTTTAGTTTAAATTTATCCTAAATTTATAAAGTGACTTGAAACTTGGACAGCGGTTTCCAATGCCGCTCAGAATAATCACATGATCTCCTGATCTCCAGTTTGTGGTTTATTTGCTTCCTCCAGGAAAGGCTATAAGACCAAGAATTTGCCCACTCTAGTGCACCACACTAAACATGGGTATTAAACTGAAGCTATGTTCTGTGTGCTCTTCCCAATATCAAACTGCGAATGAGGTAGAGAAGAACACTGCCCATGCACCTTCCCTTTTAAAAAATCTTGAATTTTCTGCAAGGGTAGGAAGTAATGAGTAATTTACAACCACGTAAGATAGACACCAAATTTGACTCGACCCTTTCACTAATTTTTAAGACTGTTCAGTACATCTATTTTGGGGACAGGAGAGGAGTTAAAGGATGAGATAGTGGAACGGATCCATAACAACCCACCTCCCCCTCCCGGAAAGGCAGAAAACACCTGAGCATGGTCTTAGAAACTTCAGAAGATGTTAAATCTTAAATAATGACTGGAAGTTGCCCTTAATAATTTTATCAATCTGTCTTGGATTTACAAGTCAAGGCAGTTTGATTATGTTATGGTATAAAAAATAAAATTTCATGAACACAAGCTTTCTGTTTTGCCATGATTCTGATAGGCAATGCTACTCAAATATTTTCCATGTAAAAACGACAACAAAAAACTGACATTCATTCTTCACCTGAGAATGTGTCATAGCATGAATCTGTGGAGTTAATAAAAGTAGGCTGTTCATCAGAATTTATTGTTTGTCTAAAATTTAAACATTACAAATACAAAAATACTTCTTGATCAAAAATTACTATTTACAGTGCACATATGTGACTTTTCTTGACACTGAAGTCTTCAACATCACTTAGATTGTGCATGAATATCACCTGAAACATTAATTTTAGTTTATATCCTTTTTAAAAGACATCATGCATAAGCAAATAAACCACATTTTACAAAACATTGAATATAATGCAACATGGTAAGTAGAAAGTAAAAAATGCATACTATATGATAACTATGGACACTTTTAGAAATTTCATCTCCTTGCCGATTCGAATTGAAAGGCACATTCTAAGCCATTGGCATACCTACCTTTTCTTTGGGTGTAGAGTAAAACGTGGCATGGAACACAGATATCCTTGACACTGTAATATTCAGAAATGTCCTCACTGCTGCCCCATTTCCAATGGAAACAGTCTAACAATGAGTCTTAATCTAGATTTCCAGCTACTGGGATAAGATGCTGAAGAATGGTGGTGTCCAGGATGTTTTGAAACCCTGTGTGAAAACTCTCAGAAGTATTTGTCATTCAGGATGACATTCAATATTACTCAGAAAAACTAGTTCCTATAAATTAACTTTATATAGTTATGAGTCTCTTCATATTTGGACAAACCTCCATTTTCAAGAATCGGAAATGTGAAGCCTTTGCCAGATTCTCTGGAGTAGAGATACCAGATTACTTGAGTCATAAAAGCCCAAATTGCATGTCCAGTGTGACAGGACATACCTCAGTGGCTGATGTGCAACTCTTTTTCAGGACAATTTAAGAACCTTTCCTTTTAATCCATATGGTAGTATGGACAACGTCCTGAGAAATCCATAATGAAACAGACGACAGACTTACAATATGAAAGTAGACCAGCTATTTCTACTTCTGCCAAAAATATTTATCTTTTTATAGCACGAATGGCCATGAATTAAAGTCTTGGCCATTTGCTCTCACAATGACTACATCCCTAAGTGGTGCTGCCTGAAAACTTGATTAGACTCAGCTGTGTTTCTTTTAGGCTTCTTCAGATTGCTAAGCCTTTTCTACAAAATCGTGGGCTGTATACATTGATCCAGGGAGACTCTTGCCCTTTAACTCCATAAATAACAATTTTCCTAATTTCAGTTACATTAAATAACTGAAACGTTTTGCTTTTAAAAAAGCACGACTTCTGAATTTTTACCATTCTCTCCTTGTCCACAAAATCAACTTTTGAAGAAAATGTGTCTTAAAATCAGCAAATAAATAAATAAATAATAGAAAAGCCCATGTTCACAAAGGGTCTTCAGGTTTTGTATCAATTTCCTCTTCATTCAGGGCCCTGGCTAAAATGCAGATCTTCAGCCCCAGTGTGGACACAAAAGAATGGTTTTTCAGAAAGAATTTTCAATTTCATCTACAGTTGTGACAAAGGATGGTCTACAAGTTTATTCTGTACTTACTATAACTGAATTTCCTCTCTGTGTTAATGAGTGTGTGTGTGTGTGTGTGTGTGTGTGTGTGTGTGCACTTGTGGGAGCACTACTTCCTCTTCATTCAGGGCCCTGGCTAAAATGCAGATCTTCAGCCCCAGTGTGGACACAAAAGAATGGTTTTTCAGAAAGAATTTTCAATTTCATCTACAGTTGTGACAAAGGATGGTCTACAAGTTTATTCTGTACTTACTATAACTGAATTTCCTCTCTGTGTTAATGAGTGTGTGTGTGTGTGTGTGTGTGTGTGTGTGTGTGCACTTGTGTGGGAGCACTACTTTGACTCTGATGAGCCGAATAATGTTTCTCCTTCCCAGAGATGACTGTCTTTTTGCCCAAAGCCTCAAAGTATATTAGATACTGTTCTGGTTTGGATCATAAATTTTCCTCTTAGCTTGCAAGCCTTGAAGGGAATACTGGGATCTTGCACCATTCCTTTCTTTCTTTGCTTCTGGACCTCCCTGACGTGAGCAGTTCCTGGGCTATGTGCCCTAACCATAATTATCTCACTGCAGTCCCACAGAAAGAAGGCCAAGGGACCTTGAACTAAATCTACTCAAACTGTGAACAAAGCAATTCTTTCTTTCTGGTAAATTGATTTTTAGGTATTTTATCACAACAAAGGAAAGCTGATTGATTCAGTTGCATAGTAAAATACAGTTAAATTTATAAATGGAATTGAAGTTTCTTATCGGTGACCTTGAGATGGAAAGTGATGTCAAGATCATCACAAAGGTACTTGACAAAAGGGGGATGCCAAAGAAGAGGTCAGAGTAATATGATGTGAGAAGGTTCAAGCTCAGACCACTCTTGTGTTTTCAGGTTAAGAAATGTATTTAAGTCAAGAAATGTGAGCAGCCTCTAGATTCTGGGAAAAGCAAGAAATTGAATCTTTTCTAGGAGAGTATATAAAGAAACACACTTAGTTTAGTCCTAGGAAATGATTTCAGGTTTCGTCTTCCAGAAATGTAAATAATGAATTCAGGATGTTTTAAGCCACTAAGATAGTGATGATTTCTTCAGCAGTAACACAGGTTTTTAGTCTTACGCTATCATGTTATGTAAATGTACCTTATATTATTGGTATGGAGAATGACACTGGACTGTTGGCAACATTACGGTGTATGAGGGCAGAGAGGTTTTCAGTATGGAAAACAACATTAACTTACAAGAGGATCATATCACCAAGAAGCTGCCTCCTTTTATGTTTCCACTTCTATGTCCCTTTCAACATTAACTATAGCAACAGATTGCCATGGCATAAACTGTTATCTAACTTTGATTTAATCTAAAAAAGAATTAGAATGTGATTCCGAAGGTGGTGTTTTAATGAACTTTTCATTTCATGCAACAAAAGAAAAGCATTTCAATATTTTGTTGAACTAAAAATAAGGTGAATGTCATTCTAAGCTCTTTTTTGTTACAAATCCATCTACTAGATGTGTGTTGTAAAAATCTGCATTTATAAGCCATAAGTCATTTTCTCGTAAATTTCTCTTTATACATTAAACTCACTTCTGTTTTTGTTTGAACCAATTTATGAAAGAGTAGAGACCCCTCCACTTCTATTTTTTAGTTAACTGACTTTGTATGGATTCTGCCTATGATTTATTGCTCTTAATTTAAATATGTTAAGTCTTATTTTAAGAAAGATGTGCTTAGCCTGGAGGTTATACAGTTTTACTCACCAGAACTATGAATTATTGGATTGGAGGAGAATTCAGAATTCACTAACTTTTCTTTATGTACACATTTACTTTAATGTTCTAGACAGTTATTGCCTTTTTTTTTTTTGCGTTTTCCCATTCTCCTGGGAAGATATTTTCATAGCACATTAAAATAATGTGAAGTTGCCATTCAAATCGGTTGTGCAGATTTGTTGTGTCTAAGTTCCCCTGATCCATTTAAAATTCTATCTCTTATTCTGGTCTTAATAGTAATATGCAACAGCTCCATATCTTTCTGCTAATTCTTTTTTTATACTCGAAATCTTCTTTAGGAATCATTCTCATCTAGCATTAGTTTTCCAGGCTTACTAGAGGCTGAAGTATATTCCCAAATGGTAAGAAGAGTTTAAATTAATCACTTCCATTGTGCTCCCTTGGAATCCACTTTAAGATAAATTGTTGAACTCAAAGTAATTCACCCTAATTCAGTTTGTTATCATTAATAAATTAAGTGATAGTAAGGTGTCTGAATTGGTGTTACCTGTATCATTGTCACATTTCTTACAATATTATTACATTAAGGATTCAGTTTAATCCATGACTCCCCCAACCTTGTTTTCTAAGCACTATTAAAATCAAAGTATCATTCTACCCATGAATTAATTTATTTACTCTCCACTTAAGGATAAATATATTTATAAGTCAAAGGCTAATGAGCTGGAAATCAGAATACAAATTCTTCATAGGAAACCTAGCTGGATCTTGGTTAATTCTGTAAAATTAGACAAAGCAGAGAGATTTACTGTCTCACTTTCCTACCTCTGGGATATTTTTAGGTTAACTGATATGTTTTTAGTAAATATGAAATTTGTGAACAAAAAATATTTCACTGCTTGCTATGAAGTGCTACTAGATTTTATTTCACACAAGATATTTCTCGTCTGTTAAAATTAGTGAAACTAGTAGAAAAATTCACAAAACAATTTTTTATGTGTTATCAGCTTATCATTTTGTGGTTTTTTCCAATATTTTCTCATAAGGTAATATGCTTCTAATTTCAAGACTATCATTCTAAATATATTTCTAGATATTCTTAGAGATTAGAGATAGAATTTTAATATATTAGTTCTTATATGAGACTATCCATCTGAAATTCTATATATTTCTCTAGAAGAATTATTATACACGCACAAATGTTCAGTGAAAAACTATAAAACTGTAAAAATATACATGAAGCTCTCAGGCAAGATAAAATGTTAGTTAAATAAATACAAGGAGCTCTAAAAAATAAGAAATGTTCGAATTATAATCAAATTAAACTAAGACAGAAATGTTTTAGTTGCAATTTTATAATTACATTAAATATATTTATTAACATATGAAAGAATAAAACAAAGAATGAATTAAAGGGAGAGTTGGTCTAGAGATTTAGCTCAGTGGTGCCATTCTTGCCTCAAGCACAAGGTCCTGAGTTTGATCCCCAATACCAAAATAAAAGCTAGCTAAAGGGAGAATAACATTTTTCTTATTACAAATTTATTTTCATTTGTACTATTTGAAATTATAGCGACAATCTGTATATATCTCACCAAACCTAAAGAATTATAATGGGAAAATGCTGCACAATGAAACTGAGATCCCTCAGTGTATTTGGCTAAGCATAATTGACATGATCTTCAGAATATTCTATCTTAGCTGTCTTCTGGATGTTGGATTATGTGTTGTTAAGTTTGGGGTTAATAATTTTATCTTGAAGTAATTTCAGTTCTTTCTTATTGTTTTTTTTCCTTTATTTTTATTTATATTTTGCTATTGTTGGAGATGAGAATATGGTAGTAGTTTTCTAACAGAAACTAAAATCGGCTCCAAATGTAATGCAGAATATAATTTCCTTCAAAACAAATTTACTTCTCTCAACAATAAAAATTGTCTTCCTTTGAAGAGAAGGCTCTGAAGGCTGGTAGAAGTAATTGTTGAAGAATAAAGTGTATATAACTATTGATATTTACTTGTGGTTACAGGATTTAATTAAGAATAGTTTTCACTTGTTCAGCTATTTGTATCTAATATTTACATTGCTAGCATTTGATCCACTAACAATTAGTAGCCTGTTTTTCCTAAGATGGGCAAAAAAAATCATTGTACAACCTTTCTGAAACAAGGAATCAAATATAAATAAGACATATAAATATGGCAAGTGTTTTGTTTCCTTCAGCTAATGGTGGTTGTATACCCATTATCCCACTGTAATACTTGACATATAAGAAGTTTTCCTTTTTGTTGTTCTTAGAATATAATTGTGACAGAGATGTTGTCAACAAGATATATTAACCTCCAAATGATGAAGAGCTACTGACAGATTCAGAAAGCGTTGCTCCAGAAAATACAGTTGAGTAATTGAAAGATGTGATCCTCTTTCTGTACTCTCAGTTTACATGAAAAGTTTTCAGGAAAAAAAAAAAAACGGGTTCCTCTGCAATGGCACGTGTCAGAGGGTCCCCATGGAAAGTGCAGATGCATTGTGACACCTGGATGGATGCCAGTCAAATCTTGAACTTCAAATTAGTGGGCAATGGCTCTGTGGAGATACCAACTAATTCTCTCCCTGCAGGAATAGCATTCAGGTTGACAGGCCAGTATCATCTATTATTTTTAATTGGAGAGAAAAATGACAGAGTTAAAGTGACATACCACGTCACCATGGCCTAACTTTGTGAGAGGTAGAACATTGCTGGCAAAGTGGACTGGAGTATTGTATTTAGTTCCTTTTCACACCACCAGGAAGAAGTGAGGGAAGAAACGGCTAAATGTCAGCCAGCCAGCAAGATGGGGACCTCCACTTCTCAACAAGGTAATTAGGTAGACCTCTCTCAACCTTGGACTAGACGGTGAAGGCTTCTTCCAGGCAACAGCACCCTTTCTTCTGTTTTCAAGAGTCCCAGACTGATGTGCATTCTCAAAAAGGAGCTTTTCCTTCTGAGATTAAATATTTATCACAGAGAAGCCAGCAGTGGGGCCAAGGGCCTTCAACTAACTACCTCAGAGGGTTAAACGTGACTACAAGACAAGCATCAATACTTTAAAAGGGAAGGGCAGATCGGACCACTAAGGTTGCTAATCTGCCTCTCCCATAAACCCATTGCAAAGGAGGTTGTGTGTGGGGCACCATCAGCTCACCATCCTTGGACTCCATTAGCAAGTTTCTCATGGTGAGCCTGGTTCTGTATCAATTAGAATGTAACTTATGAGTACACTCTCTTGGTTTCCGAATAGTCTTAGGAAGCGTCCCAAGATGATGCTGATCAATTTTAATGAGAGAATATTTGGAAGAGTTATTCACAGAAAGTATTGAGTTAATTTACAGGAAAATATATCTCTTTATGAAGATGGATGCTGTGCTTCCAATGGATTCCATCAAGCACTCTGTGCTTAGGTGAACTAGAGTTTTCTGTGCAGAAGGGCTGTGACATTACACTTTATCATCTCAATGAAAGAAAAGGCAATATTTTCGTTTGGTAAAAAGCCATGTTAACATTCTTTAAGAATGCAAGATAATATCAATGTGACAAAATGACTCTATCATGGGCAAAAAATAAGTAAAGTGTAATCTAAAATAAGGAGTTTTAATCATTATACTTCAAAGTTAAAGTTTGTTCATACAATATAAAATCAATAATAACTGCTATTTTCAGTGAGAAATCCAGATGTTTCCTCCACCACACATTAAAGTTTTTGAATTGAAATTTACTTTATAATTGTTTGATGCCAAGTTTGACTCCTAGAATTCCATCATCCATAAGCACTGGGCTAGTACTGTATTCTGCTCGGCACCGAGATAGTTTAAACAACAAAGCAGACAGTACGTGGGATTTTGACTAGAACTGGGTCCGAAGCCTCCATCTCATGAAGATAGGACTTCTCTCAGCTCTCCTTTTCTAAAGCATGGATTTGCTTGCTTAGATTGCTAGCTTATCACAAGCACTGTACGAAAATAGCCAGCATAAATTCCCTGTTCATGTGTCCTCAAATTGCCAAAATACATGCGTGTCAACCTAAGCTGATGTGATAACTCAGTACATATTTTCTCAATTTCTTGGACCTTTGTGTATAATATTGACACTAGATGTGAACAACCCAAACATGAAGGCTTTCATTTTAATAAAAATAATACCTTACATTTGTAGGTGGCAAGCCGCTTTGGAGTGCTTAATAAGAGTTGAATGTTTTATTTGAAAGGAAAATTACTGAATATAGTAATATAGATCCATTGCTGGTAATTCTAAAATACTCCCCATTGCTTTGAACACACTTATCCTCTTGTTCTTGCCACTTTTTGAAGTGGCTCTGAAAGTTCTAATTCTATTTGTTTTAGTCCATCTTTGCAGTACATAATGCTTACGTACACCCTGTGGAGTCGGCACGTGCACATAACACATTTCAGTTCTTTTTATGTTCCCTTCCCTTTATCTCCTTCCCCTCTCCTGCTATCTCTTGGTCCTCTTTCCATTTGAAAAAAAAAAAGAGATCTTCCTGTTATTATCTCTCTCTATTTTTGAGTGGATAAGGAAAATGTAGTTTTTATACACAATGAGATACCACTCTGCTATACAGAAGCATGAATTTG
Source organism: Fukomys damarensis (assembly GCF_012274545.1). Classification (NCBI taxonomy): domain Eukaryota; kingdom Metazoa; phylum Chordata; class Mammalia; order Rodentia; family Bathyergidae; genus Fukomys; species Fukomys damarensis. The sequence goes on from NW_022900922.1 coordinate 19,414,597, forward strand.
AGTCACTATAGGAAAATAGTTGCACCTTGGGACCATAATGTTAACTGCAGTAATCAGACACACTAGCTGCTTCTTCTTCTTCTTTTTTTTTTTTTTCGGTACCAGGGATTGAACTCGGGTCCTTGTGCTTGCAAGGCAGGCCAGCGAACAGCTGAGCTAAATCCCCCACAAGACACAAGAGCTTCAATACCTAACAGTTTATCTTACATGGAAGTGTTCTTTCATAAGTACAAGTGCCTTGTTGCTCTGTGGACTCTATGTCATGAATCAGTTAAGAGCATTTACCTTTCATGGTCATTTGGACTCTGGGAAAGAACCAGAGGTCTCAAGTCATCAGATCCAGTAAATAAGGTAGAGGAGGGCACACTATAATGTTTTTATTTAATAACAATTATTGTAAAATACTGATAAACAAGGGGTGATCCATATTACAGTAAAGGTTTAGATTTAAAACTTTGTTACAGTAAAAGACACATTGACATTAATTTTCCTCAAAGTACATCTCCTTGCTTCTAACACATGTATTCCATCATTCCTGGCAATGTTCTTCTTCTTTTGATCATCCATTATACACTTTCAGTAATGATCTTCATAACAACCTTGAGCCCATCAACTTATGGGAAGTTTTCATTGAAAAAGATAAGAAATATCCCAGCCTTTTCAAAGCTTCTTGAATCAGACTTGATTTTTCTTAATGATTCTTATGTTTCCATGCTGGTCTTCTCTGCTGAAATATCTCCTACTGTATGTAGAAAATATGTCTGAGGTATTGTGCATAAAGCAGGCTCAATGTTTAACATGCAGAATTGGTATTGACTGTTAACCACTGTTAGACAATCAGCTAATGCCAGCTCCAGTTCCACACAGGCAGACACTATGAGGCCTATGCACATTCACATTTCTCATGCTGTAATTTGGGGTTAATTGCGGTAAGGTTTAAAAAAACTTGAAAAAGAATAAAAAGAAAAGTATGTTGTTTCTTCAGTGTACGCAGAGAAAATGTGAATAAATTCCACAGCATCTTAAGGAAGGTTGTTTCCATTTCTTTCTTATGCTTTTAAACATTGTTTTTACATGTATGAAATAAATAGATAAAATAATAGAAGAATGACAATAGTTATTACATTATCATTATCTTCAAAGTAATTGCTCAGAATACAAGACATAAACCTAAAACAGACTTGCAAAAAAAAAAAAAGAAAAAAGAAAATAACACAATTCTTTCTTTTTCAAATAAGATAAACTAATAGTATAAATGAAACCAAATAAGCATATGTGTTGAAAGAGTTTTAAAACAAACACAGCCTGGTGAAGAATTTGAATTTATCACTATTTCCTCTTTATGTTTCTTCTATTTTGTTCTTTTTTTGTTCATTAAGTTTATTGGTACATTGTAGGTATACAATATGCTGACATTCATCATTGGGAATTTGTACCTTTACATGATATAGCTTGGTTCTTATAGTTTCCCCACTCTCCTATTCTCCCTTTAATCCCTCCACCCTTCCCTATTTTATAAAACTAGTGACATTTATAGCTAAATGGTTGTATATCAAGTCCACACATACTGCTCCGCTAAATAAATAGGACACAAACGCGTAAATATGGAATAGTTTCTCTGGTACAAAAAACTGAAAGTGTAAATAGGGATCAAAATGTTTAACAATGTGAAATAGGAAGAAAAGGTCCAAAAAGGAAGAGGAATTGGGAGGAAAGAAGTGAAAGGAATAAATATGAGAAAAGAAAAAGTTGGATATTTTGTTCTTTTGACAAGCTAGATGGCAACTCTGGCTATGTTGCCTAACTATTCACCCAAACAGATATTTTCAGTTTGGATCTCTTTTGTCTACTGGGCATTTGATGTAAAACTTAATCATTAAATATGTTCTATCACAGTGTGTTAAATAGACGTGCTGGTCCCCATGCTCACAGCACAGAGGCAGTGCTCGTACTAACTCACAAGTGATCAGTTTGAGGAATGGCTTTTCAATGGAGACAGAGCTCCCCATGACCAGGGTGAACGCTATTCCCCTCCGCGGAGCAGTTTACGTGACTGTGCTTTACCTCTTTGCCATTTGGTAAAATGTGTAATGACAATCTCCTTCCTTAAGATATACTCCTGTCTTTGCTTTAACCCTGGAGAGTTTACAAACATCTACAAAAACAAAACAAAATGAAAGCACAAAGATCACACAAACCCCGATATTGACTGAATGGACAAATTCACTTACGTTAGTTTGTGTGTGTGTGTGTGTGTGTGTGTGTGTATCTATATCTATCTATCTATCTATCTATCTATCTATCTATAAAATGATTATTTACCACAATTTATCCTGCTTACTCATATAAGAAGCACCAAAAGTATCACTATTATGAAAGAAAAGTTAATGTTTAACCGGTGTAACTGGCATCACCATGCTTATGATTATTCCAACAAACATCCCTCTAAATAGTATTTTGGCAATTTCATCTTCAGTCATTCAGTGAGCAATGAAAGGATGTGTAGCTTAACTGCTGCATTCAGTAATCACAGTGAAGGGAAGTAGATGTAGTGTAGATGCTGACATGGCTCTTGGGATCAGTCCTGAATGATTTCCTGTGATTTCCAGAACAGTGGATGAGAGCGGAGTTCAGATGCTTTTCAATGAGCAATGTACAATTAAAACAAATTGAATTAAATATGGCCTTCTCAAAATCCCAGTACTGTACTTTTCACTTAATAAGCGAGTCATCTTTGAAAAAATACATACATAGTATTTCACAGAGTATATAAATTGAACCTGAACTGCAAATATTTATCATCTGGATATGCTGCAGGTTGGAATAAAGCTGTAATATTTCATACATTCCTTGGTTATTTGAAAATATGAAGGATTTGTCTGAGCAACAAGATAAGCTCTCAGGCCATTCATTTAGCAACAAACTGGTCACTGTCAGCAGATCATTTATACAGCTGCATTCTCATTCTCTTACCGTACCATCTATCCAGAAATTCTCTACATTCATTTTTTCTGAATTTTTAAAGTAGCACTGCTTGAATTTAGAGACATAGCCAGTCATATAAGCAAAAGAATAGCTGAGAGACTGTGATAGAATGTATAATGCGAAGTTTGCTCTGTAAATATGCATCCCGTGAGTTGGTGGCCTCAAAATAAGCCATGCAAGACCAGTGTATGCCTGTTCCCAAAGATCAATGCCGTGACTGCCTTCATCTATCATCTCTAACACAGGCAGGATGCAATCAATGGTAATCCATCTCTTTCCCATTGGATAATTGATTTTTTAGAAAATTTGTGGAATTGATCTTTTTTTCATTTTAAGAAACTGTCATTGCATAATACAGTAGTCTAAAGGGTTTGCTGAAAAAGGGTTTAGTTGTTTCAATAAAATTCCCGTGGCATTAGATTTAATCATACTTTATCCACTGCTATCTCTGAGAAAGTTATGATGCTTTTGTCTTGTGTATTTTCCTGTGATCCAACTTTGGTTATCTTCCCAATCTTTGCAACTCAACATGACTCTTTTTAGGTACTGACATACATTTTCCATTTGTGTACATTACCTCTTGTTAAATTGCTTCTTATTAATGATGTGACCAATACTGTGACCTCCACCTTTCCTTGGGTCCTTTAAAAAATTAAAACATTTGCTATGCTTAGAGACAATGATAAGACATATCTCTATCTCTCTATCTCCATCTCTATTTTTGCAGAACTGGGGATTGAACCCAGGTCTTCATACATGCTAAGCAAGTGCTCTACTACTGAGCTGCATGTGCAGCAAAAATGTTTTTGGAAGAAAGATTTTCAAATATTATAGTATATAGTGAATTTTCTAACTGTCTTTTCCAACTTTATGTTCATAGTACATAAAAGCTTGCCTCCCAATGATGAATGTAACTGTACTGTACACCTAACAAGTACCAATAAACTCAATGGGAATAAAAAGCTTGCCTCGCATTAATTTATTCATTCATTCATTCCAAAGTATTAATCTTATATTTCAATATAGTAGACAATAGTCAACACACTTGATATACACTAATTTTTAAAATAATCCCTTTCCTCTTACATTGGAATACAGAGCCAATTATGCTGTAATGCAAAGAGAAACAAAAACAAGACACTCCCAAAATTCTAGTATTGGTGGGTAGTATAAATTTTAAAACTCTGATCTTAAAGTCAACTAGAGACTGCTCCAGTTAGAGTCAGTCCAAAGGGCCAATCATCAGTGGATCTTAGATTAAATAGAAGAAACAAGACACTCCGAGGTAATTTATTAAGGGAAAAGAAAGGGCAACTTGAAAGACAGACAGACTGCGCTGTGAAGA
>NW_022900922.1:19419059-19447998 GCF_012274545.1 Fukomys damarensis
TATGCACACACACATTTATTAATATATGTGTATAAACATATATACACATATGTGTGTATAAACATATATACATACATATACATACATGGGTTTTTCACCATGATGTTCTTGCCTTGAAGCCAGGTTACCATGGACTGAATGCCTTGAAATTATAAGCCAAACTAAATTCCCTCTATTAAATTGTGAGCATCAAAGTATCAAGTACTGTGCCTCAATAATGGGAAAACTAATACACACACACACACACACACACACACACACGGAGTGGGGGAAGAGAGAGACATGCACACAGTGAAGTGAATGTCATCCACATCTGGCATGATACTATCAACAGAAACATGTCATTGTCACCTACATGATAATTTCTCCCATTAGGTATTAAAAATTAATGAAGTAAGCAATTTGCGAGCACAGGCGCTCACACACACACACACACACACACACACACACACAAACTCCCTATGCAATTTTTTATGTTAGGGCATATTTTGGCTTTAACACAAAATATTAACTTTTATAGATTTTGTTCACTGGTGTGTTTTCACTGGAACAAAACCTGAATTTTCACAGGGCAATTTCAAATTCAGTCTTAAAGTCCCTTGCAAGAGATACAATATATGGGTTGAGTTAAGCCTTTTAAGCATGTAAGATAAACTTTCTATGACAATTTATTAAAATATAAAAATAGAGAAATATTGGTTAGTGATCTGACTTTTTATATAATGCCCTTATCAGGTTTTGGTACTGGAGTTATTCTGACCTTATTGGGGAAGGATTTAATCTTTTCTATTTTGTGCAAATATTTGGGTAATTTTAATCTCATTTCTGTCTTAAATATGTGCAGGAACTATTTTCTACACTTTGTGCTTGTAATTTTCTTTCACAGCAACATTTTGATAATTTCAATCCAATTTCCTGAAAAGTGTAGGGCTACTGATCTGTTTTTTAAATTATTGAATCTGTTTCAGTAAGTTATGGTTCTTATGTGATCTTCAAGTCTCTTATTTCAGATTGATTATAGCATCAGGGTTTATGTCCTTCCTTCTGTTCCAATTACCTGTGGTTTTAGTTGATTTTCCTCTGAGTAGCTCCAACCTGGTTCCTCCTCTATTCAGCCATGTTGAATCTTTCTAGGTTTTAGTTTTTAAATTATTAGTCCATTTTATTTAGGTTTTCATATTTACCTTTATATGATTGTCTTCAATAGTCCTTTATAATTCTGTAATGACTGTAATATATGGAGAATACCTCTTTCAATCTTGAGATTCATAATTTTGTTTCAAAAATTTTTATGTGAGCCCTATTGCTTAGTATTACTTTTCTGTTGTTTGTATATCCCTTCCCTTTTGTGATACTGAGAAACAAATCAATTTTTGCTCTATTACTGAGCGACCCCCTTAGCCCTTTTTATTTTATTTTGAGACAGGATCTCACAAAATTTCCCTGGCTGGACTCAAACTCTAATCCAGCAGCATTAGCCTTCCATGTAACTGAAATTATAGGTGTGCTCCACCATGCTTAGCAGTGTTACTTATTTTAATAGTTATTTCAAAGAACTACTTTGGTATTTCTTTCATTACATTCTTGTAGGTGGATGATCTACTTCTAGATATGAAATTTTAGGTTGAAAATTGATTTCTTGGTTTATCTGTATTATTTTTCTGGTTTCTATTTAAATGCTCTGTGCTTTTTACTATTTCTTTTCCTCTAAGTAATTCATGTTAAATTTGTTCTCCTTTATTTAGTTTCTAGAAGTGTAAGCATATATCATTTATATACACTTTTCTCCAAGATTTAAATACATACATTTCTCTCTAAACATAGTATAGCTGCATCCCACAATTTTTGATGTCATCTTTTCTTTAACATTCAGTGTGAAATATTTTTAATACCCTGTAATTTCTCCTTTCACCCATGAGTTATTTAAAATTGTGCTATCAAATTTCCCAATATTTGTAGTTTTCCAGATATATTTATGGTAACTTGTACCTTAATACTTTATAAATCAAAAACATGCTGTGAAAGATTATAGTACTTGAAAATTATGAGATCTATTTTAAGACCAATGTACCATGGCAAATATACCTCAGCGAAACAAAAGTTTATTCAAATAAAATTGGATCTAATGTTTTATTGCATCAATTTGGTTGACAGTTTTATTTGACTCCTACTATCACCCACATCCTATATTAGTCAACTTCCTATTGTTAGGACACAATATCCAAAACCCACAAATTCAAGAAGAGGTTAAATATGGCTCAAGGTTTTAGAGGATTTAGTCCATGGTCATCTGGCTGCAAGGCAAATATCACGGTGAGAGAACATGGTGGAGTAAATCTTATCAGTTCATCGCAGCCAAAAAGCAAGGCAAGGGAAGAATATCAGGAATGTCACTAATACTGAAAACCTGTACCAGAGAAGTGAGACCTTTGCAGTGACTACACCTGACCTTGTGACTTAGAAGACTTTGGAAGTGGTTTGCAGAAATTTAGAAAGGTTTAGATATGTAAGCAAGAGAAGTCTTAAAATCATTTTAGCAGAGCCTGATGGATAATTATGATTGGAAGTAAAAAACAAAACAAAACAAAACAACAACGCCAAAAAAAAAAAAAAAAAAAGTTCTGATAAAGAATATAAATTGTAAAGGCCAGGCTTGGCCAGTTTCAGTCAGAAATAGACTGACAGGCTGACATCAAGACAGGAATGTTTCACTCTGTCAAAAAATGTTTCTTCATTTTGCCCTTATGCTGAAATTCTTTAGGAAACTGATATAAAGCAGAGTGGACTGAATGATCTGGGGAGGGGGTTTCAGGCTATGACATGGGCAAAGCTGTCTCCTTTAAATAAGAAGAAAAAGCAGAGAAGAAAAATTTAAAATCACTAATTTTGGTTTAAAGGACTTACATATACATTTCAGACTATAGGATGTGTGTTTGTTCAGTACATTAGCACCATTACAGATAAACCATGTTCTTTGTATAGGGATAAAAAGAAAAATTCATAGATCAGCAAGACATAAACATGGCAAGTCCAAGGGTATAAAAGCGTCCACTGCTCATTTGAGAACAATGACCATGGGAAACGATCTCAAGTAGAGTCTCAGTAGGGAATCGGTCGCTCGGGATTCACTTCACGTTCTTGGTCACTCAGGTGTTCAGATGCCAAGTGCAGTCATGATGCAAGGGGGCCAGGTTACTGATCAAACTCATGGCAGATCATGGCATCATCCATGTGATTTTGGTTTTATAAGCATGCGGAAAGGAAAAGCAGGGTGGTCATGGAGGCTTCCACACAAATTTCAGAGGAAGGACTGAGAGCGCAGACAAGGAGCCCCTGAAAAAACAAGGCGCGAAGCTCTGGGAAACATGGAGAAGGTGCAGCAGAAGCCTCAGAAATCTGGAGGTGCCAAGAATATGGAACATCTCTTGAGGAACTGTTCAGGCCATGAGTTGAGCCAGCCCAAGAGAGTGGCCATGTAGGTTACCGCCGCCACCTAGGACTTACATCTCATTTCTGTATACTCTGCATCTGGATAGGGAGCTACAGGAATTATGGTTTGCTTTTCTGGGTTTAGGTCTTGCTTTAGTTGAAATCTTTTGTCTTCCTTCAGCCCTTCCTTTAAAATGGAAACGTTCACTCTGTACCATTGTACCTTGGAATTATATAGATTGATTTTGACCTTTACAGAAGTTGACAGCTAAGAGTTTCACTTGAATCTCAAAAGAGATTTGGACTTGGACTTTTGAAAAAGAAACTGAAACTGTTGAGGCTTTGGAAAAGTTTGGAAAAGGATTATTACATTTTTTTTGTTGTAAGCCAGGTAGTTGTATCATGTTAGATGGAATTATTAACTAAATATTTTTGGTGATTAAGTTAATTTAAGGATGGCCAGGGATTTAGCTCAGCAGTTTGGTGGCCTGCCTTGCAAGCACAAGGACCCAAGTTCAATCCCTGGTACCAAAAGTAAAAAGAAAAAAAAAAGTTAATTTAAGGAGATATATTTGGGATTTTAGCTGGTAGGGATAGATGGCAACCATTAATTGTGCTATGTCAATTTGACTGGAATAAGGAACATCGCCATATGAAAGTGTTCTTTCCATCCCAGTATTGGAAAATAAAAACATACAGTAGGTTACTAAAGTGTACTGTTGAGTATGTCCTGGTGGGTTTTGAATGTATGACTTTGGGTACTACAGATTTTTCCCAAAAACAAAGTCATTAATTAAATTGCATGTGTTGTGTATTGCAGTCTAAAAATGGGAAAATAACTCATGCATATCCTTACTGATTGTTTTGCCTATAAATTTAATTTTATATATGTTATTGAAGGACTGTCCTGACATATCCCTTGATGGTTGTGGGCTTGTCTGTCTCATGCTTTATGTTTTCCATTTTTCTGTGTATATTCAGAATGATATTATTTATTACACGAATGTTTGTGACTATCATGCTTCTTTGATAACTCCTCTGTTGTTATGTTATTTTACTTGCTCACTGTTATACACCTCCTGACATCTCATCTTTATGCTTTTTTATTTAAATTGTATTTCTACATCATCTAATTTTCAATATATTTGTGTCTATATGTATATATAAAATATTTCTTTTATTTAGGAAAAATAGAAGCTCCAGGGGTGCAATAGGTTAGCACATGGCACTAAGTTTTAGGAAAATTATTGGCTTAACTTTTCATTCAGTCTAAAAATTTAACTCTTTTAATTGAGTTTTTTAGTTCATATATCTCTACAGTAATTTGTGAAATGTTAAGTTTGTCAATTTGGCATCTAATTTCTTGTTGGTTTAGCACCTTTCTTATTTATTTTCTCATTTATTATGATTACTTTGCTATTTTTAGTAAATTATTTTACAACTTCCAATCCCCTTATTATGATTGATTTGCTATTTTTAGTAAATTATTTTACACTTTCCAATTCCTTTAAAGATCTTTGTTCTATTATTTTAGATATTTCTCTCATAGACTGATGTGGTGGCACTTGGGAGGCTGAGGTAAGAGGATTGCTGTGAGTGTGAGGCCAGCTTGGACTCCATAGTGAGTCCAATGCAAGCCTGAACTGCACAGCAAGACCCTGTCTCAAAAAACCAAAAACAAAAAGATTTTCCCCGCATAATACATATTAGCTCTTTCATCTAAAATGAGAATTGCACCATATAAACACGTAAGACACAGCCAATGGTATAAATCCACTTAAGTACCCTTTCTTTGTACAATTGATTTGTATTATTTCACATCTATATGCATAATTAATTTGCAATACAATGCTAATTTGGCTTTAAATAATCAATTATAAGTTAAAATTAATAAGCAAGAGGAACAGGTTATACTTTTATATGAGATAGCATATTTGAATTTTACTGTTTAATTATTATAAATATGTAATATACATTTATTTTAATGTGACATTTCTTTTAGTATTTCTTTTGAGACAGTCTTGTAGGTAAGAAATTTAGATTTTATATGACCCAAAATACCTAGTTCTTCATTCTTTTTTTTCTGAACAGGAGATGGAACTCAGGACCTTGTGCATGTGAGGCAGGCAGCAGCAGCACTGAGCTAAATCCCCAGACCCCTAATTCCTAGTTCTGATTGACATCTGATTTCATCAGTTCAGCATTATAAGTCATCTTTCCATCATCTTCTGGACTTCATAGCTTCCAGCATGAAGTTTGACATTCATCTTCACTGTCCACACGTGTGCAAGGCAGTTCCATTAGTCTTTCTGTGGATTTTAATGAATTGGTCTTTGTCTTTGATTTTTTTTAGCACTTTGCAAATGATTTTTCTCTGTAGTTTTCTATGTGAATTTCTTGAGATCCATATATCTCTAAGTCAATGTTTATTAATAAATTAGAAAGGTTTTGCCCATCATTTAAAGATCTACATAGACACATATTTATAGCTTTCACCCTTCTTTGGGGACCATCTAAAATTCTTCTTCATATCCATGAAGCTCTGTTCCTGTTTCATTACTTCTCTTCTCTTTCTTTAGGTTGAATCCTTTTTTATTTTTTCAAAACTACAATGTTTCCTACTTCTAAGTTTATATTAAACTATTTCAATCCACTTTCCTTTCAGATTCTGTTTTCAACTTTAAAATTTCAATTTGACTCTTTTTTTCAAATTCCAGTTCTGTAATAAAATTAGTTATACTGAACTCTTCTTTTAAATATTTGTATGCATCTATGATAGCTTATCCGTAATGTGTGTCTGTAATTCCAAATTCTAAATCATCTGTTTCTCTTAAATGTTTTTTCTTGACTAGTGAATGTATTTTTCAGTTTTCTTAAATTGCAAGTCATTTTTTAAATTCTGTATTTGATGTTGTAGGTATTAATTTATGGGAAGTCTAAATTATGACCATCTTCCATTCTAAAGGTTTACTTTTCTTCTGCCTAGTAGTTAAATTACTTGTGAATATTCTGGATGTAGCTATGCTGTGCTTTATACTTTCTTCAGCCATACTCTTAGAGTTTGCATTTCTTGGCTTTCAATTCAATGCCCAGTGTGCTCAATGAGACACTGTTGCTGCTCAGGCTTTACCTTCCAACATAATTTAGCAGTATGTGCCTTGAGTATCTCATTCTGATTTGCATCCCCGTAGTATCTGGCATGTTAGACTGTGATATCTACTGTAAGTCATAGCCGCACATGAAGGAGTACTTCTCCATAGATTCTCTCCACAGTTCCATATTTCTTGTTTCCCTGTCACAGACCTCCATAGTCCTGAACTCTGATTTTTATCTACTTACCTTTTATGGGAGCTCTGAAGTCTGCTCAGGCTTCATATTTCTCTGCTCTCATCTAGAAAATTTTCCTAGGCAGAAAGTCTTATATTAGTTTACTGGCCTCTGGGAACAAGACTGTATACCTATAATAGCTGCCATGAAATATGAAGATTTCTGAAAGTATTCTGGGCTTTTCTGCTTCCATTAGCAGTCAGTTGTATGGAGAACTCCTACTATCGTTAGAGGGGATATATAACTATCAGATGGATGAATAGATAGATAGATAATCAGATCATATACATATGTATAGTTTTTCTATGTTTTATATAAGATGTATGTGTATATAATGCATGTAATTGTTACTTTTTACTTACAAGTACTAAGTAGGAACAACAAAAGTGCACAGGATATCTTGAATTACCTCTAAGGTATCTCCTTCCTTCAGCATGACACAAAAATGCTAAAGGCTTTGTTAACTATCAACTTGAACCTACTGTGGTGGCCATGGATATTAAATTTCCCACATTTGATTAAATCAGTCAGGGCACACCCTGAGAACTAAAGCCAGGACATTTCTTCTTTAAAACATGTGTTGCATGAATAAAACATACATGGAGCAGAGTTGGATTACTTGCTGCAAAGTATTGCCAATGAATGAATCTTTGCATTAAAGAGTTAATGATAGACAAAGTGCATTCCTAATGCTAAAGAGATCAAAATACTGTTGTTCTTAGTGCATTACAAAAGTATATGGTATTTAGTGATAGAATGACACATAGTATAAAACAGAGTCCTCTGGTTAGTAAGTATAAATGTCCATGTATCACCATTATCATTAATAGAAAAGAAAAAACAGTAAAATTTTGGATTGAAAGTAATTTGTTCTGCAAGATGAGCAATGATTTCTGTAAAGTTTTAACTTGATTAGTGGAGTGATTTCTTGCAATATAAGTAGTAAGTCAAGCCAAATAGCACAGCATCACAATTGAGCCATTGGCTTTTCCTCTCCCTCTCTTTCTGTCTCTTTCTTTCCTCTCTCCAGAATTTGAGTGATCATCTCTGAACAGTAAGAGGTTATGGAGAGAAAATCTCCTCTGCAAAGGAGGAGGAGAAAAACGTGAAGGAGTTCCTCACTTCAAATGAGAGTAAGAGGGTATGTAAAATATGGGAAACAGTGCAGCATTTTGAGGAAAAGCAGCACCTCTATAAGGCTGTAGCAGTGTGAGTAATGAATCTTAACAGCAATGAAATGTCACATTTCCAAGAATTCCTCAAAAGGAGGCAAAAGCAAGTGTTGTTGAATAAGTCCCTTGTAAAACGTGCAGAAAAAGAAGATTCCATTGGGGTAGATATTTAGCTCAGTGGTTCTGCCACCTGCAATGCAAGTGCAAGGAACCTAGTTCAATCCCTAGTAGCCCCCCAAAAGATTCCATTGAGCCCATAGAGAGCAGTGATTGCATTAGTGATAGTGCAAATCATCCTACACAGTGACCCTCCTCCTTCTTGTATCCACACCAGCCACAAAGATTTTCAAAAGTAAATGATATAGCTCAATGAAATGGTCCTGGTTTCAATCCCTGGGATCATACACACACACTTACACTGTGCAAAATTATCTTCAGGCTATGTGTAGGAATCACCAAGTAATTTTGTGTGTAGGTTTGGGTCTCAAGATACTTCAATATGTATACACATACACTACAATATCTGAAAAACAACCAAAATAGAAATATTTATTGTCCAGACCATTTTGCATAAGACATACTCAACCTACTCTAAATTTATTGAGGTTAACAGCTACTCAGAGTGCATAGATACTAACTATAGATATTAATACACCACATTCCTTTGCATGAGACAAATTACACCCAGCAATTATATTCTGACCCTACACCTTAACCTTTCTCTGAACATTTCTGTGACTTTAAGCACCCATAGAGCATTGAAGATTTTTAAAACACACTTTTGTGCCCTGAACCAGGGTAGTGATGGTGACAGGCATCCTGGAGTTCGTCCTTTCAGCACCTGAGCTACACCTGGTCTACATGAATGTCTGTACCCTACCCATCATGTATGGGTGGTCTCTCTGTGGGAGCATCATAGAAGACTTTATTTAGAAGACTTTGTGTGCCACCTATTTAAATACTTTATCGTGGAAGTATCTTATTTCCCCATCCATTTTGAAAGAGAGTTTTGCAGGATACATCAGTCTAGGTTGGAGGTTGTTCTCTTTTAGTACTTGAAATATCTTACTCCAGGCTATCCTTGACCTGAGGATTTGTGTTGAAAAGCCTGCTGTGATTCTCATGGGCTTTCCTTTGCATATGATTTGTTTCTTTTCTCTTACTGCTGGTAGTATTTTGTTCTTCAGTAGGGTTTCTTGGATTTTGATTATTATATGTCTGGGTGTAGATTTTTTTTTTAGTGTGGCTAGTTGGGGTCCAATGTGCCTCAATTATCTGTATGTCAAACTCTTCCCCTCTGTTTGGGAAGTTTTCTGTCATTACTTCTGTGAACAGCTTTTTTAAGTCATTTGTATTTTCTCCTGCTACTTCATGGATTCCTGTCAGTCTTATGTTATTCTTCTTTGCATCATCTAGGAGTTGTTGGATTGATTTCTCATGATCCCCTACTGTTTTTAAGAGATCTCTCTTTTCAAGGTCACTGACTTCAATCTTATCTTCTATATCTGATATTCTGTTTTCGCATTCCTTTATTCTGTTGTGTACACTTTCAATGGAGTGTTTAATCTCCTGGATATCTGTTTGAATCTGTTTTATGGATTCCATTTCTTTCCTATGTTGGGAGTTTATTTTTTCCATTTCTTTCTTATGCTGGGACTTCATGGCTTCTATCGTGGTCCTGAGCTCATCTATTTTTTTGTCAGTTTCTGCTCTAGAGTCTCGAATCACGACTTTCATTTACCTCACCATCTCTATGGTTATCTGGGAAATTATTTCTGTTTTGAATTTTTCTAGAGTCTGAATGATTTGTTTTGTTACTTCCTGTGCTTTGAGTTCGGGGTGTCCTGGTGGTTCACTATCAGCCTTTTCATCCTCATTTGCCCTACTGTTTGCCATTGATGAACTGGAAGTCTGTCTTTGTGTCTTGCTTAAGTGTTTTTTCAATTTTATTTTTGTTGTTGGGCTGTCATTGGTTTACTCTCTGGGTTATCACCCACATTTTCCTAATATGGTTGTGCCCTAGCTTTTGTGTCTCTAACAACCCACAGACATTCTCATCTTCATAGCATCAGAGAAAACAGCTCATCAAATCGACCACAATCCTTTATCCCAACTGATACAATCAGAAAAAGTTATCCCAATTTACTGTGTTGAGTCGGCATTGTACAGAAATTGACAGCCATATTGGTCTAGAAATGTTAATTTTTTTAAATTTAAATTTAAATTTTTTTCCATTTGCACAGGGGTAACACACCATATTAAATATGTAAGGTCATATCTATGTGGGTTTGATTACAGAAACTAATAAAGTATTCTCTAAATAATGAAAAGAAAAGAATAAGGTAAGATGACAAAAGCAAGAAGCAATTTAAATATGTTCAGGGACCATTTTCATCTTCAGAATTAGGAGTATTTTAATCTTACATCATTGCCTGTTCTTTTACTTTTAGTACACAGGATCCTAATGAGATAATTAATGTGAAATAGGAAGTAAAGGGCTAAAGGTGTAGGGAAAGTGAGAAGGGTGGGGGAAAGGTAATAAGGGAGAGGAAAAAAATATGAGAAATTGAAAAAATGCAAATAAAATGTTTGTAAATGGGGAGGGAGGATGGGGTGAAGGTAGGGTAAGGACAAGGGGAAAAAATGAGAATCAATACTAATCATGTAAAGGTACAGGATCCCAATAATGAATGTAACTGTATTGTAAACCTAGATTGTACCAATAAACTCAATAAAAAGAGAAAAAATATTTTAAAAATAAATAAATACTTTAATCTGCTCATCTTTTGGGCTGTGAGGAATCGTCCAACATTCTAATTTTCTCAGTGAACATTTAACATTGACTCTGTTCTCAATGGCTTTGTATTAGAACCTAGCTGAATGTATCTAAATTCTCTAACACTTGCCCTGTATAGCTGCCTTCATTTCTGCATTTGTGTGGCTGTCTAATGTAAAATTGTCAAGACTCTGTTTCCTCATTTGAGAACTTAAAATAATTTAAGTATCTTCCTTCTGAAGCTATTATGCAACTCAGATATGTTAACTCATAAATATTCAGAATGTCACCAGACATATACCTTGTGCTCCTCACGGATGGGTAATGAGGTCATATCATTTACTATGCAACTAGAAATAACTCTGAGGGTACAGAGTTGCTACAGACAATCCCCAGGAATGGCAGGTATAAACTCAACCCACACAGAGAAAATGCAGATACATGCTCATCCTAAACATTAGATATTAATAACTAAGAAATCATGTCTTCTGATTCCATGCTTACAACTCAGCATTCCTGATTCAACATAGAACTCATCTCTTAAAACTCAGTTACTTTTCCAGTACAAACATGTATAAATGGGAGACCACCTGTCTTGCTTGCCAATTAATCTACTATCCCTATCAGACCATGGAAGAGCATCATTAACTGATTCCATTAAGGTCACAGAAGCCCCAGTCCCTAGAATATTCCATCTGTAACCTCCATCCTTCACTTTGTTTGTCTCTATCAATATTTCTTTTGTGTTTGATTTAACACAATCTCATTCTTGATCTACACACTCATGTCTGTATCTAATGTAAGTGGCTAAATCCTCAAATCTCATCAGCATTGTTGCCAATTCTAACAGTAAAAAATAAGATATACGAGCAGAACAACCTCTTCCAATCATAAAACTCTGAGCATAGTGTAACACAAAGCAAGCTCTGAAGCCATAGTATATCCTTTTCTTCCAACCAACTCTTCCAAATCCAAACTCTAAAGAGCCCCCAAATTCTTTTCTGTTCCAAATCTTCTGTAGTTTTCTTTTATTTAATTATTTTTTTTCATTATGTTTATTGGTACTTTTAAGTGTAGAGTATACTTACATTCATCATTGGGATCTTGTACCTTCACATGATGTATCTTGGTTCTTATTTTCCCCATCTTCTGTGGTTTTCTTAACATGACATCTGCATTAAGTCTGCTCTCAGATTTTTCACTTTGCCTTTATTTACATATTCTGAGTTGGGTATATGTCAGCCTTGCCATCTTATCTCTTTTGAACTGAAGAGGCCTTACCTTTTTATTCCCCACCAAGAGGAACACTGTTATGCTGGCTGGAGATTTCAGAGGAGATACTAGGAATCACTGAGGTTCAAGGAGTTGGAGAGGAGATTGAACATTGAGTTCCTCTAAAAGTGGGCAGACTTTGAACATCTTGAGAGAAAAGATGAGAGCATTTCTGGGGAAAGGATGGATAGTAGAATAAAAACAGCATATATGGTGCACACTCAAGAGCAGACAAGTTTGAATAAGGTCCAGAGGAGCTGATACACATTTATCCATTTAAGGTAAAGTTTCATTAAAAATGGACTTCAAAGTTAAAGAAAAAAAGGTCAGGATTTTGTACAAGAAGAAGCATAGTTTGAAAGTTTTCATGTTTACCAAATTTGTAGCCCTCTGAGAAAGACAATGATGTACTCAAAAAGTTTCTTCCTTATTATGAAAGCAATTTCCTATCTGAAATTTTGAGGTGAAGGGATTTAAAGTATTAGTTTGTACATTTTCTCATAATTTGCCTCTTATTTACTTTCTACTCACTATATTTGGGTTATCCTTAGAGCTTTTTTTTTTCTTTTTGGTGCTCTGTAAATTTATAGAATATGCATTTTTCCTTAGTCTTGCTATTACTGAGTATTCATGTTAGGACAGAGTATTAGAAAACAATCATTTAATTAAAGGTAGCTATTTCTTCAAAATTTGATTTAGGTAGAGAATTTTACACCAAGGCACTGAATGAACATCCATCTGGTAAGTCTTTAGCATTGACATCTAATTTCTTTGCACTGTGTGTGTAGCTGCGGAGACATCTTGGGAACTGTTTGTCCACCATTGCTGCTGCAGGTCATGAAAATTTTATGCAGTACTCTCCACACTTCTTCAGTTACAGCTGGTTCTTGTTTGGGAGTTTGGGAGTTTTCCCAACACAATTGTTACCTGTTTCATATATACCAACTGGACTGCCTTTTTCCTTTTCAACCGAAGGCTATTAAACCAAGGTTTGATTATTATTACATTGATTTAGAAAACTAAAAAATGCCCAGATAGACTAACAGAAACTCAGAAAGACAGAGGGAAACTCAATGTGATTTTTCCACAACTGAAAAGTACAGAAAGAAAGGAAAAAAAGAAAGAGGAAGAATTTTAAAAAGCTCTTTCTTTTCCATGTTGCACACTGTATGAGAATCCTGTGGGAGTTGGGCACTTTTGTTTCAAGTGTTTCTCTGGAGAGAATAATTATTTCCCTTTTCTGCAGAAAAAATTCTCTCACCAGGAGCATGATTGTATTCTGCCTGGACCTGACAGATCCATCCCATTCCTACTAGATCAATACGGGCCTCAGTCTTGCATTCACTTGGCTTTTATTCGATCTCAGTAATTCTCAGATTGACTAACCACAAATGCGGTGAGGAGGAGCCAATTATCCCACACAGCCACTGGCTTGTTATTGCTGTACAAAATTATTGGAAGAAGTGTGCAACGTAGTAACCCCAGGGATGGTACCAAGAAAGAATGGCTTTTTCACCATTATAGTCTCAATAAAATCAAATATTACTCCATCAACTGGCTTTTTAAATGCAGTTTTACATCACTTCACTGAAAATACATGCAGAATACATGACTACAAACAGAGAACATCCATGCCTTCCATGTGTGCAAACAAAGCATTTTATGTATTAACTGAATTCTCCTTCATGCTGGAGATATTGCTGACAGTAAATGAAATAGTACTCAAATGTATTGGCTATTTCCATGGTGTGAAGGGAACATCTGCAAAGCCGGTGATGGATTTATGCTTGGTACATACACTGCATTATTTTTCAACATGCAATGCTGCTAAATAGCTATGCGTTCATAACACAGTTGCTGTGTCAGAGATATCCTTCAGTTAACAACATAGCACTTTGGAACAGGTATTTACCTCACAGATTTTCAAATAAGTATATCAACTGAATATAAAATAGAAAAAAGAAACCTTTGAAAAAAGAAACCTAAATGACAAATTTTAAAGTATTTCTTCTGGATCTATTTATTTAAAATGAAATTGAATTGAGGAATGGGCTATGACTCTTTTCATGGGAAGGACTCATGTGCATAAGAAGCAATAGAAGGGAAACTTAGCAGAGTGGTACAGATATATTTTCATGAAAATATTTGAAAGGGTGGAGGTTGTGAGAAGAATACAAGTTAGAGGCATGATTTCAGAGTTCTGAAGGAAGTCATCAGAGTTCCATCAGGGACTCCAGGAAGTGATTCTGGTTCTGGATCCATCTATCCTGGATGCCTCAGAAGTACTTACCCCTGTTAGACCTTATTAAACAGAGTGGCTTTATCGAGGCTGGCTAAGGAGAAAGAAAATCATCCCAGGCAAGAGAAGAAAAGGAAACAAAGAAATAAAAAGTTCTCACAATAGTGGAGAAAAGCAAATTTTTTTTCTCAAGAAAAAGAAAACATGCTGTTGCACTTATCTCTCATTAGTGTTCCTCATTTCTCTCCCTGGATTGTTTAGAAGGAAAGGAGAGAGTATATTAAGTATAAACTTTACCTTCTTACCTCATCCAGGCCAAATTTAGGAGAGACCTATACTTAATTTTTTTTTGGGGGTACTGGGTATCGAACTCCGGACCTTGGCACTAAATCGCCTACCTGGAAAGACTCATACGAATCTTATGTAAAATCTAACTCAAAACATGAGAAAATGGAATAGCTGTTTACAAGGTAACAAAGAGCTAATTTTATGCAACTAAGAGCTTCTGTAATTAACTACTTTGTAAATACCTTGTGGAATCTACTGATAAATAAATTGAACATACATTTCCTTTCCATACTTTCTCAAAATATAAAATCCAAATGGATTGAGACATCAAATATAGAAAACACACTATGAAACCGTGGGAGAAAACAGATTAATATTTAATTTAAGGGATTAAAAATTATTTGTAAATATTAAAATGAAGGGGTAGACATTCATTTTTTAGAAAAAAATAGGAAAATATTCATACATATAACTCCAAAATAGTAAATACCAAAATTTGTCTTAGTACAGCTCTTCAAACAGAGAAATATTTGCAACATTTTTCATCAAAAAGTAATTCCTTCAATATATGAAGAATTTGACCAACCTTAAAAACAAGAACTACATAATAAATATAAACATCCTACACACAGGTACATACATTTTTTCTTACTTGCAATTAAAAAAAGGGAGAGTGAAAAACAAAATACAATCTTGTAAAGCATCAAAGACATTTATAAATTACAATTAGATTGGGTAGAGTAATAATGGAGATCTTCTCCTGGATATCACTGTTACCATATTTCCGGGGAGCAACTTGACCATATCATGGAAGACATTAAAGATGTATGTGACTGATTAGCTAGAGGAATAAATTTTTTTAGCAGGACTTCATCAAGCATTGTTGATAATATGAAAAACTATATACTAATGGCCAGATTCAAAAGAAAAGATTAAAAAAAGACAAACCCACACAGGATATGATACAATTGTTACAATCACTTTTAAAGATAAATTTAATGCAAAGAAATCATATTAATAACACATAATTTTGAAACAGAACAAGAACATTGTACATTATTTAAACCTATTTTTTAAATACAAGAATGTCGCTGTTAGATCACGCAAGCCTTGGCAATAGTGTGTATGGACCACGAAGTCTTTGGGAATTGTTCCTTGGATATTAGACATATTCACTGATCTATCTCTTCCTAATTTACACACAAAACTGCTTCCATTTTCCATCTGGAAATAGGGCTTTTAACATTGGGCTTCCCACTGCACCAGCCTGGTAGCCACACACCACAGGTAACTACAGAGCACTTGAAGTATAGCCATCAAGGATGAGATGTGCTAAAAATACTTATCAATTTCAAGGACATACAATAAGACACATACTGCTTCTTTAATAATTTTCAAGTACATTTTAATATATAGAATATTGTTAGTTGTGCTGTAGTGGTTACCTCATTGTCCTGAATCAACCCGAAATATTTACCTTTGGTGACGATTTTAACTTTGGAGAAGAGTTAGAAGTCACAGGGTGGGTGCCAGATCTAGCGAATAAGGTGGGGGAGGACTTATCATAATGTGGTCAGGGCTTGCCTGTCTCGGATTTGCTCACTGCACATTCACTGTATTCATACCTTGTAATCATACCTTGTAAGAACTTTAGGGAAACGACTTCCAGAACTGCAATAGGAAGGGGCAAGAAAGGTGCCATCTGTGTGTATCTCAGGTCTTTTTCTTGTTGCTGGGACAAAATACCTGACACTCAAAGTTAAAGGAGGAAATGTTTATTTCAGCTCAGTTTGTAGAGATTTCAGTTTATAGTCGGCTGGCCCCAGGGCAGGGCAACCTGGAAATGTGGATCACAGAAGAGAAACAGTCCATGGCAAAACAGGCTGGAGACAGAGAAGCAGTGACCAGTGAGCAACAGCAGCAAGCAGCAGCAGCAGCAGCAGCAGCAGCCTGCCTTCTTTTTTGTACCTTTATATTCCATTCAATCTAGAATCCCATTGATTGGTGCTACTCATATCCATGGTGGGGCTTCCACTATCAACCCCCTTAATCCCAGTATCATACCCTTAGTCTACATTTTGAAACAAGGGGGAGTATATTGAGGAGGATTGTTGGCCATATTTCTTTTACTATAGTCTTTTTTGTTTAAACATTGCCTTTCTTGATCACTTGAATTTTACATAGCAGGATAAAGAAAATATACTATTGAAATTAACTTCAATTTGTTCCTTTCTTTCTTCCATGTGGCTACCAGAAAATGTAAAAAATACATTAGTGGCTTACATTGGCTTTCTAATGGGTGATGTATGTTTTGCACAAAATGATGATGTTCTCTTCTGACTTTCTGCCTCAGTCTTGTATCATCATCTGCCCAAATTTGCCATTCTTTGTTAAAGTAGTTTTGTCCTCTGAGCAATTTCTACGTTTTAGAAAGTGGACAGAGGAAATAGAGAAGGCAAGATTTTTGAAAATTAAATTACTTTTGAAGAGCTGTTGTTCTTGACCTAGTAATAGGAAATATTTTATTAAATTGCTGAAGAGAATGTCAAGTAGAAAATCTGGGGACAGAGATGTAGTACTTTCCATACCTTTTAGGCCATCTCTTCTAGGTAATTGTACTTATGTTTACTTTTTATATGTAACTTGTGATCTTCTGCTGGGCAAACATAATGTCTCTGTGACTTCGCTTTTTTTTTTTTTCATTGCCAAGAGGAATAAAATGTTCCTCATCTGCAATAGGAAAAATGAAATTCCCAGAATTGATTTAAATATAAATGGGTAAGAGTAGCTACCATATGCTTAAAAATTAATATGTGCAGCTAATTATGATTGGTTAAATATACATGGATATACATTGGGAAAAAGGGAAAAGTTTGATTAAAATTTAAGAAAATCTTGGCCTTATCAGAGAGCTAGTCCAGGACAATCATGGACAGTACACGCCAGGTAACCAGACTCCCTACCTTCAAAATTGTCCTTAGCCGTTAATAACATTTATCTTTGGAAATTTGCATAAAGTCTATGCATTGAGTTTCTTTTTGTATTCAGGTGAGTAATGCATCTCACACAGGATTTGTCAAGATGAAGTGAATAAATAAATTGCTTAGAAAACTTAAATAATTTCATCATTGTTATCTATCACTGGAGCTATTATGTAGAGAGTTGCTAATTTCCACAGCTTTAGATGAAACAAAAACATGAAAACTTTTGCAAATATGTTGCAAGTACTCTGATTATATTCTGAGAATAAGATTCTCAGTTGTTTCTGACCCACAGCACGCTTCTGAAGATCGAAGGATCAGGCACCCAGAGTAGAGCTTCTCCTAGTTTGGAGTGAGCAGGTAACTGACATCAAAACTGTCACAATGCAGACCTTGGGCAGGGGTGGGATATGATGAGGGCCTCGTCACTTAACCGGCTCCCACATGGTGCCAGTACTGTGGGTTCTACCATGCCTTCAGAGCACTGACTGCTAAAGCATGCTGGCTACTCAGACAGCAGGAAAAATTAACTAACATCATAGGCAAAACATCAATCTAAGTGCACAAAACAATACTCCTTTGACTTTTCACCCTCACTTCTCACATAGGACGAGCTTAGCTCCCTTGCCTTTAATTGAATCCATTTAATTTAGTCAGAGGTCAGGCTCTGTCCCATTTCTAGAGCTTATGACTCTGTGTTACATATAATTTATAAAGTCTGCTCTGATTTTCATGAGAAAGATATTGTGAAGATAAGGAGACCTTTCAAAACAGCTTTCTAGAATGAACGGTCACCTTGATGCTCTAACACTCTATTTCACTTGGGCCTTTCAGTGAGGAGGCTCCTCGGTTAAGAAACTTCCCTGTTATTCTTCGAAGAATCCCAATCATGAAAGACTGCTGATTTATATCAGCTGCCTTTTCTCCTGTAATCTTTTACTACACAGAATCAGACTTATAGGTTTGCTAATGCTAAGATACCCTCTTACCATTTTTGGGAAAAAATGATGTTGTCACAAAATGTAGAATGAAGCGTTCAGCTTACCTATATTTTGGTTGGCTGGCAATGAGCTTTCCTAGTGTTAATATCGAAGTTACAAAAGACCCGAAAAATATTCCCATGGTGTACACCCAATCCCCTGGATAAATTCATAGAGGATAGTTTTCTTAAATATCAAATTTTTTGTACTTTTCCTCAAATCAGGAATTCTTACTCAGAAGCTCACAGATTTTGCTCCATTCATCACTTTTACAGGAGTTGCCTTTCTATTCAAGTTCAGTTGGAATCCTGCATCAGGAATAAAGCATCAGCTTTATACTAGGACTTAACACCCTCTCATAGACAATGAGCTTGTTTGAGTGACTATTAGATTAATGCACAGTTTGTAGCTTGTGAAGTAAATGGTAATCATATACAGTTTTAGTTCCCACTATCACATTTACTATTTGGAAACAAGTGAGTGCCTGACCTGTGTCACTGTGATTGTACCACATCTGTTCTCTTTCTTAAACACAGGACAAATGGAGACCCTTACATCCAGGAGAGTCAGGCAAGTCAGATGCTGAGGGAAGAAATATCCCAGGAGTTTGTATTTCCAAGCCATTGTTGTATTTGCCATTGTTTATTAAATAAGCCATGTTCCACAGACTTTATGCTCATGAATTATCTAAATTTTCACCATAGCCCTAAAAGAAACTATTTTTATTCCCATTTTATATGAAATTGAAATCCAGAAGGGTAACTTCCTAGGGTCAGAGGGGATGGGCAAAGGCACAGAACTTCAACTCAGATTCCTGACACTAAAATCTAGATATTTTTCAAAACAGTGTCACTTGTGCTATAATTTATTTCCCAAACTAGGATTGACTTTTCCCTATTATTCTCCAATGATTTATATCTTGCTCCAGATTGTGAGGATAAAATGTTATGATTGGAATTTTTACTTAAGCTTCTTAATTCTTTGTATTCACTACTTAGCTTCATTGTTCTTGTAATTATTGTTTCTAGAAAATAGAAATACACACATGAATGAATACGATTATTTTTTAATAATCAGGACTGTCAATTTATTCATTTATGAATACAAGTACATGATTTTTCACTTAAACATTTCTAGTTAGCAAATTCTTCAACCATAAAATCTTAAAGTCCTTCCATTTTTATCACATTTAAAAATGTTGAATGCAGAAAAATAAATTTCTGTGGATGAATAAAATGAGGAGAGATGTAGTAGCAGAGAGTTAAAATAATTTCAATTATGTAAAAGTCATTTAGAGTATGAGCTTGATCAAAATGAACAAAGGTATTGGTCCTACCAAGAAAAATGGCTTTGAGCACCACAAATATTTAACTTGCCATCTAAGTAATGTGGCTTCTCATTCCCAAAGCCATTGCATTTGTATTCCAGCCAATT
This sequence comes from Fukomys damarensis, assembly GCF_012274545.1. Lineage (NCBI taxonomy): Eukaryota > Metazoa > Chordata > Mammalia > Rodentia > Bathyergidae > Fukomys > Fukomys damarensis. The sequence continues at coordinate 19,438,958 of NW_022900922.1, forward strand.
TCCATACTATAAATGTCAGTCAACACAGGCTGATTATTCCTAAGAATGATTTAAAAAGAACCTTAACAACAATAAAAGTCATGTCCGCATTTTCATTATGCATCTGAGCCTTTGGATTGTAAATATTCCCTCTGAGCTAATATTTTAGAATTCAAGGTCATATACAGGGGATTTTTTTCCTTGCTAATTAGAAAATAGATTACTCCACTTGAAATTATGTAGGTGGAAATTCTTCCCTGAGGAATTTATCTCTTTCAGATGTGTTTGATCATGTTCAATATTTTTTAACTTTATTATATTTGCTTTTTCCCTCTCACCTACCAAATATGGTGCACAGAATGCTTAAGGACTTGACTTATTATTCTGACATTAGTAATAAAGTTATATTAAAATAATGTACTAGAAGTCTTTCACCTGCATACAATTTTCCTTATTAGATTTCCTTATTATTTTACTTGTCAAATTTGAATGTTCCTTTCATATATTTATAAAAAATACCTTATTGCAGATGAGTCTAATCACTATGTAAATTAGGTAATTATTTGCTGAATATTAACATTCTTTCCTATACAAAATAATACATATATTTTGAATTCTCATTCTATGCTTTTGGGGGGAATACGGCAATTAAAGTAGTTTTATTGAACCGTTATTTCCATGCAAATGAGACACATGAAGTAGCATAACAGGATAGGCAAAAGTATATTGAACTTTCAATTTCAAGTGTATCTCCTACTAGTCAGACTGCATCATTTTCAACGCAATTTTGTTCCAGCATGTTAGAGTCGCGTATCAAGAAAAGCTTTGCTGGTAACTACTTGCTGGTATGTATGGCCTTTTAATTTTTCTAGATTTATTTATGTAAATACAAAATAAGTCTACTTTAGAAGAGACAAAAGCAAACTGATTAATAACTAGAAGGCTTACAGCAGATACTTGACATTGCATTACATGGATGGTTTGAAAAGGTAAGAGTATATTATTATAAAGTGTATTATATAAAGAAAAAAAGCTTACAGATATTGACCATAGAATTGTATCTAGAAGAAAATGATAGAAATGCTTCTGAATAAATTGTGAAGAGATAAAATAAATTAAGACCTTTCTCATAAAGATGTAAACACATGCTATTGATAAATGTGAAAACATGAAGAGTGTAGAGAAAATAAAGATTTATTTAGATCTCAAATATCATAACTGTAGATGGATGGGGTACATCTTGACATTTAAAGAAAATAGATATAAAAGAAATCAACAAAATACCCCCATATTATATGAGCAATGAATTGAGAAATGTGTTACACATGTTTAATGTAGGTGTCATTTTTAGGTGCAGATTTTTTAAAAGGAGCTGCTGAAGGAAAGTCCAGGTGTGAGTGCAATTCTTCAAGGACTTCAGCATAGAGGAAACAATGACTCACATTCTGATTTTAGACATAAAAATTGCCTACCAAGCTCACAGACTAGACTTAGTGAGCTCTTCCTTAGAATTTTATATTGAGACAAAAGAATAACTCTTAATATGAAATTAACTTTTTGAAATTGGATTTCTGTTATGATTATCATTGTAATGGCTCATGCCACAGAGTGTAAGGAACTATTTCCAAAAATCTCCATTTATACCAATATTTTCTGTCTCATCCTAGTTACTGTTTCAAACATAAAACATATTTTTGGGCAGGGTTCATCATGTGTTTCATTTTCCTTTGTTCTGTTTCCTGTGTACCATTCTCTGACTGTCCTCACTGAACTGGATACTTTTCTCTGATTTAACTACCTAACTTCACTGTAACTTTACATCTGAACCAGCTTCTGTCCAGCTTCTGCAGCATCTGTGTTTGTGAGACAGAGTCTCTCGGCCCATTGGAGCCCAGGTAAGGGCCTCCACTAATCCTGACTTTCTGCCAGAACTGGAAGGTAAGGCTGGAGCCAAGCCCTTCCTGCAGCTTTCTAAGCTCTGTCTGCAATACATGTTTACGGCAAGACTAACTTTTGCATCTGCTTTTTGTATCTCTTTGAGTTTAATCTCAACTTGTGGCAGTTGGGTGAAAGGTGGCACTAACCTATTAATTAGGTTTCCAGTTTGCACAGGAATACAAACAGGTTAATGTAATGACTAGTCAAATTTCTTGATAGCCTGGTTTTCAAAGCCTATGGGATTTAAATGTCCATAATGTCTCCCTCAAGAATGCACCCTCTGTCCTTCAAGCAGTAATCCTCAAGGTTTCCATTTACAGTCCATTTTTAGTTGCCATAGTAATGTCTCTATGTACCTATCGCCTGAGTCTTCTCAAAAATAGAGAGAGTGCATCATCTTTACTCTCACCAATGTATTACCAGAGCCTAGATTCTACTCAGTGCTGTATGAATGAATGAATAAATACTTGGGGTTGAAAAAAACTTAAATTTGGTTCAGTTTGGATCAAACACTTAATAGCTATGTGATCCTAAGAGAGCCATAAAACTACCTCTATGCCTCACTTTGCAAAATCATTATGCAGAACAATGATAAAAGGAAATATATAGCTGACAGTCATTTTAATTATATAATAATAATGCATGGTGAAAGAAATGAAAATAGTCAGATGCAACTTATTTATTTTTCAATTGCATGTCTTCCTTCTTGCGATGAATTTGAAGTGAATCTGACATTCATTGGATACCTATTACACGTGCAGGCCTGTGATAACTACCAGAATGCTCCAAGGGTAGATAAAGTTATGTACAATGCAGTCACACTTATTTCTTTGGCATTGCCTAAGACTTTGTTTTCAAGAAAGGTTGAACATATTGATACTACCAGGTAGCTGGCATAGACGCCGACTCTCATCTCCTGGATGAGATGCTGCCCAGAACACAATCTATAAATCCTCATTGATGCTCTAATTATTGTGGAAGGACAGTGAACATGTTGTGACAGATGCTTGGTAGAAGTGGCCAAAGGGCAGCAGGCATTACCTTGGAGAAAGATTCCAAATGTGCGATCCCAAAGAGAGGTTGTTTTGTGCAGGAAAATAAGGTCTATAGAAGTAGGAGACAGTGAAAAACCAATCCTTGAAATTGCTTTGGGTCTTTTCCCTTAACTTTCTGAGTTTAGTAAATACACATAGAAAGACCAGAGTCGGAAAAGCCACCAATCCATGGCTGACTTAGAGAACACGGAGGAAATAACAATGTTTCCTGACACAACACACCATGACACACAAGAACAAATGCTATTAGTGTGAATTGGATCATTTCAGAATTTGCATGTTGAAGTACAGTAACCTCAGTGCTTCAGCATTGCAATATAGTCAGCGATAATTCCTGTAACAGGTAAGTAAGCTTAATTGAGGTTAGAAGAGTGGGGCTGTTATATATTAAGATATGGGTCCTTATAAGAAGAGACCTCTCAGCCGGGCATGGTGGTGCATGCCTGTAATCCTGGCACTCAGGAGGCTGAGGTAGGAGGATCGCTGTGAGTTCGAGACCAGTCTGGGCTACATAGTGAACTCCAGATCAGTCTCAATTACACAGTGAGACCCTGTCTCAAAAAACCAAGAAAAAAAAAAAAGACCTCTCTCTCCACAGAGACAAAGGAAAACATCATGTGAGTCTTGCACCCTCCGGAAAGAGAGCCTTCACCTGAAACCAAACTTTATGGCCCCAGACTTACAGCCTCTAGAACCAGGAGCCATTGAGTTTCTCCTGCTGAAGCCTCTCAGTTTGTAATGTCTTGTTATGGTATCCCTACACAACAAAGGAGAAAACTATGATTTAATTTTCCCAATTTTAAAGAAGATTCAGGTTTCTGGATAATTCACTAAGTGTAGCATCTTGTGTCCAGATGAAAGAAACTAATTGAGGTATTATATTTTAAACTTTTTTTTTGTAGTATTGGAGATTGAAACTAGTGCCTTTGTACTTAGCTGAATCCTCCAACGTCCTATTCCCAGACTTTTTGTTTGTTTATTTGAGATAGAGTTTTGCTAAATAGTGCAGGCAGGACAGGAAGTTGCTATCCTCCTGTCTCAGCCTCTCAAGTGCTGGAATTACTGGCATGTACTGCTGTGCTTGGCTTTCAAACTACTTTATTTAACAGTGAAGAGAAATAAAATATTAGAACAAATGAGATTTCTTAAAATGCCAAGCAATGGTATTTCCTCTGTTTTGCCCTGATTTTACATTTAGCTCAATCTTTTTAGAAAGCCTTTGGCATGAACCTCTTAGATCACAGCGAGCTGATTATCCAGAGACTACAGTTCTAGTTTAGGCTTCGATCTTAAAGGTCATAGTCCTATCAAGTACATTTCTGGGTCTCGGCTTCCATACTTTGAGAGAAGTTGGATTAAACTAACATGGCCATGTTAAAATGTGAATGGCGTTTATGCCAACTCCATGTGACAGAAGGGCATGGTGATGTTGCAGAGAATTCTTCTCACTTGCAAAAATGCACAGAGCTTATGAAATGTTAATGTGCTCTCCAAGAGCACTCCAAGAAGAGGACAGAGCAAGCCACATTTCTCCTCTCAAGTGTGCTTTTACCACACAACACTGGCAAGAAAGTTTTACACACTGTGGTCCACTCAGGACCCAAATTGTAAGATGCTTCGACCATGATGTAGAGTGCCACATAAAAAGCTCTTCTTACGATTCTCACTTTCTCTTTCCTTTCATCCACTGAGAAAGAGAAATAATGAAAGATCTTTTAGAAGGTTTACACTCTACAGAACATATTTTAGGAAGTACGACTTACTTAAGCTGTGCACTTGAGGGAAAGTGTGCTTTAAGGAGGAGTCTGTGAAGGGTGAAGGATTTAATGGGACCTTCCCGCTTGATACACTGCAGTTCTATTCTCACCAAGAGATGAAGGGGGAAGGGAAGGGGACATGAACAGAGTTATGATGGGTCATGTACATGTGCCAATTACCCTCGATACGTGTCACCATTATGGATGCAACTATATACTAATAACCAAAAAGTTTAAAAAAGAAACTTTTCTATTGGCCTGTAGATCAACACGTATTTCAATCAACAGAATATAAGAGCCATCTTTGATAAATAGATGCACATCTTAGAATTTCCCACTGCTGTAAACCTGGATAACAGAAGCCTCCTTCTCACCATTTTGGAAGCTGGAAAGTCCAAGATCTTGGGGCTCACGGATTTGGTGTCTTGTGAGTCTCCACTTGGTGATTCGTAGACAGCGCTTTCTTCTCTCTGTCTCTTCATATGATGGAAAAGTACAACCTGGTTGTCTTTTCACGATAACACTAGTCCCATTCATGACTGGTCTGCCCTCATCATATAACAATTTCCCAAATATCTCACCTCCTAGGACTATCATACTGGGGCTTAGGTTTCAACTCAGGAATTTGGAGATACACTAATGTTCAGATCATAGAAATCTACTTTTCATTTCATTTTACTATTCTTTAATATGAAATATATATTCCAGTAGACCATGACACAGCAACAGTTGAAGACCACCATAATGGACAATTAACCATTTCCAAATAGGAGTTTTGTAGGAATATCCAAGAGACAGCTATGACACAGCTGTAATTCCCAAGCAGCTTACACAATTTTCTATGGGAGGAATATTTACTAACTTGCATCCTCTTTCCCATCACAACTGTACAATGTACAATAGTCAATTGCTTCTTTAAGATTGGTACTGCGCAGTATAATACAGCTGACTTCATTAAACTGTGCGCAATTGACTAGGTTTTCTTATACTTTGTCTTAACCTTAGTAGCAGCTGCTGCCAATGAGCCCATTGACCATCAATCATAAATCAGCCCTTTACCAGTGAAGAGGTGAGATGGGTTAACAATGGATTTACCTGTAAATTGAGAAGAGATAAATCTTTGCTCCCTCAAGGGTAGCGGTATATTTATAGGTTGGAAGGCAGTACCACTTATCAAAAAACACTTTACAGGAAGGCGAAGTCTTCAAGACCTTGGTGTTTATAATCTTTGACACTTGTGTATCTGCAGAATTCTTGCAAAATACACTAATAAAATAAAATAGGATGTTGCTTTATATTTGCCTGTGTTACCACTTGAAGCACTTGCATAGGTAGAAAAGAGGCTCTATAAAGTAAATTCACAGCTCAAATTGAATTCTTTGGGGAAATCTTCCATTTTTATTTATAGGTCTATAAGCCTAGCAGATAAAACAACTAAGAGAAAATATTGCAAAGGTACTTCATGTCACTCTACAATCAAGGTCCATGAGTGATCTGTAAGCATTTCTATCCTATAAACCTGGCTGGTAATCACTGGGCACTTAAATATGTGGAGTTAATCTCCTCATTGGTAATAACCTAAATCTATTGACAGAGTAAGAGAAAAAAATGATACAGGCCTAATCTTTAGATTATGAATGTATGGTGACACACTGAAAAATTCCTCTTGACTAAAAAGCAACAGAATAATTATTTCAGAAATTTACTATATAGGAAGCTGGTACTGCAATCTTGGCATTTAATGTGATAATCGAATTTTTCAGAGCAATATTCAAATCTGAATTTGATTTTATCACAAAAGCGTCCTCCAATGAGAATCAAGTGCTTAAAACTTCAGAAAAAAGAGAATGAAAGGGGTTTAGATATTCTTAGTTATTTCCATGCCATCTAAGTAATCTTTTGAATACTCTTTAGTTAATTTCATTCCACTGTAATATATTCAAACAGATAAAAACAACTTTGGCAGGATATTAGAATTTGGAAATTTAAAACATCATTAAATACATACGTGCTTCACAAGGATGCGGCTCATTGTCATTCATTCCCACACCGGTGGGAAGAGGTGTCACAGGAGGGAGAGGAGGAAACCAGGACCCCATGCTGCCACCTCTCTGAATGTCTCACTGGCCTCTCACATGAGTCACCCAGAGCAGGGGTCCCCATGTAGGCCCTGTCCTGCTAGGAACTGGGCTGTATAGCAGGAGAGGGACTATAAGCAAGGAGCACACTCTGCATTTACAGGTGCTGTGCATCACTAGCAGCACCGTGTGAGTGCCAGCTCCCAACAGACCAGTGGCAGCCTTAGATTCTTATTGGAGAGTGGGTGTAAATCCTACTGTGCAGGGTGCATGTGAAAGACCCAGGCCATTGGCTTCTTTTGAGAATCTGACACCTGATGATGTGCGGTGGAGCTGGGGCAGTGATCCCGGTGCCGGGGAGGGTATTCTGTACTGCACACACAAACTAAGAAAAAGAAAAAGAAATTAACTTCTCCCCCAATCCTGGACAATCAACTCCCAAGAAAATGGTCCTTGATGGCCCAAAGGAAGGGGTCCACCTCTCTGCTCTCTCCACAATCGTCCCATCTTACTTCATGGTAGTCACATTAGTCCAGCTGCTCAGGCAGAAATTTTAATGTTATTCTGAACTTCACATCTTCTCTCAGACCTCTGTGGGCAAATTGTTTTGGGGTTTCAGGGTAGCAGCCGTTCTATCTTATCTCTCACCTCAAATCCAATCGCTTTCTTCACAGCTCTTTTCCCTTCTCCCCACCCATCACTTGACTAATCTTTTCAACACAGTAGCTGCAGTGATCTCTTCTAAAACTGAGGTCAAATCTTGTCTTTGGCCTATTTAAATTACTCTAGTGATTCCTCATCTCACTCAGAAGGAGAAATCAGTGCACTGACACCCCGCCTGCTTATCTCTCTTTATCTCTCACTTCTTCTTCTCTCTTCTACTCAGCATGGTGTAATTCTGTCTCTATGTCATGAACTTTCTGGCCTCAGGAGCTTTATACCAGCTATTGACTTTCCCCTCAAGAATGAATGGTAAAATCATTCTTCGCTCATCTGGTACCCGCTAAATGTGCTTTCGTATACAGAATACTTTGACTACCATAAAAACCCTAAACTTTATCCTTCATGTCTCATTCACCATCCTAATTTAAATTTATTTCTCTCTTTTCTTCACAATTCTCACTTTCAAGAATACTGTCTTTATTTATTATGTTTACTAATCATGAGCTTTATGTTCTCACTAAAATTCAAGCCTCCTGATTGCACAGACGTTTGTCTTCGCTTATATATTCTAACTGCTTAAGACTGTACTCAACAAATTTTTATTCCCTGAGGAAGTGAGTACAAAATTATATAAATCTAAAAGCTTGTGTGTCCTCTGAGCATTTGAGTTTATTCATCATTATCTCATAACTAGGTTTAAACTTACAAAATCCATACAGTTCCAGGACATTTTTTTCTAGAAAATTGGATATTTGAAGATGTTCTCACATGTAGTTTCTCAGGTGAATATTACGAAGACAAGAACATTTATTTGATTAAAAAAAAAAAAGAAAACAAGGTAAAAAAGGTATGCACAAATCACCATAACTGCACTCCTGTAATCAGGGGAAAGGAACCCAGGTTTGCTGGTCCTGATCCTTTCTGCATGTAATGGTTACAAAGCACCCTCACAGTGCTTGTTTCCATCTGTTCTTCTGGGTAATTTTTAGCACAGGTTGCATTTCAGATAGTTCTGTAAGGTACTCATCTTCCTACAATCTCAGTGGTTACAAGAGCATTAAAAATCGCGTATTGAAGTCAGAAGTGCAGCTGCTCCTGTGTACTATTTTGTTTGCCCTGTACGCTGTCCATATCACACCCATCGGTGTAACATGCAATCAGCAATGGCATGCTTTGCATCTAACACATCCCTCAAAAGGCTCACTTACTCAGAGTCAGGCCTTTCAGAAGGTTATTGGAACATGAGGACTCTTAACTGTATTCATGGATTAATCCATTCATGGATTCAATTTGATGGAATGATTAGAAGGTAATGAAAACTTAGGAGGTGGAGTCTATAACACAAAATAAAAATCCCTTTCTAATCAACATCACCTTTCATTTATTATCATGTCTCCTTTTTTTCCCCCCTTGTTGAGTTCATTGGTACATTTTAGGTACATAGTACAGTTACATTCATCATTGGGAACTTGTACCTTTACATCATGTGTCTTGGTGTTAATACACTTCAACATCACTTCACCACTTCTGCCCTTTTTCTTTTCTCTTTTTTTTTTTTTTTTTTTGAGACA
>NW_022900922.1:19448246-19461167 GCF_012274545.1 Fukomys damarensis
TTTTTTTTTTTTTTTTTTTTGAGACAGGGTCTCACTATGTAGTTGAGACTGAACTGGAACTCACTATAAAGCCCAGGCTGGTCTCGAACTCACAGTGATGCTCTTGCCTCGACCTCCAGAGTGCTGGGATTACAAGCGTGTGCCACCATGCCTGGCTTTACTTCTGCCCTTTTCCTCAACCATCCCTGACCTTCACTCTACCCTTCTTAGTCCATTGAAGCAGCTCCTAATGTATTGTCCCTCAGATTTTCTACAGTAGAAATCAGTTGATATTTTTCAGCTTTTTAATTTACTGGATTTCTTCTTTTAAAATACTTTAAACACTCAATGAATAAAAAAATGCATGAAGTACATATAACAGCAATGTAACAAATACAGATTTTGAAAATATTGTATATTAGCTCAGTGCAGCATTGGAGATGCCCATCAAGTATTCCCAAGTCCAGCTCCTCCTTTTTTCCTCAGATACATTAGCAAAAACAAAGCTTTTGAAACATCGTTTTGTGAAAGGTTAGTTCTACTGGAAAATTGTAAATGACTTCCTGTTTCTTCTAATGATTATGACTTTACCCGAAGGAATCATATAATGTTTTTGTTTTTAATGCATTTTCACCAATAATTAAATAATATTCAACATTGGAAAAGCCTCAGCCATAGTATACGTTTTTGTTGGTAGTTATGTGATTAACATTTCTATGCAGTTAACATTGACTGAATCTTTCCTTTGACCAAATGATAAGTTGAAGCATTCTTAATAAAAGAATACCCTTGGGAAGACAATTCCTGGTTCTCTCACTTTTAAATCACTTCTCTGATCAGTCTACAATTCTGCTATTTTCATTTCAAGACCATCTACATTTTATTCTGTCTGTATGCTGCCAAACATCTGGGATGAAAATTTAAAAAAATGACTCAATTCACATTTTCTCTCGACTCCAGAAGATCAGCACGTTACCAACAGAATTTCCATATAACACTCATATATTCAAACATTTATTTGGCAGATTTTGTAGACATTGGTGCCTTAGAAAGAAGCAGTGAGACAATCGTGACGATTCATTTTATACATCAAGTTCATGGGGCCACAGAGTGCCCAGACATTTGGTTAAACATTTTGGGATGTTTTTGTGAGGATCTTTGGAAACATTTGCATCTGTAGCTTCAATAAGCCAGATTATTCTCACTCATATGGCTCCATTCAGTCGATGGCAAATCTAAGTAGAATAAAAGGCTAAATAAGAATTTTTCTCTGTTTTTCAGTTGGGACATCAGTGTTCTTCTTTTAGACTCAGATTCACACAAACGGTTTTCCTCCTCCTCAAACCTTCAGACTTGGAGCAAAAATACAGAACTGGCTTTTCTTTAGCCTTCATTTATATATATGATCCAATTTCTTACAGTAAATCTCTCTATATACATATCATTATACACATGTATGTTATCTCTGTCTATCATCTATCTACCTATCATCTGTCTATCTGAAGTTTTTTTTTTTCTTGAGAGCACAGGGATTCATACAACAATGCCCCAAAACATGTGATTTACTGTACTTAATAGGTTTTGCTACATTATTTTATATTCACAAAGTCTCCCAAATTTCAAAAATTTGCAAGACTGTTTGTCTTTCTCAGCTACTGCGCTGTCATCATGGGTTGGCTGAGCTCCTACACCACAAATTCTGTAGTTTTAATTTACAAAGTTCAGCCCCTTAAAGGTAATACTAGCCTTATGAATAAATTAAAGGAAAAGGTGGAAACCACAACTTCTATTAAGGTTTCTTGAAGAAATGTGTATGTGATAGCTCAATTCACATTTCACATTCATGCTTCCCAGGTCGAAGCAAGTCACGTGGCTATATCTGACTTCCATGCGGCAGGGAGGTAATGTTCATTCACAAAAAGAAGCAGCAAATAATGAAGAACATTGACTGAGTATCTTAAAACAGTCCATTCAATATAGAATGGCTTGTTTATATTTCTTGCTTCATGTTCATAGATGCATTTGGAGCTGGTTTCTTCTCTGAGGCTGACTCAGAGACGTGAGTTCAAGTCACTGTACTGTTCTCAGTCGTTCAGTCTTGGTAATTAACATTAGCTTTGTGCTCCTACATTCTGCTTAGCATCAGTGCTCCCAGAAAACATGCACGTACTTTACAGTTGAGGATACTGGGGATTAGGGAGACAAAAATCTTGCTAAGAAGCATGGGATTTAGAAAAATGAATGATGGACCCAAGCAGTCTAACTACATAATCTATTTTTATAAGCTATTTGAAGTTTAACAACTACAAGTGTTGAGCCAGATTATTCCCGAGTTGCCTTTTACTTCCAAACATTTATATTCTAACCACACTAATAATATACATTGTTTTTTGTTTCATTTCTTTAGTTTTTGGCAGTGGGTTGAACCCAGGGTCTCATGTGTACCAAGTAATCTCAGTCACTGAGCTATGTCCCTAGTGCCCATATTGTACTTTAAATGAATGCATTTTGAATATGTGTAGTAAATTTGTCTCTGATGAACTGTAAAAGTAAAAGGCCATCATTCATGAATCTGCTCTGATGCTGAGAAACAAACTTAATAGGCATCAGTGATAAACCAGTATGAATTTACTCAGTCTAGAACATAACTTTTATACACTTCATACTTTGACACTCCTCTAGGCAAGAGAGAGAAACACAACCGATCTTTATAGGACAGGATGAGTTCATGAGCGAATGTATAGATGAAGGTGGGAGCAAGTATCCCTTTTCATGCCCTAGATCAACTTCCTTAACTGAGTAGTTCTTGATAACTCAGTCGTAGTTAATGAGCACACTAGTGTTCTAATTGTAGGAGGATCTGAAATGTCCAGTGTCCTAGGCCACACTAGCACTGCTCAGCCCCAGCACACATGTGCTCAGAGACTAAATGAGTTATTGGAGATGATTATGAATAGCTTCTTGGTTTGATTTAGTTCCATTAATCTAAGTTTGCTTCTGTTCCCATTCTTTTGGAGTCTTGTTCCAAAACACTCTTTGCACATTCCAAAGCCCTGAAGAGCTTCCTCTATCTTTTCTTCCTCTAGTCAGTCTATAATTTCAAGTCTTGCATTTAAATGTCTAATTAATTTAGAGATGATTTTAAAACAGCTGTGTAACAGGGGTCTAGTTTCTTCCTTCCCTCCTTCTCCTTCCTTCCTTCCTTCCTTCCTTCCTTCCTTCCTTCCTTCCTTCTTTCTTTCCTTCCTTCCTTTCTTTCTCTTTTTCTTTTTTATTCTTTGTATGTATTGATCCAATTGTCCCAGCACCATTTATTGAGAAAGGTGTCCTTTCTCCAAATGTGTTCTTACCATCTTTGCTGAAAGTAAGTTGGCTGTTGATGCATGTGTTGAACTCTAACCTGCCTAATCTGTTCCATCGGTCTATCTATGCATCTGTACTTATGCCAATACTGTGCTGTCCAGATTCTTTCAGAAAAAAGTACAAATGCAATTCAGTTAAGGCTATCGAATCTTTAGAACAAATTGTGTGAGGGAATAGGTCATCCACAGAGCAAAAATGACCCTCTACCTATGTTTCACACATAGCAAAAATTAACTCGAAATGAACAATAGAAGAAAATATAAAATTTAAAATGAAAAGCTTTTAGAATAGCACAGGAAATATTGTGGATGTAAGACAATTAAGAAATTCTTATATTTGTCTCCAAGAGCAATATTCATACAAGACAAAATGGCAGTTGGATTTTATCAAGATTTCATTAAAAGCAACAACATTAATATTAAACAAAAAATAAATGTCATAAGTTACTGAAAGAAAGAGATCTTCATATTAGGTGATGTAGTGAGACTCAACTACTGGGTGCCTTCAAGAAATGAATTTAATATACAAATGCATAAATTAATCTTTAAAATTGAAGAAATAATCTTGCCCTAAACAGAGGAGGCTGGAAGATTGTATTACTATCATACAATATATATGTGAGAGTAAAGAAAAAGCAACTTATTTTATAGTAATAACAGAGTCACTTAACCAAGAAATGGAAAAATTCTCAAAGCCTATGTATCTAATAAAAGATATTCAAAACATAAATTAAAATCCAGTAAAAAATGAAACACAGAAACTCATAGTTAGAGATTTCAATATTTGCTTGAGCAGATGGCTAAAACATGAATTAAAGATGAAAATTGTTAGAATATTACAAATTGTAGTAAGCAAATATTTATGAAATGTTCCACCCAAATAAAACACTATCAAGCACACTGAGTCAATATTTCCAGAATATACAATCCTTTATTTTCAACTGCACAGTGATCATCAAAAAGACTGTGTGCTATGCAGAAGAGCTTTAATAAGAAGAGATCCCACTTGTTGATTCTTCATGCTACTTCATGTGCGACTGAAGTTTTGTTCATGAAATCTTTTCCTATACCAATGTCTTTTTCTACCTAATCTGTTTTCCATCCAGTTGTCTCTGTTTTAATACTGAGATCTTTAATCCATTTCAATTTAAGTTTAGTGCATGGTGAGAGATAATAGGTCTAGCTTTAAAAGCTTCTGAGGCTGGAGATTTAGCTCAGTGGCACAAGTGCGTGCCTTGAAAGCACACGGTCATGAGTTCCATCCCCAACGCAAAATAAGTAAATAAATAATAAAAAAAGCTTCTAGCCATGAAGTTAGCTCAGTGGTTCTGCCACGTGCCTCACAAGTGCAAGGACCTGAGTTCGATCCCGGGTTCAAAAAAAAGCCCCTGCTAAGCAAGAGAAACCATGAACAACATGAAGAGACAACCCACAATGTGGGGGAAAAAAATTACCAGCTTCTCCTCAAAGTTCTACTAGCTAGAATATATAAAGAACTTTTAAAAATGAGATCTCCCAAATTTAAAGACCTATTCCAAGAATGGGCATCTGAAATGAACTGATATTTGTCAAAGAAGTAAAAATAGAAAATAAACATATTAAAAATATTCAACATCGCTGGTCCTTAGAGAGATGCAAATGAAAACAATGCTGAGATTCCACCTCACCCAAAAAAGAATGAAATCAACCAGCAACAAATGCTGTTGGGACTGTGGGGTAGAAGGAACTGTGCTCCACTGTTTATGGGAGTATAGACTGGTACAACCACTTTGGAAATCAGTAGGGAGATACCTCAAAGAACTAGGACTAGAGGTCCCATTAGACCCAGTTATGCCTCTGCTGGATTATCTTCCCAGAAGAAGTAAGAGAATCATACCACAGCTATACGTGTACATCCATGTTCATAACAGCAGTTTGTAATAGCTAAAATTTGGAAACAGCCCAACTGACTATCAACTGGAGACGGGATAAAGAAAATGTTGTTTTATAAAATGGAGTACTACTCAGCCATAAAAATGAGAAATTAGAGATATTTATAGCTAAGAGTATGCACATTGAGTTGAGGCCATACTCTTAAGTGAAATAATTAGGACACTCATGTAAATATCGAATCATTTCTCTAGTGTGAGAAACTGAAAGTGTAAATAAGGATCAAAATGTGTAATAGATAATGCGAAATAGGAGAAAAGGTCTAAAGGGAAAGGGAAATTGGGAAGGGTAGTGGAAAGAAAAGAAAGGGGAAGAAAAAATATGAGAAAAAAATGGAAACAAAGTCTTTGCAAAGAGGGAAGGGTGAACGCATTGAAAGGAGGCCAGGGGAATGGGGAAAAAGTAAGATCCTAGATATATTATGTAAAGGCACAAATTCCCAATAATGAATGTCAGCATATTGCATGCCGAAAATTTACCAATAAAATGAATGAAGGAAGGAAGGAAGGAAAAAAAGAAAGTTGTATTGGGTTGAGTCTTAGGTAGAGAAGGATGGGTCTGAAAAGCTGCCTTACCCTTACTCAGCCTCTGTTTCCTTCTCTGGACACGTGACTCTGGCAGGATGTCCCTCTCTAATGCTCTTTAGTGTTGTTATTTGGAATTTGTTAGGCCTAGTGATATTTTTTAAAAAGCCATATTCTGGGCCACAAAATATGTCTTGTTACATTTGTTATAGCTCAGGTCATATAAAATATTTTATTTAATCAAAAGGGAATAAAAATTTAAAAAAGAAGTAACAGAAAAATACTGAAATATCCTTTAAGCATTTTGAAACTAAAAGATTTAGATCCAAATAACTCATATGGCAAAGAAGAAAGAAAAATTATTTTACATTGAATAAAAATGAAGACATGATATATCAAAATATTTTGGATACCACTAAGAAAATATTTGTGTAAACTTTTATATACCTGTAATAGAAAAAAAGAATGATGGAAACAAAGATTTCAGTTGCCACTTTAAGGGAATAGAAAAAGAGGAGCAAATTAAACTTAGAGTTCCTAGAAGAGATAAGCACAATACATTAGCACAAAAAACAATACACTGGTTGGGGATTTAGCTCAGTGACACTGCACCAGCCTCACAAGAGGTCCTGAGTTCAATCCCTGGTATCAAAAAACAAAACAAAACAAACAATCCAATACATTAGATACAGAAAAAAAAATTTTTTTTTTAAAGCTGCTAGGGGCCAGGGATTTGGCTCAGTGGTTCTGCCACCTGCCTGGCAAGCGCAAGGGCCCGATTTGATCCCAGGTGCAAAAAGCAAAACAAAACAAAACAAAACAAAAACCTGCTTAACTGAAATAACTATAGATGATAAGCTCATTAGACTGATCAGAAAAAAAGATTAAAATTACCCATATTCAGAATACAACCAGTAGTATGAACAGGATCAATCTTACAGATATTAAGTGAATCATAAGGCATTTTTGTGAATAATTTTTTACAAGTAAATTTTAATGATTTCAAATAATTTCTTGAAATTCACAAGCAAACAGGAAAAAAATTATTAATGAAATCAATAAATTGAATAGTCCCTGGTCTAATATTGCAACTGCTTTCATAGATAAAGCTCTTCCACAGAAAACCCTAGGGCCAGATATGACCAATATTTTGCCTTACAAAAGGTGAAGGGGGTGAAGGGAGGGGAGGGTTATGGGGGAAAAAGCAAGAACCAAGATATATCATGTAAAGGTACAAGATCCCAATGACAAATGTAACTATCGGTTGCTTTGAATGTACCAATAAACAATGGAAAAAAGCTACTTAAATCACAAATAGTCTTAGTAAAATTAGATGCATTACAAAGAAACTTACAGCCATTATAAACATCTGCTCTGACAAAGTATTTGCAAATGGCACCACATACATATGTCCGCACACACACAAAGTAGAACAAGAGACAGATACATGAAAAGAGAGACAGACTGAAAAAGACAAAGAAGATAATATACCAAATGGAAGTTACCTCTGGAGTACATAGTTTATTTAACATTTGAAAATCAGTCAGCATGAATCAGAACATTGAAAGATTACAAAGGAAGCTGCATGTGGCCCACCCCTACTGATCTAAAAAACACTTCTTGAAACCTCCACTTTCATCAAAAACTATGCAGATACTTCTGCCTGATGAAGGATATTCACGAAAATCCTTGCCTAACATCATACTCAATGGAGAAATGTAATTACTTCCTCGCTACGCTTAGAAACATCAAAAATCAGAATTGAAATATAAAAATGTATTTAAAATAACATCAAAAATACGATGGTATATAGGAATAATATTGTAATAAATCTGAAACATATGTACATTGATTACTACGGATGCTCCGGAGAAAACTGAATAATTAAATAAATGATATTTTGTGCCTATGGATAGTAAAATTCTCTGCTGCTAAATTATAAATTCTCCTGAGTAGACTTCTAATGATTTAAGTAATCTAAACTTTCTAAAGATTAAGATAATCCAAATCAAACCAAGAGTTATTTATACTCTAGCAATTGACATGCTAATTGTAAGTTTCATACAGATATTCAAAGATCTCAAAAAAATTGAGAAAGTAAACAAAATTGAAAGACTACCAATGCCCACTTGCAAGTCTTAATTTAAAGTTAGGGTAATCCCGTCAGTAGTATTGTCATCAAGATTGAAAGTAAATAATAGGATGAATAGAGTCCCCAAAATGGACCAACATTTATATGGTAAATGGATATCTGACAGATGAAAATGTAATTCAGTAGAAAATTATTCCTTAAGTGGTCCTGGAGCATATTAAAAATAAATTAATAAAATTGGTTGACAGATCTAAATGTAAACCTGAACCTGTAAACCACCCAGAAAAGAAACACAAACGAAAACCTTGTAACTTTGGTTAGAGAAAAAAAAAAAAATTAAAACAGAACCAAAAGCATCATCCATGAATACAAATTTATTAACTGAACTATATTAAAATTAACAATCCTGCTTTTATCTCCCTTTTCTAGCTTTTATTTTTATTGTGCATGTTGGCAGGATACAACAATTACTTCCACCACCAGGAGCTGGTACCTGTACATTACACACCTTAATCCCCCCCCCATGTCTTGGTTCCCTTCCTTTTTGCAAAAAGTCCTTCTCCCTTTTTCCTATTGTCTGCCTTTTTCTCGGTAAACACTATCAAGGAAATTAAATGATAATCTAAAAACTAGAAGAATTTCTTTGTAAATAATGTGTCCAGTAAAAGATGTGTAAGGGGAACATACGCTGAACTTTCAAAACTCAACTGGAACAAAATAAACAGCTCAATTTAACAAAAATGACCAAGGATTTGAGCCAACATTTCACCAAAGAATGCATACAGAATGCAGATAAGGACTTAAAAACTTCAAACATCATATAATTATTAGAGAAAAGCAAATTAAAACTATAATCCGATATCACTATAATGTATCAGAATCGCTAAGATTTAAAAAATATTTACATAAAATGGACTGAGTAGATTTGTACTAACTAGAAATCTCATACATTGCTGTAGGGCATGTAAAATGATACCACACTTTGAAAACTAGATTGGCAGGTTCTTTAAAAACTACAAAAATCACACAACCTACCTATTCTTCTGGAAAAATTCCCAAGAGAAATTAAAGTATGATTCTGTAGAAATACTTGTACACAAATGTTCATAGCAGCTTGATTTGTGACAGTGAAAAACTTGAAATACTCAAGAATTTAAGCATCATTCTGAGTAAAAGGAGGTAAATGTGAAAAATCTATGTAACTTGCATATTTCCATTTATATTAAACCTTAGAAAGTACAGGGTAATCTGTAGTGTAAGTACAGCAGCAGTTGCTTAAGGATAAGAGAGGGGCACAGAGGTTGAGCAGAAAAGAGGCGTAATGAATTACAAGAGAAACCTTTTGGAGTGGTGGGATGTATTTATTTATTATATTGATTGTGTACATGATTTTATATATATAATGTATGTATTTCTTATATTCATGCATGCGTGGATATGTAAATAAATTTCAGATCTCATCGAATGAGGTACTTGGAATAGTTTATTTTAGATCAATTACATCCTAATAAAATGGCTTAAAATGAAAGCAAGAAAAAATAGATATAAATTTTGAATGATATTTATTCTACAGAGCTACAGAAGGCGTGAAATGTAAGTACTGCGGGAAGACCTTATGTTAGTTGTAGTCTAGCTGTTCTCTTCAGTGGTGTGTTCAGGGATGCTGTTATTTTTGTTTAAAAATGTTTAAATAAAATCAGGGAAGAACAATTTAATGGTGAGAATAGAGCTTTCAAACAATGTTTGTAGTGTTTAGTCTGAGTTTTTATATCTGTCTTCCAAGCAACTATTAATTATAGTAAAAATATTTTTACAAGTGCTGCTTACATACTATTAAACATCCATAGTGAATTATAGTAACAAATCAAATTCTACCATAATTTGGAATAGAAAACTTTAATTTTAGTTCTAATTCAAGTTTTGATTTCAAGATACATAAGGATGTTCCCCAGCTTCCTCGAGGACATGCTTTTAAGAATCTCAGCAGTTATACTTCACAATGTTTTTTGAATTTAATAACAGGCAACTCTCGTACAGGGAGAATGCCACATGAAATATCACTTTTTAAACTGGATTGTAGGATGCTATGTCTCACCTCTGACCTGTGCTGCCTCTTTGGGTATTCAGACATGAAACTTAACAACCTGGTCTGCTGCGAGTGGTTGATATTGACGTGACTTGGGAAATGAGGAAAGATATTAGCATTGTATTGCCTTATTTTTTTCTCATGGAGAAGGGTGGAGTGAGGTGTGGATATGATGTCTTTCCAAAGTTTCTGGCAAGCATCTCAGCTCTGATCATGATCTCAAGTGGAGAACCTAAGCCAATGATCTGCCTTTCTCCTGTTTTTCTCTTCTAATATGATGGGCTTACAATGGAGCTTAAATCATAGTTTAATGATGTATTCAACTTTATGACTTTCGTAGTCCTGAAATGCTCAGATTTCGCTAAAAGAAGATATTGCAATAAACTAGCTAATAGCTACAGATTCCTCAGAACAGATGCTGTTGAAGAGGGTTTTTCTCATTGCAGAACTCTGCGAAGAAAAAACACACGAAATATGTCTTAAAGTTGCGGCAGGAGTTCCACAGCCACTTAACTAATAATAGTTTAGCCAGAAGAAGGAGAATAATTAGACATATCAAAACTAGTGTACCATCTTTTATATTTATTTCTAAATATTATTTCTCAGGAGTGAAAGCAGTTGTTGCTTGTCCGAAGCAATATTACACAGGCTTTCTGATTGTATGAGTCTTCATGTTCGATTCTTTAGTAAAATCATCTCCTAAGATGGTGCATAAAAATTCATAATAAGGTACTGCACACAATTTTGAAAACAATCAAAATCTTGCACAAGAAAATCATAAAAATCCATTTCATACCCATCAGTGTTACCACTTCTTGGTCCTAAAGTTTTAAAAATAAGTCAGAAAGCGAAACAAAATAAAAACAAAGATACAGCAGCTGAGAACAGTTAGGAGGAGAACACAAGGCATTCTCAGAAGACCTCATCCAGGAGGGGACCCTCTGGAGCCCTCACAGAAGCAGTTAGTTCATTGTTGTTATGAATGTCTATTTCCTGTTATTATCCAGCATGCAGTTTCAGGAACCTCCTGGGTCTTTAATATCTCTTTTCCTACTCGCTTTGTGGGCAGAAAATAAGGTCACTACTCATCAGTTATCATAGTATACAGGTAATATCCCATTTACAAAAATCCTTTATTTGCCTGTTTGCATATTGGAGTAAAATGCTCCAAATAATAGGTAGTTCCTTGTATCTTCACTTTTAGTGCTAAACTCTTGTTTCTATGGGGGGGGGACATTATTTTTCTTCCACTCTCCTCCCTAAGAGACAAGATCCTTGCTCCAGCAAAATGTCAGCTGCATAAACAGGAGGCACAGGTTACATAAATGAGTCTGCACAATTGACAGTGAGTGGAGGCAGCCTACTTCCACCCCTTGGTTCTCAGACACTTGCATTCTAGCCACTGCAGATATGCTATAAATTATCCAAGTTTTCTAAAAGGTCAGATTTATGAGATGAATGCGTAAGGACAATATTCCAACTCTGCAGAGCCACTGTTCCCCAAAAGGCTTCATTGCTATCATTCAAAGGGATATTCTAGAAGCCTAATGGACTAGTTGCACCAGCGATGATGCCTACTGCCCACTGTCACACTGAGCTCATCTTGTCTAACTCAGTGTCACATGAGATCTCATCAAAGGATGATGGCTGCAAGCATGGAAGGCGAAGGAAATATCTGGAGTTGATGTTGATTTATGTAGAGTTAAATCACCAACCCTTCAGATACACATCATCTGACGTAATCACCCTGCCCCTCACACAATTTGTTGGTTCTCATGATGCAAGTTATCTGATTTCTCTCTCTCCCTTCTTCTCCCTCCCACTTTTTACCAAACTTTCCAATTTCTAGTCTTCTAATTTTGCTTCTTCTAGGACACTGATCACATGCACATATATTACCACCTTCCCAGGATGCTATGTCTTCTATGTCTTCCTGTTTCTCTATCCATTGCTCTTTCCATATAGTTTAATGTAAAAAACAATGTGCAGGAATTGCAACGGAGCCAGCGTGTGTGGGGTTGTAAATAAACAGAAATTCATTTCCTACTCACAAAAATGAATCAATGTATCAAGTTGTTCTATTTGTTCCTTAGTTGTTTGCAACCCCTGATGGGCTATAGATGTAAACTAGAGGGAAGAAACAGTACGGAATGCTAGGCCACCTGTTCACACAATTGCTTGTGCTCACCAGACTTGTCTGGACCTGATCCCAGATATCATGTGTGTCATACAATGGAAAAGTCTTGTGTTTGCCCAATCTGTTGACTCACTAGATCTATTTATTTTCAGCTTGTGATAAGAAGCCCCAGTGCTATGTTCATCTCCACTTTCATGGTCAGATGTTCATTCCCTATGAAAGCAGCTTCACACCAGAAACTGGTCAAAGTGCAAGTGCTTCTTTGACACAGTCTCAGGGCCCTTTCTGTAGAACCTTTGGATTCTGTGCTATGACTCCACTATTGGAGATTTCAATGATAATGAACTAGAATCTCATCTAGCATTGATAACTCTAACCTCCTTAGGTTGCCCCAGCCACGTGGTATAAGCGACAGTGCAGATTCAACCACAGGCCAAACCCTGTGTAGAGCTTTCTCTTCCTTCATGCCTCACTCAAAAGCAGCAGTGTTGGAAAGTTGAGTTTTCAGAAAGCAAGTCTTGAGATGGAGCTGGGGTACAAATTATTCACCAGACATAAACACCTGGGAATAGGTTAAGGTAGCAAGATGGGTAACAGAAAGAGTCAGAACTATACTGTGGAGGGCCACAAAGCCATGACCAGCCTTGTTAGGGAACTTAAAAACGATAGTATCCCATTAGCATTTCACCTAGGACCAATTACTTATGCACCCTAACCTTGTTTGGTGGGTGAAGCAAACAAGTGAAGCAAGTATCTGGCGTTGAAACTATGTGATGACACCTCTCTCTCTCTCTCTCTCTCTCTCTCTCTCT
>NW_022900922.1:19461252-19508752 GCF_012274545.1 Fukomys damarensis
CTCTCTCTCTCTCTCTCTCTCTCTCTCTCTCTCTCTCTCTCTCTCTCTCTCATCTATCTCTCTCTATCTCTGCAAACAATTTTTTTTCCCTGAAAGAGCATCTGGATGGCATATGTCTGTGTCTACCACAGTTTACTTTGCCCTACTTTTCTACATTTGGTAAAGATTGCCCCAAGAAATTTAATAGGTTTGCATCTCCCAGTGGAATGGTGAAGGGAAAATTGTGGAATGAATTGTAGTCCTTACTGCTGTAGGTGTTTCCAGGGCCACAACTGACACTCATAACTTTGTATCTCTACTCTCTGTTCCATCCTCTAGGTTGCTCTTTGTGCTGATGTTGGAGAATTATGTGCTGGTGCAACTCATATTCACATCCTGGAGCAGTCTGAGTTCTTCCTCACCTTGCCATCTCAAATCAAAGCTGCTTTCACTTCCCATCTAAAGCCACGGTTGGAAAGACAGTGCCAGGTGTGCCCAGCAGATCACCAGAGCTTCACATATTCATCTGTCCTCATCACTGCATTGTCTCATCATATTGATCTGGGCCAATTAGTTCTACCAAAATAATGACTGTTCTCTTCAAGCACCTAGAGGTCCCAACCTGCTTATAAGGCAGATAAAGCTTTCGATAAAATAGAACTCTTGCTTTGTCCCTTGCTGAAAGTGCTCTCTTAATAACCAAGATTTCTAACACTCCACATCCTGGAATTTCAAGGATAAGGAAATAATCACTTCCTCTACTGACTCTTGGAGAGTTGTAATAAATGGATCTACAACTGCTTTTACTTTCTGGGTTCCTAGGCCCATGGACTTTTCTATGGACACAGAACCATGTAGAGGTTTTGACTCAATATACATCCTGTGTCAAGTGGGATGACACTATTTCCGCAGAGTATTTCCTCTATGTTGTCATATCTGTAAAAATCCATTTCCCTACTTTAATACGTCAGCTTCAGAGTGCCCAGGATGTGATACAACCAGTGAATTTCTTGGTTTGGACCCAATATTATATTTCCTTTACTGGACAGTGGGTTACATAGCCGAGCATAATATTGCATGTGATGTTAAAAAATATTGGTGTTGGAAAGAAAATCATTTCTGAAAATGAACCTTTTAGGCAAGAAAGGACAGGGAAACAAATGCTGCCAATTTCCTTCAAGGAATAAATGTTGCATTCTCCTGTGGAACCCATTCTAGTCCTTGCTTCTAAAAGGTTCAGTACTGAATGTGAGTAGAACATATATCGTCTTTGGTACATAAGGGCTCATGCCGGTGAGCTTACATAGAATATGTACCTCTGCTACCATATTCATTTCATTCCTGTGTTTATTATTCCAGCCTAGGAGGTGGTGATGATCCCAGAATCTGGCTTATGTCAAAGAACTGTGTCATATCTTCTTTTGGATTTCGAAACCTTTCTCTGTGGACTATGTACTCTTTTGGGTATCAACATGCCATAAAAAATTATCATACTTTCTGCTCATTCCCAAAGATTATCTACTTGCTTCTTCAGAACCTCATTTTGCAACCTTTTCCACCAGCTTTGGATTAGTCTCCCAAGCCATTTGTAAGCCTATATAAGCTCATTTCTCTTCTCACATAATGATGAGTTAGGTGTATTACTATATCTCTGCTAAATGACAATGTTTTCTAACACCATTTCAAGACCATCTCTGCATAAGAGTCTAGTAGAGCTGTCAAATATTTTTGGCTTGCATTCACATACAAAAAATTGACCCACCCAGAACCAGAACTGTATCTTTCCTTCAGCTTTAGTTAATTGTTTAATATCCTTATGCAGACATGGATGTGAAGTGAGAGAGATGTGCTAATGCAGGAATGGGAGATGTGGAATAAATGTGTTTTGGGGTCTCCTAAGTACTTCCTAAGATTAATTCTATGAGAAATTTAAGGCCATTGTCCTTTATTTGCTTCGACTTCTCAAAATAAATTTAATCAATACACCCTGCCATCATTTTATAAAATATAGCCAAAAGTGTCATAAGGAAAACAATCAAAGCACAAAATCTACGTCAGGGATTTAGGAGGTAAATTTTTGAAGTGTTCTCAGAGAGTCACATGGCTAAATTAATGCTACACACATAAGTTTTTGAGTAAGATAATAGAAAAATATTTGAATGTATTTTACATAAATACTCTTAATGTGATGAAAGTCAAGCTTTCCAGTTCTGAGGACTGGAAGACGTGCTGTAGTAGACACCTTTAGGGTTAGAGTTCATGAACAAGATTGAGACTGACAGGGGGAACATTTCCCTTTTTACTTCTCTTGCGTTGGGCATAACTGAATAAAGTGTTAGCTGAAAAATGACAATTTGAAAAAAATTTCCATTGTCATTTTTATATCCTGTTTCCAACATAACCATGCCCATTCATGTATATTTTATATACTCTTGAAGATTCAACCAAAGTATCCTTCTTTGTGTGAAATTTATTTGAACTTATGGATTAAGTCTTTTCAATTGTGGGCTTCAGTGGTACATTGTGTTTTTAGCCTTAATTATAAATATCCTTATGACTGATATGGAGTATTTCTATATTCATAGAAATTTGCATCTTTCTTAATGGACATAATATATTTGCTTGACAGATAAATTAATGATTTATCTAGTGTCTTGCCAAGGACCTATATCTCCCATTTATCCTCAGACTTGCTATTAATTTATCAAGTCAGGGATCTTTTGATACCTGGTGTAGGTTTTGAAAGAATCTAAAGTTCTTATAAAAAACTTTTGCCAGGCATGGTGGTGCGAGCCTGTAATCCCAGCACTTGGGAGTCGTCAGAAGGAACTTGGAAGAATATAACCCATGTATGAGGGAGATTTTCCTAATTAAATTATTAGGTAAAAAAAAAAAAAAAAAAATAAAAAAAAAAAAAAAAAAAAAAAAAAAAATTTAAATATTTTTAGCTTACGTAAATTCAAATACTGCTAAGGACCTTCTCTGGTGTTTCAGTTATTCTCACATGGAAACTTAAGAAAAAATTTTAAAAGTTTGTCTTTAATATGTATTTAATATATACACCAAAGAAGTTTTGGCAATCCTTTTTTTTTTTTTTTTTTTGCGATCTTAATTGAGAAATTAAAGCTGTCAAAGTAGGTCCTCATCAAGAGTGATGAGGGGCATCTCAAGCAATTTCTTCCTGGAAAGCAAAGGGACAACATTTAGCAAACACTTTAAAATGTTAATTCTCTTTGAGTTTATACAAGCCGAGCTGTGTGATTTACTACTTTCCTGGTATCTGTGGTATTTATGTTTACAGATTGAGATATAACTTGCATTCAGATCTTGAATATTTCCATGAAATAACAATTCCATTTATACGTATGCAATTTCTTTGAAGTTAAAAAATAAATTTCCATATGGCTGAGAACATATTTGCCATATTCACAATTTACCTACATTGTTGGTACAATGAAGATAAAAATAAATGATGGAACTGACAGATAATGGCAGAAACTTGATCTTTGAAGAAAACCTACTAAATATGGTTGCATTAAAACTGAAGGAAATAGTTTAGTTTGCACAGGAACAACTATAAAATCACAGCGCATTAGTATAAATGGTTAAAAGAAATTCACACATTTTCTATGAAGTAAAGATGATAAGCACATGGCCAGTGAGCTCAGCAGAAGATCCTAAACAACACTAGCTATTAGGACAATGGAAAGCAAAACCACAATATAGTGCACATTTAACCCATTACGATGGCCACTATAAAAATAAACGCTGGTAAATGTGGGGAATTGGTACCCGATGTACAATGGTGTGGCCACTATGACAGATTCTGTAAAATCACAAAGAGAATTACAGTATGACCCAGAAATTCTAATTCTGGGCATGTATCCAAAAGTATTAAAAGAAGGATCTCAAATAAGTATTTGTACATATATTTTCATAGCAGTGCTATTTACAGCCACCAAGAGGTGGAAATGTGGATAAAAGAATAAACAAACAAAAAATTTATATATATATATATTCATCCCTAAAAAAGAAATACATTTTAACACTTGGAAAAACTTTAAGGACATAATGTAAGTGAAATAAGCCAGTTAAAAAAATAAAAACACTGTATGATTCCACTCATATGAGGTATCCAGTATACTAGAATTCATAGAAACAATAAATAAAATGGTTTCTAGGCTTGGGGAGAAGAAAGTGGGAAGGAGTATTGTTTAATAAGTACAGAGTTTTGGTTTTACAGGATGAAATAGCTCTGGTAATTGGTTATAAAACAGTGGCCTATATTTAACATTAATAAACTGTGTACTTGGAAATAATAAATATGATAAATTTGTATACATTTTACCACAATAAGACATACTATACTGTAGAAAAGGTACACTTTTATTTCTTAGTGATTTGTATGGCATTAAATATTAATGATGTGTGACTGCATACATTTTCAATGAAGGTGTATACTTGACAGCCAGTGACATTGAAAAATCACTGGATTCTGCACAAAACACCTTTCTTTAATTATTCATTGTTTACCTCACAAACATCAATTTCTCTGAAGTTTCTGATAAAATGGCTTTTAATATAAATACTATGCCAACTAAATAAAAAGTAACTTGCTTTTTTTTTTTGGTACCAGGGATCAAACTCGGGACCTTGCAATTGTGAGGCAGGCACTGGAACCACTGAGCTAAATCCCTGGGAATGGAACTTGCTTTTTAACTACCAGCAACTAAATTTAAAAACAGAAAAATTGTTTCTTAAGAATATAAAAAATTCCACTGATTTTTTAATAACATCAATTTGTATATTGCAAAGATTCATAAAATTCATATAGTGGGAATTCTTTTAATACAAGTTGAATGTATGAATAAATGTTTTACAAGTATAAATTAGGCAGAATTTCTATCACTGATCATTGTACTGACTGAACCCAAATGCAGTAGGAATAAAGGTAAGAAGTCAAACATTCTTTCGGCTCTTATGAACTGATCACTGACCCCAGCAGGCCACAAAAGGTAGTTTAAAAACAACCTGAGCTACGTCCCAGTATGCAAAAAACTCAAGTTATTGTGTACAACCAAAAAGAATAAGCACTTTTAGTGCTAAATTCTAGGTGCTGTGCCCAGCTTTTTATGTCAGAACACATTTCAGTCTTTATGATTATCCCAGTAATTAAATCATTAGTCCTTTTATGCAGAGTCAGAAGTAGAGATGGGCAGCAATTGATGAACTAGACAAGATTACATAGAAACAAGGAATCAAAGTGAAGTATAAGTGCTTTAAAATCCCATACCTGTGATAAATGCAACACTTCAGTATTTCCTCCTATAGCATAAAATTTTGCTAGTGAAAATAATAGTTAAAGCTGTTATTTCCAAGCTTTACACTGCTCTGAGACTCTTTTCTGTATCAATTTCATATAAACCTCACAAAATCAATGTGATTCCTACTTTCATTGCCTCTAACAGGTAGGTAAAATAAAAAAGAAATAAAGCCAATCTTCCAAATAGACACAATTACTAAGTGGTTGATCTGGATTAAAAACAAGACTCCACGCCTGTAACACTTGAACACGACAGGATTTTCTGGTATGAATGATCTAAGCTCATTTTAGAATTCACATTGAAAAACACAACTCTTGGAGTGTTCAATTCCTGGTTTCTTTCATCACATGTGAAAAGTCTGGCAGTCATTCTTTTCCAATTCTTACATGAAGAAAAACAAAAACAAATACAAAACAGATGACTTTTCTTAGATCCATGGAAAAGGAGGTAACTAAACAAGCTACCCCCCTGAAAATCATGAAGACAGACAAATCCAGAGAGTACAAACTTTTGTCCGGAAGATGCAGCCTCTGGAGTCAGGAATTTAAAGGATTCTTACATGCTCCTTATGCCCAGCTGCTGGAGGGCAAGCATGGGCTAGCACGATGCTGAAAAGCTCCAGAGCACCATTCCAAGGAAGCATGCACCTTGATAGATTTTCCTTCCTGAGGTCCCACAAGTTCTCATGGTAGAAGTTAGAGAAAAATAAGGCAGTAAGATGGAAAATGTGACCATTTAAAATATCCAAAGAAGAAATAAAAATTTGAACATTATCTGAAGCACTCTCTAAGACAAAAACATACCCAGAGAGAGGAAAGACTATTACAGCTTTATATGGCTTGGGGAAATAGAGATTACTTGAATTCAGTTTCATAAGCCACGTGTTTTTACAGAAATGGGATTAAAAGGGAAAAAAGCCATGGAATGTTTGTGAAGATCATGTCCCAGGAGTACAATCTCATTAAAAGGCGAGATCTGACCATAAGTTTATTCGAAGTTTCACTTATCCCACACTTTACTGCCACAGAGCTCCTATATAATCATGGTAGATTTCAATTCAGGGAGTTGCAAACTCAGGCTGTAATTAAGAAGGAGTTTCCAGAAAAACATAAACACATCAGGGAGACAAAAATAAGGAAGGTAAAGGAAGTTGAAGTCTCTGGCAATCATAGCTACAGAGAACAGTGAATACAACCCAGCTCTTGGCCTTATAAACAGAAAACCTCACAGTGAAGGTCCACATACCTCAGTTCCTAGTGTTACCAGTGCGCTGGGTCTGGTTCACAACAGAAAACTACAAGCGGCTCTAAAAGGCAAGGGAAAGTAAGCTGAAGAGGCAAAAGTACACAGCAGAACCAAACATAGATTACATCGGAGATTTGGGAATCATCAAACTAGAAATTCCAGATAACTGTAATAATATTTCTTGGGATCTGGTGGAAAAGTAAACAACAGGTAACTCATGGAAGCAGATGGATCACATCCCTAATAGAATCAGAAGGAAATGCTGGATATTATAGACACTGAAACAGAAATGAAGAGTGACTTTGATGTTATCTTCAGTAAGCTGTAAACAGCTGATTTGCCATTAGAAATTTTCCAAAGTGAATTACACAGAGAAGAAAAGAAATGAAAAAACAGAACAGAATATCCCAGAACTGTGAGCCAGTTTAAAAAAGGTAGAAGTTCATGCAATGGGAAGAAAACCCTGGGAATATTTATCAACAATTCTATGTTATATATACTACTATAATAATATCTGCCCTTGTAGACAGCATTGTATACTGTCTACAAGTATTGTATACAATACTACAGTATTGTATGAAAGTGTGCTTCCGTCATGGACAATGTTAATACACGGATGACATGATTGTTTGCGTACAAAATCCCAAATAATTTCTTTCCCCAGTCACTACAAAGGACAGGTGATTACGCGCACGCGTGCGCACACACACACACACACACACATACACAATCTATAGACAAAATCTTTTCCATATCAGAGAAAATCTATAAAAGTCTGATGAAAGAAATAAAATAACATTTAAATGAACAGAAAGATATTTCTTGGTAACAAATAGCTTGTAAATATAAAACTTAAAAATTATAAAATGTATAGATAGTAATTCAGAAAAATATGCAAGTGATTTTTTTGTTTGGCAGGTGTTGTTTTTAATTAAATAATTGAATTTATTGGTACATTTTAGGGATACAGTACAGTTACATTCATTACTGGGATATTGTACCTTTACATGACAGGTCTTGGTTCTCATTGTTTCCCCTTGTCCCTGCCCTCCCTTCAAAAAGGGCAAATTTTGATGTTTGTTAATTATTCACTTGAGTAAAATGAATAAGAAAATGATCATATCTAAAGTTGCTATATCTAATGAGATTTTTTTGTATTATTTAGCTTTATATTATTTAATTTCCTGTGAGTTACACAAACATATATTTCACTTATGGTGAAAAAGAATCAGTCACATTAAACTCTAATCAATATAGAAACAGTTTATTTGAATGCTGTCTTGATTTACATTAAATAAAATACAAATAAATTAAATACATTAAATAAAATATTTAAAATAAATAAAATTTTAGATAGATGAGTTCTATATGTTCTCACTACAGCTTACAGGAAAACTACCCACCAGACTTGCTTTCAAATCTGAAGTTCAGTACTTACATATAAAAAATGTAATAGAAAAATTTGCCTAGGGTGTTCCAACACTTAGTACATATTTTTAACCATTGAGATTAAGAATTCAACAACTTTCTCTTTGTCAACTTACTTTTTCCTTCTCACTCAGTAACTTCCACTTTTCTTTACAAAGAATTTTCAGTATTAATGGAAACTGTGTAAGAGAACATGCATTATTTATGGAATAATTAATAACCAACATGTGCTCCACCGATCTGATAGCAATCCAGAGTCCCAAATGGTAAAAACTTATTACAAAATTCAGAGAAACTGGTGTTAAAAGTTGAGTAGGTTTAATAAAAATTCACATTGATCAAATAATAAAAATGAAAATCATATTAGCGAGGAACTAAACCTTGGTCTTTAAGCTATGCATCAAGATTGATAAATTAGAATGACAAGAATTTCCTTCCTAATAGAAAACTTGCTTTAAAATTGTCAACTAAAATCATTATGCACATGGACATAACAGAAATGCACACATTTCTTTTAAATTTCAAATATTGTGTATATTTTGTTTGAGAGACCATATACTAGTCGACACTTGGATAGTGTATATACTAGGTAAAGGTTTTAGAACAAGATGGCTTAAAGAACTAGACACCTCTATAGCCATTTACTTACTCATATATTTAATAATCTTATTTTGTACATTATTTCTTCTTCCCTAATCACTCTATTTTTTTTCTGTGATGATATGTTCAGCTTCTAGTTTTAGTGATCTGTTCTGAAAATTCCATTATCAGTGAAATTGCTAAGTAAGATACTATGGCTGATTAGCTCAGAACTTCACTGCTTTCAGAAAACCTGACTCTAATTACATTCTGTAGTGAGAGTTCAGTCTTTATGCAAGAAAGGCAGTGATATGTCCTCTGTGATGCAGAACCTTGTGATATGTATGGAGAAATCTTGAGCAATCTTGAGAGACAGGGAGGGGTTTAATTAAAACACACCTTAAAATAGGTAAATACCTTCTTGAGTTGCACACATTTCTGTGGAGACATTTTTCAGTATTGGAATTAAAAACTATAACATACACCACAAGTTCTTTGGATCGTGGATATTCGTATATGTAGCATTTCTTTTCTTTTTTCTTTTTCTTAATTATTTTTATTGGTATATTTAAGGATGTAGCATTTCTACTACCCAGAGAGATAGTCTCTCTTGGGCTCCATTTACTGATAAATATTTGAGGAAAAGATCACTGAATAATATAGCCATTTGGGGGACTAGGTAGACATCCCAGAACACTGAAATAATCTTGTGCAATTGAAGATTCAAATATTTCCAGAAAACATATGATTTCTGTGCCCTGAGTAACCAGAAAACAGAATTTGCGATAATTAACACCTGTTTCAAAGTGATGGCGATTGAGTAAACACGGAACTAGAGAAAAAAATGGACCAACATTGCAAGTGTGAACTCTGCCTAAACCTCCAATTCACTCCTGAAGCTCATGATACAGTTCAACAAAAGCTGAAAGATTAAACTAAATTGAGATTTCAAATAGAAAAATTTCAGGTGAATTCCTATAAGTTAATGGCCTCTTAGAACATTACAAATAACAAAACTAAAACTTTTATAGATGAACAGCAGAGTCCTAAGCCACTATAATATAACCATGTTCAAATATAATCTAAAATCAATTTACATAGGAAGAAGCAAAAACATTTCACCTATAGCAAATATAAGAAATTCCTGAGATAATCAATTTGTTAGATTTAGTAGAGAACTATAGTAAGGAGCAATCATATGAGTACTTAAGAATGTAAAAGAACTTATGCTCACAGGGAATAAAAATACAGGAAATATCAGCCAAGAAATATATCCTATGAAATAGAAGCAAATAAACATCATATAAAATATCTCAAAAATTTAAAAGGAAACTCTTAGTAAATAATGTTGGGGCTGAAGTTGTAACTCAATGATAAAATGCAAATTTAGTGTGTGCAAAGCAAAAGTTAAAACTCCAGATCCATAAACAAAGAAATAAAGAAAACAAAGCAAAACAACATGTATCAAGAGTCTGGTCAAAAACTGAAGATCAGATCAAGAAGTGAACAGAATGAAAAAATTGGGAAAAGTCCTCTAAAATATGTGAAGCTTTATCAAAATGTCTAACATAGAAGACTTTGGAGTCCCAGAAAAAATACAAGAAGGAGAATGGTAAAGAAAATATATTTGATTGTCCAGCTTGCTTACAATTCTGTAAAATATTTAGTTAGAAAGTCATAAAAAAAAGAAAGTCATAATGTTTTTCAAAGATTAACCAGATAAAGACAAAGAAAGCCCTGACTAAGGCATGTTAATAAAACCTAACAGTGCCAAAGACAGGGAAAAAATTGAAAGAAGGTAAAACAAAATGCCATCATAACTTCAGAGAATTAACACTACTTTATCCTCAGAAAAAAAGGCTGCAAATGCTAAAGCAGTGAAAAAAAACAAAACAAAAAAACTTACAAGTAAAGGATAAAAAAAATGTATGATTTTTTTTTTGTGTGTGTGTGTGTACTGGAAGCCCCAGCTATTAAACTCGGGTCCTTGTGTTTGTGAGGCAGGCAATGTAACCACTGAGCTAAATCCCTGGCCCAAAAATCTATGAATTTGATAACCAGTGAAATTATCTTTCAGGAGCAAAGTTCAAATGAAGCATTTCAGCAAAGAAGAAAGACTAGACTAATGTATTTCCAATAGACTATATATTAAAGAAATTCTTTGGGCTAAACAGAAATGCTAAGCAATAGTCATTCAGATTTTGAGGAACATATGAAAACATTGGCTATATTAAATATGTAGGTAAATATATAAGATACTTTTCCCCTCTTCCATCCTTTCATCCTTTCTTTTTTTTTTTTTTTTTTTAATAGACTATATATTAAAGAAATTCTTTGGGCTAAACAGAAATGCTAAGCAATAGTCATTCAGATTTTGAGGAACATATGAAAACATTGGCTATATTAAATATGTAGGTAAATATATAAGATACTTTTCCCCTCTTCCATCCTTTCATCCTTTTTTTTTTTTTTTTTTTTCTGTACCAAGGTCCGAAATTCAGTCCTGTCACTAGCAAGGCAGGGAGCGGAACCACTGAGCTAAATCCCCAGCCCTGCCTCTTCATTTCTTTAAAATATGTAGAAAGGTTTGAAGCAAACATTACGTTGCTATCTATGGAGTTTATAATTTTATGCAATATATACATAATATATAAAGATGGCTCGATGCTTTGCACCTTTTATGTTGAATGGCATAATAACATTAAATAGAAAAATCATGAATATATACTGTAACCACAGGAGAAACCACTAAAAATTACTGTGACTGGTCAAGAACTAAAAGTCAATAAAAAACATCACAGTGGTATCCTAAAATTACTTACTAAAATAATAAAAAAGAATGCAGAAAAGAAAAAAAAAGTAAAATATGCAAGAAACAAGTAGAAAACAAATAACAAAAAGAAAGACAAATCACAAGTATGTCAATAATTACATTAAATATTAATGGACTATGCACTCCAATTAATACTGATTATCAAAATGGATAAAGAAACACACACACACACACAAAAGCTCAGTCATTATCTACGTGAGATTCGCTCTAAGTATAAAAACAGATAAGTTGAAAGTAATCAATGGGAAAAGGTTTTTCATGTTTATACTAAGCCTAAGAAAGCTACAGCTGCTCTGAAAACTGAATTTTTAAAAGAAAATAATTTCTATTGTTAAAAATTTGTGTGTATGAGTGTGTGTGCTGGCCTGTGGGAGGGGTACATGAGTGTTGCTTGGCCCTGAACTCAGGCTTTCACATTTGCTAGACAGGCATTTTAACACTGAGGTACAATTCCAGCCTAGGGGATGGTTTATAATTTATCATGAATAAATATATTCATACCTATGAAGCAGGAACTAAAAGCAATTTCACAGTTACAGTTAGAGATGTTAATATGATGCTTTAGTTTATTAATGGAACATCTGGAGAAAAAGTATCAATCAACAAATGATTACAATAGCACTAAAATTATCTTAATTGATATTTATAGAATAAATGCATTTCTTTTTACCTGGGTATGGTGGTGCAAGCCTATAGTGTTACACTCTGGGAGACTGAGGCATTAGGTTTGTGAATTAAAGACCAATCTGGTAATTCAGTGACTCAGT
Organism: Fukomys damarensis; assembly: GCF_012274545.1. NCBI lineage: Eukaryota > Metazoa > Chordata > Mammalia > Rodentia > Bathyergidae > Fukomys > Fukomys damarensis. The sequence goes on from NW_022900922.1 coordinate 19,473,408, forward strand.
AGGACCCTGTCTCAAAAATATAACTGAATAAATAAATAAATAAAATAGGTTGTAGCTTAGTTTGAAGGCCCTGTATTGAAACCCCAGTACATCACACACACACACACACACACACACACACACACACACACACAGAAATATGTTATTTTCATAGGCATATAGTGCATTTAGCAAGACAAACCATGCACAGAAATATAAATTGAGTTGACAAAACTCCAGAGATAAAGGAGAAACCCAAAAGAATGACATGTTAAATCCCATAAAAGCATGATTTAAAACATTGAGATTGGGACCTAGAAGAGACAAAATCTTGGTTTTAATGTGTTCATTTTCTGCTATATGAAGATAAATCATGTAACATCTAAAGTGGCTCTCAATCCATAAAGTACTTAGTGTGCATAATGAAATATTAATGGTCAGTATTTAGGTCCATTATTTTATTTGTTAAGGAAATACATTGTGTGGTATTCGCATAATATAATTTAGTACCCATTGTGTAATGGACACATTCACATAGAAGAATGTTATTAGTGCTTTAGAGTTTGTAGGTAAACACATCTTATCTTTCTTTAAGTGTGTGAAGAATTTTAGAATGGAAATTTTGATATCAAAGACTTAAGATTTTATGCTATGACATATGGATGGTGCTTTAGTAGATCACTGTTTTGTCTTTTCTAGGCAAAGGGACAAAATGACTTCAGGTTTTTAGAGTCAATTTGTTTTTGAAGGGATAAATGTATTAATTGCTACTGTTTTACAAAATAATAATTGTACTAAGTTTTGAGGATTTCATAAAAATATTATTGGTGGAAAGTTATGTTTAATTGAGGTCAGGAAACTGAAGATTCTCAATTGCAAGTGGCTGAAAACACCATGGAAACTAAATTCCATGAATAAAACTGAAATAAAAGAGTAAAATAGATCTCATTTCTGGCCATGTATTTGTTATGATCATATCAAAGATACAATTTTGTCAACTTGACTGATTTTACTATATTTTCATTATTTTATTCGGATGTGAATGTGGGAACAGCTGCCAGAAAAGTGTGCACTGTTGGAAAAAAAATATCCGCAAGTGCACGTCAGTAGCCACCTTTAGAATAAATCTTTGCAACCTAAATTTTATTTCTTTAGTGTTTCTTTTCTCAAGTAATGCATGTGTGTAATTTTAGAAAATTTCTTATTAGGTTTTATTTACCTATAAGAGCATTTTGTATTAATTATTTATTTATGCATTTCAAGACATTAAAATAAAAATACAACGGGCTGTTTGGGGTGAGAATGAAGAGGCGTCGATGCTTCTTTTAATGTTGAGTTTACGTATGCTCTCAAGGTTACACACGATTTAACTTATCAATCAATTCACATCTGTGTTACATACATATGCTCTCCAAATGGTTGTTAGAAGGCAGATAACATTAGGCTGATAAATTTATAGAAGAAGAAACAGATACAAAGAGATTTAAAAATGACTTTTCTACGACGGCATAGGAGACGATAGAGTCAGAATTTTCTCACGGACACCTACCTTAGTTCAGAGTCCATATTCCTTACTAAAATAGTATAATAAGAGAATGTACTTCATGAATTAAATATTGCATTTCTATGCAGCACTTAACAATAACATGCAGTTATTGACCACAGTAAATCAAGCCTCCTATCCTTCTATTCTCCGTTCATAAATTGTGAGGCACCACCTCAGTACTGCTTTTTAACAACAGAAATAAAAACTTTCTCTGAGTAAATGACTATTTGAGTGCATACAATCGTATGATTCTGAAAACAATCATCAATGTGTAATTATCAGAATTTTCTTTTGATTGTTGATTATTTAACTTTTATATTTCTGATTTTACATTCATAGAAGAGCTAGCAATATTTCATTTGAAGAGTTTGTACTTGTAATGAATTCACAAAGTTTCATGATGAAGGAAGCTGAAGCTACTAATAAAAAGTAATGGGTATAATATTATTAGTTAATTTATTTAATTAATTCTGTGCTAGGAACATACAATAGAAATGCAATGATAATGTAAAAATAAAAAAGCATTCGTGACATTAAATAATCTACATTATTTTCTGTGACTATTGCAAACTGTAGTGATTATTTCATCCTGACTTTTCTTGTGAACTGAGAGAGAAATCTACCAGTAGCAAAGGAAGACTACTTATATCATCAGTACATATATTTAAATGTCAAAGCCTATGACAGATTTTTCCAAATATAAAATCTACAACAGTTTCACATCGTGTGCCGTTTTGTCATTATTTTAGTATGAGAGTGGATTATTTGGACATACATATGTTATCAAATTTAACTGCCTTTGATATTTCAGATTGTAAGATTTTGCTAAGGTATACGTGACCTTATGGTATTTTACATTCCATAATATATCCATGCATACTGAATCATAACAAACCATATAATTCTACAATCTGCAGTTTGTTTTTTTTCTTTAGTTTTTTTATTCTGTCAGAAATTTGTCTTGAACCTTATTAACCAGAGTAAATTTTTTTTACTTTTTACACATAAATCTTCTAATTGCTCATACTTTTGTAGACACTTCTGTTGCTACACAGCATTCAAAAGTTTATTGCAAAGGAAGCAGTAGTAAACATTTTTAGAGTATTTTTAAAGAGTAACATAGCCTCATAAGGGGGAAAAATCACGATTAATAAAAGAAATTTCTCAGACATTCTAATTGCTGAGTTTGAGCAAATTTCAATTAACATGATGAAAACACTCAACATACCATAACACTGCTTCCCAGGCTTGCCCTGATACTATCTGTTCTATCACAGAGTAAGATTCTTTTCTGCTACCTTTCCTGCTATGTTATCAGTGTCCAACCGTTTTCCCTCCCATTTCCTCTCTGGGCAGTTTTCTGGCCCAGCTCAATTAAAGGACAAATCCATTGCAGTCTGCAGCCTAGGAATTATAATGAAGTCAGCTGTCAAACTCCTATCTCACAGCTGCCCCTCTGCGGGTAATCTGATGGCCACTTGTCAGCTGTTTCACCCAGTCACGCACAGACAAAGGGCCTCTGATGGCCTGCTTTTCTCTAATCAATCTACACAGAGGCAGATGTTGAAATCCCAACAGGAAAAGGTATAATTTGATTTAGCATTCAAAACTGCCTTCTCCCATTGATATATCAGATCTCTCTGAACTCGATATTCTTTTGCAACCATGAGGCAAATGACTTTGTTTGCTTTGCACATTCTGTCATTAAAATTAATGCTTCAGAATGATATCTGGTAGTATAGCACATTGCTCAGTAGAACATATCAGACTGTAAAACAATTATTATTTCTTTGGTGGTATAAGGAATCTAGGTAATTCTGAGTTTTCAGAGGTTTCTATAATTTCTAATAATTTAATGTGAGCAAGAAGAATTAAAGAATTATTCATTCAGCTTTCCTTTTATTCACCAAATAGAATGTATATTGAAAGGAAAAGATAGATTTTTTTCCCAAAGTAGCTACCTCTGCAATAAACTTTTGATTGGGAAATGTAAAGAATTAACAGTGATTGTATTCTAAGTTTTTTATTTCCAACCACAAAGACTTCAGTTTTCGTAATGCAGCAATTTGCTTATTTAAGGAAATATCTCAAGCCAATCTATATATCATTAACTGACTTTAAAATATATATAATTTTTATTACACAATACTGTAACTTGCCAACTACAGCAATTATGTTCCCTCACCTGTGGAAGAAGACAAAAATGATTGTCAATACCTAGATTCTTACTCCTGAAAACCTACAAGTCTCATTTCTAATGTCTTTCTCAAGGAGGTAGATCCTTCTAGTTGATGGTTAAAACGCAAATGCACGTAAGTTATTATTAAAGACATGATCATAAAATTGGCTTGGAGAATCAGACATTTGTCTAAATATTTATGCGGAAAGGGGAAATACAAATAATTACTACTGCATATTTGGAGTTATTTTATAATGAAAATTAGCATCTTTCTTGACCCATATTCTGCTAAATATTTATAGAATGAATTTCACCTCAGTTTTTTCAGATTAGTTTTAACTTAAGTTGTCAAAATATAAATTTTATTTTCTTTAGTAGTCCTTGTAAAATAAACATATCATTGAAATTCTGAAATATATAAGTCATGTGTATTTTTTGTATATCAAATTGCTTAAAGATATTTTTTCCTGGCTTGGAGTTCTAACTACAATATTTTATAAGTATTTAAAACATCAGTCCATTTCTAACAAAAGACTAATATTCTAAATGAAGCTCTATTCTAAATATTTGAATCCCTGATATTGGGTAGACATTCAGAGATAATGCAAAATTGTAAGAAGATAAGTCCAAGTCTTTGGTAGTCAAACATTCAAGTATATTTAATAAGAAAACTCAATTTCAAGTCAGCACTGCAAGAAATAAGCTATTATAGAAACTAGCATGGTTTTTCAGAATTCAAATTCCAATGTTACAGCGATCTTTACATACGAAAATGGTCTCCATTACTGCTTTGCTGTTTGATCATCAAGATGGATACAAGTGCGCACAAATGGCTTAAAAGTCGTAAGATTAATGTAAAAAGAGAAGATGGGGGCATAAGTATTCTGCTATTCCTGGTAAAAATCAATATCTGCCTATCTTTGGTCTGGCCCCTGAACATAGCCCTGAAGTTGATCTATTCTAAGAGAGAAGCAGTCAGCCATAGGGACTAGAATGAAGGTTTATACCTGCCCTGTGTTCTTGTGTGTTGACAGAGACGGCTGGCCTGGGATGTCTGTAGTTTCTAACCTAAAAAAAAGCAAAAAAAAAAAAAGAAAAAGATATTTACACTCTGACACTCTGAGGCAGCTGCTAGGGAAGAAGGAGGGGGTCCCAATAGCTTCTTAGAAAATTTGTGGATTTAAAAGAAAATCTAGGTGAATGGCTTTCAAATAAAATTGGGGGGAGGTGACCCCTGTGGATCCCTAACACTGCCCTAAGAGCAACAGTTTTATAATGATACTAAAATGCTGTATTCTGTATTTCTTTCTATTTTCTCGTGGGTATTTTTCTAGACAACTAATGAAATGTATACTCTGTATTGTTTTTAAAACTCCTCACTTTTAATTTATAATATAGTAAATAACAATTGATATAGACACAATTTATGTAGCAAACCCTCTTGAGGTCCTCAATAATCAATAATTCTGAAGAATGATGCAATGAATTAAATAGTGCCCAACCCCAAAGGGCCCTAGCTCCAAATCTGGTTACCGAGAAATGGTGACCCTCCCTGCTCCCCCCCACCCTCTCTCATTAGAAGGTGGCCATCCACAAGGCAGAACAAGAGGCCTCACCAGATCTTGTCCAGTCTGACACCCCTACCTCAGACTTCTTGCTTCTAGAACTGTGAGAAAATACATTTTATTGGTTAAATACCCAATTATGAGTTATTTTAAGCAGAATGCCAAGGGACTAGTATAAAGGGGCCTCTGAAATTTAAAAAAAAAATCTGAGTGCCACTTAATTCTATCAGTGATATTATAATACTCTAGTCCTTCTAGAAAATAAAAACCCACGAGTCCCTTTGGAGTCTCTTATGTCTTTGAACGAAACGGATAACCCTGTGTTCAGATAATTGTTTTCAAATGCTGCAGTATTTGTCATAACGATTTACTGTGAGAGAAACCTGTGACAGCATCTCACCTACTCCAAATATTTTAGTGTTGCCTTTAAAACCCCATGCATGGTCCTCAATTTTCTCATTCAATAGTATTTTCTGTTGTTCTCCTTAAACCACTTTGTTTCGGAAGTAAATCTCAAGTGTTCTGGTTGTGCTCTCCTCATAGTTGTCTCTTCTCATGTTCAGGCAGTCTTCTACTGTATATTTTGGATCAGTGGTGGTGAACCCTTTAGAGGTGAACCCTTTATTAATGATAATAACCAGCCCTCTCTGGTACGTGTGCCATAGGTTCACTAGCACTGTTCTAGGTCATTTCTTTCAATTTACAAAATTTTATCTGTTACCGTTACTAATCACAGCTGTCCTCTAAGAACCCAGGAAATATGTAGTACTATGTATGCTTGGGTTACTGCTGCAGAAATACAAATTCCCATGCATTTTTAAAGAGGCTCGTATAATGATTATTTTGGAATCCAAAAAAAGAATCTGAGAAAATGGATCTTTTTCTATAATGTACTGTGTGTTAAATATAGATGTTAAAATACCAATCCTCTTAATATACAATATGTTCTCTCAAAATGTATGTCACATAACTGGAAAATTTTTCACAGTGTATGCTTACTTCTTTTCCATCTGTGTCCTCAACTTTTGACCCAGAAATTCAGTTCTGCCAGCCGGCAGTCCCAGACATTTTGGAACAGAGAGATGGGTCATCTTTCTCTGCCTTGTTAGAGAACTTTAACATCAGAATAAATAATTATAAAATGTGATTTCTTTCTGAAGCCACTGTGCTTGAGATGATTCCTTATGTGCTGGATCCCTGATCTTGGGCAAGGTAGTTAACTTTTCATTGCTTATATGAAAAAATGAGATAATAATATTCTGACTTTACTGTGATGTTGAATATTGACTAAACTAGTATTCCTAAAGTCTCTGTTATCTACCTTCTTGCAATGCAGACAGCAGGCCAATATAAAATAAGATTCCAAAACTCAAAGTAAAATTCTCTAATTCTAACCAGAATTTTTCCAAATATAAAAAAACCTTCGAATTATTTTATCTCTTCCAGCAAAATAGGATAAGCTAATTGATTCATATAACTACCTTATGAGAATAACTTTGTTGTATCAAAGTTTCATAATTTAAGTATTTTCATGTTCTTGTTCCTAGTTTATCTTTGAATTTACTTGAAGATTCAGAAAGATATGGTTATTATGATTTACACAGTTATTGGTGAACATATTTACACATTTTTAAAAATACTGAGTTAGAAAATGTAGAACTGTAACTTTTTAAATAAGAGAATATCAATTATGTCATAACTGCAATTTGAACTAATTAATTGCTCTTTAATTTGTGAATTAATGATTTCAATATGATTCTAAAAACATCAGAAATATATATTATTTGAGATGAATCAATAACTAGCCAGACCCAGAAATTCTAAATGGTGTGCTAAGTGGAGGTCCCAGACATTGCCTAGCAAAGTAATGGTCAACCTTCTCTGCCTTGTTGGAGTTTCCGAACCCTAGCATACACAATTATAAAAACAGTTAGTTTTTAAAGCCACTGTGTCTGGGATGGTTTATTATGCACTGTGTGAGATCTTGGACAACTTACTTAACTTTTAATTGCCTCAGTTTTATTATATAAAAAATGGAGCAATAATACTGACTTCGACTCATTGTGTTGTTAAGAGTATTAAGTGAGTTAGTGTGACTTAGAGCGCTATGTGTTTTCCCGATTTATTAATAAGAAGCTGACACTTGAAGAGGTCAATTCACCAAAGTCAAAACTCTTATAGGCTAGAGGTGGGAATTAAATACACTTAAATTTCAGAATTGATGCTAATAACCTTTTCTCAAAAGCTTTATTCAGAAGAGAAAAAGAGTAGAAAGGGAACTTTAGAAGAGAGGTATTATTTAAGATGTTCTCAGAAAATTTTAATATAGGGTCTAAAAAAATATGAAACCACAGATGTGTGACTCTTCCATTTCTCCTCACAAGAATTCAGTCAGTCAAAGCAAATATTATTCTTCTCATCTCAAAGATGATGAAACTTAAGTTGAAAATGTTAAGGACTTGCTGAGGGTCAAAATGTTCATGGCTATATCTCAGTTATATCCACCTCTTTTAACTGTGAATTCCAGGTTGTAAACATGAAAAGATCAAGACACAGAGCAGACATTGGTCTTGATCTTGTTTAGAATGTATTAGACTGCCCTTTAAATTTTTTTGCTTGGTTATTAGGTTTTCAAACTGAATTAAGAAACATTTTTCTAGTGAGGTAATTATCATGCCAGGATCTTCTAGGGAAGAGGTCAATATATTTTTTTTCCATAAAAAGATCAGATACTAAATACTTTGAGTTTCAAAAGTCAGAAGAGACAAGTCTATGTGACAAATAGTGAACTCTGACTTTATAATGATAAAATGGTCCATTTTATAAAGTCAGAGTTCACTATCAACCTTATTTAAGAATACAAGTTATATTCATAGGTAAATGGATACATATTGAGGATATACTCCTAAGTGAAATAAAGAAATCACACATGTGTAAATACCGAATACTTTCTCTGGTGTGAAAAACTATGCTAGTACTCAAGATCTTATGGGATAATTAACAATGTGAAATAGGAAGAAAAGGGCTAAAGGTATAGGGAAAGTGGGAAGGGTAGGGGAAGGGGAAAAAGGGAAAAGAAAAAAATGTGAGAAAATGAAAAAAATGGAAATAAAGTGTTTGTAAATGGAGAGGGGAGGAGGGGGTGAAGGGAGCGTAGGGACAAGGGGAAAAACTGAGAATCAAGACCTATCATGTAAAGGTGTAAGATCCCAACAATGAATTTAACTGTACTGTATACCTAAAATGTACCAGTAAACTCAATTAAAAAATAAAAGAAAATAAATTATAAGCAAAATTTGGCTTATAGGCTGCAGTTTACTGGCCTCTATCTTAGAAGCTCATGAATAATCAATCTGCCATTATTTAGTTACCAACACCTTTGTATTGTAAGTTTTCCTTTAAATACTTGTGATTGGCATATTAAGGTTAAGTAGAACGTGGTGGTCATGTTAGTCTTAGTATTCATTCAATGAATATTTATTAAGAACCTATCTTGTGCCAAGCATTTTCTAGATTATGAATTTTAAAGTATTTTAAAGACAATAAGGTGGTTTGTACTCTGGTGAAGTTCAAATATGCACCATCCCATTAGAAGATGAACAAGTTAACTGAATAACATTCATGCACCAACACTAGATAATTGCAAGCAGAGCAGGTAAGAAAGTAAACAAGCAAAATGATGTAGGATTCTACTTAGTTTGTGGTTGGGCTATGTCCTAATTAACCCAACATGAGTTGAAAATGTCATATGTTAAAGTTGCATTTAGTACACCTAGTCTATCCAACATCACTGCTGAACGACGTGACTACTCTTCAGTGTCCTTTGTTTATACCTAGGGCTTACTTTGCTAATGCCACAGAGCATCAAAAAGAGAATTCAAGGCAATTATCACTAGCCTTGGATAAGATCAAAATCCAAAGCATACTTTCCATCAAATATGCATCCCTTTTGTATTGTGGTAAGGGCCCCAAATCCTAAATTGAGCCATGTTAAATGAAGCACTACCAATTATTAGGTGTGTGGGTAACTTTGCAGATAGGGCTTAAGTGTTTTCTTTGGGGATTTCTTGGTATTGTGGTTGCTTGCACACTGAGATAAGATGGCAAGTATGGTGGAAAGATTACTGTTGGTATCAAACTCCTACACAGAAACAGCCTTGGAGTGTTGACATAAAGGAGGGCTGTCTGAAAACCTGGAGAGCAGGCAAAGCAGGTGGTGTGTACCACGTGTAGAGGAGCTGTGATGGTGAGGGAAGCCAATCTTCATGGGACTTTGTGATTTATTCTAAAGACCTGGGAAACCAACAAAGAGAGTTTTGATAGAAAATGGCACATTCTGAAATTTGTGACTTGAAAACCTCACTGATTGCAATAGGAATACTGAGTGGTGGAAGGTTGTAACTGGAGATAGATGGCTGTAGAAACTGTGCAAGTCTAGGTGAGAGGGACATGGCTGGAAGAGGCAGCACCCTGGGAGGGACATGGCTGGGAGAGCGGGGAAACCTGGTTTTATTCCAAAGGTTGATTCCATTCTTGCTAAAGAGATTCATTGGGAAGATATTGGAATGGGAAAACTCAATATTTGACACTTTCGTTGACTGAAATGAGCAGGAAAAGACTTAGGGAGGTTGTAGACGTAAGAGTTCAGCTTAGTAAGTAATTAGTTTGTGGTGTTATCAAGCAGTCGAAGTGACTCTCAAACTAAGAGGGGGGAGAGCTGGAAATACATGTGAAATGATCAAAGCATTCTGAAAATATTTAAATTTGTAAAAAATAATTTCAGTAAAGTACACATGGTCATTCACCTCATTCAAAGAAAACTCCCTCTTCTGGAACATTCCTGTCTCATCATTCTCGCCATTTTCCGGAAGCAGCTCTGGAAGTTTTCTTTTCTGAGCGTCTCTAGTTCCACTGTCATGGCTGCCTGCATGTCCTGAATCTATTCAAAAGATTGAGCTTTTGTGGTCATGTTGACATTGCTGAAGAGCTGTAAGTTGCATGATGCCAGATCTAGTAAATGAGGTAGATAAGGACATACTATAATACTTCTTTTTTGGTCAGAATTTGCTATAAAGTGTTGATTAGGGAGGTATGATCCAAAGATATGGTCGATTTTAAACTTGACAATTTATCTCAGTAAAGACACATTTTTATGAATTCCTCTCAAAATACTCAAAATATTTCCACTCACTTTGAACGCATTTATTTTGTCTTTCTTGGCAATGTATCTTTTGCCATAATAAGAGGCTGGATGCATCATGTACAGGTCAAAATTCCCTATGATGGGCGTTATCATTTTGCATGATAAAATGATATCAATAAATGTATCAATAAATGTTTTGCAAAAAGTAAAACTAAATAAAATGGATTACACAGTCTATCACAGGGCAGACAATGAATAAACAATAATAGGACCTAAAAAATATTTAAACATTCACTACGCATTTTGATCATGCCTTGTGGATGTAAGAGCCTGAAGCTTCCTTAGATGATTTTCAAGCTGTGCCACTGAGTAGTGTCCCTTAATGGAACAAGTAGATATACGGAAGCCAGGGGTGGCCTGGTGGGGGGCAAAAAAGCAATTGGGAAATACTTTGAGAGAATATAGTCCCTAAGGAGGCAGAAAAGGAAATCAGAGAGAGAGAGGAGGAAAATCAAGAAAGTCTCACAAAGACAACGAAAGCGGTGGCTCATGAAGGTGGCTGGGAGACCACGTAAGGGGAGGATTCTGACTTTGGGAGTCATGGGTCCCCGTGAAGAGAGCCTGGACACAGTGAGAAAAAATGGAACTGAAATATCTGGCAGAGAGACTAGAGGTGAGGAGATGAGTGAACAGTTGTTTGTGAACAAGGAAAGCACACACGGCGGAGCAATGCCAGGGTCCAGGTCGGCCTGTTGGTTGGGAAATGGCTGCATTATGTTTGTGTGATGACGAGAATGAGACATGAGTGATGCCAACAAGCAGAGCCAGGAGGAGAGAGAAGTATGTGTGGCATCCATACAGCATGCTCCCCACCGGGCACACCGTAGCGGCTTTGTGAAACGCTACTTAGATGTTTGATTGTATTTCAAAGATCGAGATGATCAAAAGGAGAATCGAAGATTCGTATAATATTTATAAATAAATTCAATTAAGCTTCAAACTACAGACTGATGGAACGCTCTCCAAGACAAGAACAACCACACAGCCTTAATAAGAAAGGGAAACCATTTGTTACCTGCATAATGTAAGCCACAACACTATAAATAAGTGCCAAGTAGATTTTTAAAGGACTAGAAAATCAGCTTGTTTCTGAAGAATCAGACATCTTCCTCAAAAACATATTATTCAATTATTTTTCACATTGTTGATATAAACTTGGGTCACATGTATACTTGAATTAGGACAAATCCAGGGGAAATATCCAGTCATTTAAATGCTCCATAAAGAGGACTTTATATCAATATAAATTACAATTATTGTGATGATGATCAATATTTATATTGTCTCTCCCACCCTCCTGAGCACATTCTATGGCATCACTGCTGCCTGCAGCGGGAGATCCAGTGAATCACAAGTGTCGCATCAGGACACAAATGCAGCTGAGCAATGCCTGGTTTCCACCTCAGTGGTGACAGAGTTGTGGCTGCCCCCATTTCAAAGCAGGGGAAACTCGTTAGTTTTATTTATCAGACATGGTATGCTGTTGTCACATTTCTTGTGAAAGCTTTGTTTTCCAGGTGAACTGAGTAAGAAGATAATTGAGAGCCTGACACATAATGTCATTGCTGCTGTTATCCCATCATTGTTTTATTTCTAATTGACTAGACAAGATGCTGTTGGAGCTTTTGCTGTTCCTTCTTTTGTTGTTGTTCAATTAAAAATCTATTTTGCCCTGCTGTAAAATCAGACCAGGCATAAATATTTAAAAATTGCTGATGTTTGACTTCACAACGTGAAGGTGAGAAAGACCTAGAGCCAATGATGACACAACCTTGTAAAGTGAAGACAGGCCTTCAGGAGGATTAGCAGAAGAGATAGATGAAGACTCCTGCTAAGCTGGAAAGCTTGCATTCAGCCTTCAGAACCTCAGGGCAAAGCAACCAATGGAGTACATTACTTGTTCAAATTTCAGAATCAAGGAGAGTGATAGAAAAACCATCAGGATTATTGTTCCTTTCACACTTACTCCCTATCATTGTTGGTAAATGAACAAATATTGCCTCCCTAAGCACAAAGACACATAGTCCTGAGAAGGGAAAAAGCAGGAGATTAAGCATCAAAACACATTGCTTTGAAAAATCAACATCAATATAATTAAAGTTACACTGATGTAACATTATGTGATCATTCTGGTCTTTTTTCCTGATTAAGATCTTCAGTTTCTTCAGAATTAAGATGAGCAGCATCATAATCCTTACCTTCTACCTGTTCAAGTAGCAGATCCACACACCCTGCTTTCAAATTCCAGCCTGTCACACACAAGCCACCTTTCCTTGGAGAGCCACTGGACATCTCCGAACTCGAGCTCATTACACGGAACAGGATTCCTATCACCTTGCTCAAGGAGCTGCTGCTGATTTTGTGGGGCTAAACAAAGATGACAGACTCAATGGATGAGCACCCTGTCCAGCATGAGGGTTAAACTCAACCGGCAACTTGGGAGGTGTGGGACCTGGCTAGGGAGCAAGAGAAGCACACTTTTGAGATTGTCTGGGTGGGTCATGGAAGTGTCATCTTGAGTACCACAGAACTGATCCTTGGCCCTTTCTTTTCTAGCACTATTTCCTTCTCTGCTTCCAGGGTGCCACGAATTAAGCATCTTTGCTCCACCTTCTGCCCTGATGTCCCTCCTTTGGAGCCAGCTGATTACAGAACGAGCCTCCTGAAACCCTGAGACACTTCCTCCTTAAACTGTGAGCATCAGGCATTTGGTCCCAGGAAGAGATTTGAGAATAATTCTCAATAACATTAACATTAACCATTCTGTATTTCTCATTCTATAGATTTCTACCATTCAGGAGCTACCAACAGTTCAGGTCCCGTCCCCAAGCATATAGAATGAGTTTGGCTAGATACTGTAAAGTGTTTTGGTTTATTAGAATACTAGGGAAGAGCTTAAATCACTGGGGCAAAAGGAGCTGCAAGGGGAGCGTAGAGAAGGGGCAGCTACCCGGATGGCATGAGAGCTCTCCCTCGGGTACTCTAGTTAAGACCGGAAGGAAGTATCAGTGGTTGTACGTGATACAGAACAGCCTCCAAACATATGTATACGTATGTGTTCAAAGAAAACAGAACAGAAAAATAAAGCAAGTTCTATTATTTTGACAGTCAGAAAATAATGTAGCTTATTTTATTTTTCTATTCTATTTTATTTTATTTGTGCACCAAATACAGAGTTTGGTATTTGCTTTCTTTTTTTGGTAAAATAATAATATTTAAGATTCATTTTCCCTCATTCGGTTTAGTTTTATAACATTTTTAACATTCTGAATCTTGATTACTTATTGTTACTCCCCTATCGATTTCTTCCCACACTTGCTGTTATAGTATTATAATATCACTGAGCACAAATTATTGTTTATACTTATGAGTACCTGATAATGACTAATTCCTAGAAGAGATGCATTAGATCAAATATATTAACAATTTGTCATTTAGAAAATTGTCATTTTTTTTCCTCTACTAATCTTTGTATTTTTTCAGATTCAGGCATGAATCTCAAGTCAATTCGAGCCAAGGATTTCGCTCAGTGGTTCTACCACCTGCCTCAAAAGTGCAAGGGCCTGAGTTCAATCCCTGGTACCAAAAAAAAAAAAAAAAAAAAAAAAAAACAATCAAGTCAATTTGAGTTAACAGATGTAGTTTGAAGTAGGGAAGGTAGAATAAATATGTATATGCAATATTACCATTCCCCTAGGACCTATACTAATCTTAGCTACTTTTGTATACATATTTATGTTTTTATTATTCTGTGGTCCTGTTCTCTGGGATTGTACAGATCTACGCAAGGATCACTATTTCAGAAAAGCTATTGTGGAAGTGTTCAGAGAAAATATTGCCCTCTCCTTCACCTCACCCACAACTCCTGATACTTCAGGGCTCCATTTGGCTGTCTGAAAAGGAAATTCTTGTGCAGTCTAGGCAGCTGCCTCTCCTCTATGCGCTCTTGGCATCTCCTTTTGTCCCTGCCTTTTAAAGTACTTCATGGCTCTTCTCAAGGGTGAGTTTTCCCACCTGTAGTTGAGTTTTTGAAAATGGAAAACCGATAGAGCTCTAGACAAAATGCTATTACAAGATCTCATATCAAAAGGAAGTACAAATTTATATTTAGCAAAGCACTGAACAGAGTTGGTGTACAGATGTAGTTATGGCAGTATGTTAAACGCTGATTGCAGGTCCTAGCAAGTAAGTAGGTCGAGAGAATTACTGAGCTCAGATTTTTTTTGGCGGTGGAGGGGGGTTACCTAAGATTCTTTTCAGGATAGGACCGAATTTTGACCCAAAGATTCTTATTAGAAATCCAAATATAATTGTAAAATTAATTTCCTGATGTTCAAGTTCATTAGCAAAGTCAATTATTGTCTACACTTCTCTCTTAATGGTAACAACAGTCAACATAACGTGTGAATAGTTTTTAGTGATTTTAAGTGCCAATTGCTTATTACTAAATTAATGATCTTTGTAAGACTTGTAAAGATTATTATATTGATAAGGTGGATGATTTAGAAAAAGGTGGAATATAAGTGTCTAAAAAAGGAATATGAGAAGTGAAAACTTTGTTGTAATTACAATGGTTCATTTGAAAAATTGGCTTTGCTTTTTCTACCTTTATGTTTCGACAGTGATCCAGTGGAGATAATCGAGATCCAAAGGTCTCATGAATGTTAAATTTAGACATCAAATATAAGTAGTACTGGAGTCAGGAGAAAGAAATTCACCAAGGAAAGGCAATTCTGGAGACATGGAAAGTATTTAAAGAGGAATTTCTGTTTTGATTTATAGCTGTAGAGGAGGTTTGTAGAGGAGGAATAATGTATTTACTCTATAACATTGGCTCATATATTTCTGCTGTTGTTATCTAAATTTGAATTACATAAGTAACATATTGATAAAAAAGTTAAAAAATACAGATCATTAAAAAAAATCTGTATAACTGTCCCACATTTTGCAATATCAACTTCTAAATTTTATATAAAATATATTGCAACATTTTTGCTTATAAGAAAAAGTCTGGATGTTATAACTTATCTTATTTTTACAACCAGTCTTACCTATTTATTTCTATGTCAGTACATGTACTTTAGAACAATATACCTAATAGTTTTATGCAATCCAACTGTAGATTCAGGTTATCAAATAAAAATAACTTTTCTTGTGATTGCTGTTTTGCTACTATCAGGGAAGCTACAGTGAAGAAATGTGTACGTGGTGTTTTATGTAATCTTTTTAGGAAAAATTCCTGCATAAAGAATTGTTGGGTAAAAAATTTCTTAGGTATATTTTTAATGCTTTTGAGTACTTAGAATTACATTCCTGAAATGTGGAGATGACCTACATTGCCACAAAATTAATTTTAGTAATATTTTCTCCCTACCTCCCATACCGAGCCACATTGGGCAGAGTGTTTTTAAATTTCAAATTTGATATGTGCCTTTCTTCCTATTTCACATTGTTAATTATCTCATTAGGATCTTATATACTATTATAGTTTTTCACACCAGAGAAACTATTCGGTATTTACAAATGTGTGACTTACCTAAAGGTGTAGGGAAAGTGGGAAGGTTAGGGGAAAGGTAATAAGGGAAAAGAAAAAAGTATGAGAAAATAAAAAATGGAAATAAAGTGTTTGTAAATGGGGAGAGGAGGAGGGGCGAAGGGAGGGCAGGGACAAGGGGAAAAACTGAGAACCAAGACCTGTTATGTAGAGGTACAAGATCCCAATAATGAATGTAACTGTACTGTGTACCTAAAAAGTACCAATAAACTCAATGAGAAAAAAAGAAAGTCAACTATAAAAAAATTGATATGCCATGTGCCATTTGTCAGAAATTTAATTTGCAGTGTTGGATTTCTAGTGAACATGTTGAAATTCATGTGTATATTTTGTATCACTCGTTCTAACACAAGTGACCAGTATGGTAAAGTCACCTCTTCTTCATAGTGAGTTATAGTGATGCTCTAAGTAAAAGAAGGCAAGCAAATCATACAAAGCTTGCTGAGGTCTAGGCTTAGAATTTGCAGACCGTCAATACTAAAGTAAGTTACAACCCAAACAAAAATATAGGAAGCAAGGTAGGGCAGGTAGGTGTCTGTCCAGATTTGCAGGTTCTACATCCACGGAGTCAACCAACAGCAGTCCAAAATATTTGAAAAAAGAGATTACAACTTTACTGAACAGGTACAAAATCTTTTTTCTTGTCATTAGTCCCTAAACAATACATGTGATAATTGTCTACATACCATTTAGATTATATTTGGTATTTTAAATTAATGTAGAGATGATTCCAGGCAAACAAAGGATCTACATAGGTCACATGAAAATACTGTGTCATTTTTATGTAAGAAATTTGGGCATCAGTGGATTTCCTAACTGCAGATACCAAGGAATGACTCTTCTGAGGATTCATAAACATGGTCAATTTTAGCTATTTTTCATCTACTAATAAGATTATCTATTGCTTTGCGGCTTCTGGGCAAATGGAAACAGGATCTTGTTGTGACCAAAATGGGTTGCTATTCTTCAACCTCCAATAAGATACTGGGCTTTGCCTTTTCTCAGTCTATCGCCAATGCCAGATGCTTTTCTTTCCTGAAGAGCGAATTGGTTCAACTAGATGATATGTGAAACCTCGCTTACCTTTGTACCTCTTTTACCAAGAGGCAGCTGTCATTTCATCACAGAAAAAAAGTGTTTTTTAAAAAAGGAAGCACTCATTTGAATCAAAGAATTCTTGGGCTCCCCTGAGTGGCCATTTGGGCTTAGAAAGGTGGGTATTAAAATTCCATGACAATAAATCTATAATGAAATCGTTAGACCTCGTTTATCAATAATAAACTGAAGAGTAAAATAAATTGATTTTGAAACATTCCAGCTGATTCTGAGCTCAGGAAAAGGAAGAATCCTTGCACCGATCATGCTTAGCGGATATCTGCTTCCATGATTTGTCATTAATCATTTAGTTTCAAAATGATTCTTGTTTTATGATGAAATCCCTAAATGTTAGTGCACATAAGGAAAATAAAAATCCATAAATGAAATTGTGGGTCAGTTGAGCTTCATAGTTGTTAAGATTAAAATCGCTGATGATTTCTTTCTCCAAGGAAAATCATTCACATTTTATGTTATTTGGTTAGTTACTGTTTTAATAAGATGACAAATTAATAAATAATATGGTAGAAATACAAAATGAAGTACATTATCTGTATATTCCTATGAGATTGCCATTGTATTAAATACATTTTTACTTAAAAATAGAATTGGCCTTCAAAATTACCTCCCCTCTATGACATAGATGTTCTGTAGCAAGGGAATAATCTTATAAAACACACCACTATTCAAAATGCTCACAAGTTTAATATGGAAAATACATAAGCAGTCAAAAGAAAGGAAAGTGAAAACAAAACCCTGAAGCTGCTTCATTAATAAGAAACAGGCTAGCGAATTTAAAATAGACTCCATGTGGATAAACTAGAACACCTGGGTACTGCCTTTCAAGCAAAATAGCACATTAACGATTTTTTTTAAGTGAATTACAAACTGAGAGTTTATCACCAAAATTCTTTTACATTGTTTTAAAAGAAAACATCTTACTAGAGATAACAAGTCACCTTAGTCAGAAGGATTGAAATAGAAGAAGGAATGCTGATCAAATAAATTAAGAGAAAAGCATATTAAATTAAAGAAAAAATAGCTGAATAAAAAGGTCCAATGAATTGAACTCTCTTCCAAATGCAAACATTAACTAGATGAGAATGGTGTGTAAATTAGGAGATGATGATCACTATGGTTGGAAATTCCTTATACTTTTTCATTGTGGACGGGTGGGCTGGGATTTTCATATTATGTTAATTTTAGGCTCCAAGAAGTAGGAGTAGCTAAGGAAATACAGTTTTTCAAGTATAAATATTAAAATATATTATTTTGACATAGAAAGGAAAAGATTTAACCAGGCACAAAGTAAACAATAAATAGATCGTTCCTAAGAAAAGCAGGAGAGGAGAGGAGGGAGAAAGGGGAAATGTAAAAAAAGTAGGACGTAAGAAAACAACCATATTTGATTTAAGCTACTTAAATTATTTGAATAATCATATGTAATCATTTTATTCAAGATAGAGTTTGGATTTTTAAAATCCTGCTGCATGTTATTGAAAGATATGCACTCAAAACATAAATATGTTTGAAAATGACCTGGAAATACACGTATGTTTATGTTTATACTTATATATGGAAAATTCTATTTAAAAGGAACTCAGGTGAACTCTGTATTTGAAGAAGACAATTTATAGGACACAGGAATTCTGACAAAATATTCTATACAATAGAAAATATCTAAACCCAAGCCAAGTATATATTTAAAATACATGTAGCAAAATTATATAGAATTATGGGATAAATTTAAAATTATCTCACTATATCTGAAGATTTCAAAACTATTCTGCAGTTATTTTTTGGACCCAGCCTATAAAAACTGGTTAAAGGTATGGAAAACTGAAAAACATTATTAATAAACTTGATTTAACCTCATATTTTATTTCTTTTTGCTTTCTTTTTTAGCAGCTTCATTAAGAGATACCTTGCGTACCATAAGATTCACCTATTTAGTCAAGGAAGAATCACACAAAAATTTAAATATATGGACACTCTTCTATAGCAAAATGACAAAACTTGAAAACCACTCACCTGTCTGTGTCAATATGGAATTAGTTACACAATGTAGCACTTTAAAAAACAAAATGAAACAAATAAAATCCAAGCTTACTATTTAGACAAGCTGCCTATATGAGTGATGCATCAATCTGGCAGCAAGTTTGCAGATAGATTTATAGACAATGCAAGAACTATTGCTGTGCTTTGTAGCTCATATATATGCCGTGCATATCCTTTTGGATGTATCACACATCACATAAAGAAGAATATTTAAAAACTCATAAACAAATAGTGGAGGTGCTGATGAGCTAAGGCAGCACATAAGCCAGGGGCCATTAGCTGACTGACTTATTCTTTCTTCCACCCCTGTATGGAGTATAAAGCAGAAACCTCCAGGTAGAACTGTGAATCCAAAACCAAAAATACTCAGGGGCTTGTCAGCTCTGGAGACTGTTTTTCAATCATCTATTAACTTGGAATCATTTCTTAGAAGCCTGTTAATGGATATGCTGGATGCCTGTTTCAGAGCTTGGCATGGTGGAGCTTTGGTAGAGGCTGTCTCAGCACATGAGTAAGACCAGTCCAGACCCCAGGAATGTGATGATCCTGGGAAGGTAGAAGACAGCAAAGACAAAACCCACATATATCCCAGTCCCAAAACTTGCCCACGTACTTTAACTTTTTATATAAAAGTCTCGTGTCCTGTTAACTGTTGGCCCAATGGCCCATTTCACACTAATTTATTTTTGAGTAATTATTTTAATTCAGTCAGATAAATCAAAAGGAATAATGGATGTTTTTATTTATTAGTTCATATTTATTAAGCAGATATGTTCAAAATTAAGACAAGCAAGTTACGCGACTGTTTTGGACAATCATAAGAAAGCACTGTCTTAGAGAAAAAACAAGATTCTATAGATACAGTTACAAGAAAATTAGAAAGACTTTTATTACCACCATAGTGTTAAGTGTTGAATGTTCAATCTTCACTCAATAATAGTCCTATAAACAAAAGTCCACAGATATTACTTCATCTGCATGAGCACTCTTAATTAAACTCTTGTCTACTTCAGGAAAGATTGTATTTTGCAGATTGTTCTGACAAATTTTAAACAGATTGTTCAGTCTAACAACATTAAATTATTATTACAATGATGATTTCTTTAAAAAGTTGTGATTTTGAAAAATTCTTTTTGGTTATCAAAAAGTGAGAGCTAAATAATATTTCTGTGTAGAATTGTATAATTAGCTAGGATACTTATCCTATTGTATTAGCTGTCAAAGTAATGATTGTATAAAAAATTAGTCCTTATGGAATAAATCATTAAACTTGGGTCGTTAGACCACTAAAATCCCGACAGCATGATCCACAGACACAAAAGTACTCCAGGTAGGCTTTTCTTCTTCTTCTTCTTCTTTTTTTTTTTTTTTTTTAGCTTTAATTGAGTTTATTGGATTCTTCTTTTAAAAACAAGATTTATGCTTTCCATCATCCAGGAGCTTTCTAGGTTTACATTGTGTAGATTTTATTCTCATACGGAAGCAATCTCAGTACTCACTGCTTAAGTGAGATTCATATATGTAGAGACTTTCTATCACACTGCTTAGAACCCCACCTCAAGATTACTGTAAGGTGGACATGATTTTGTAGTGACTACCAAAGTAAAGGTAATTATTAAGTGTTGCATTCTTCCCATATTATCTCTGTGAAGGCAGAAATTCCTTTTAAAAAACAATGAAGATTATATGTAATTGATTAGCTACTGAAATTTTTAGTGGCTTCAAAATATGTTACAAACTTCATTGGATTCTGAGCCAATTGAGCCTAAAATAAAAGTATATATAATTTTCATTTTGAAGGTGCAATAATAATACACTTCTGCATGTGTTCAAACTATCAAGGGCTGATTATTTTCTCTACCCATCAACATGAACTATCATGCAGAGCAAAACAGCTGCCCCCTAGCCTCTCAGTGACCATTTTGACCCACTTAAGACTATATGTCACCTGGAAAAGCTCAAGTTACCAGTTAAATTCAGAGGATTCTCTGTGAAACTGAAGACCAACTGTGTAAGTGTTGGTACTGTTTGAAGATCATAAACACAAGTGAAGATCCAGAATGGACCAATGCTATCGCTTTATGTGTGCAGCAGCAAAGAGGACTCATCATTATGCAGCAAAACCGTGGTAATGCTTTACCACAACCCCACACTTAAGCAGCAGCCATAGACACGTAGGGGAATACAGAAAAGTCAGAGTTGATAAATTCGCAAACGCATTATGTAGTTGGAGCTTAAATGCATCCCACAGGCTTATATGCCAAAAGTGTGTTGACCAGCCTGTGGCACTACTGATAGGTGGTGGAACCTTCAGAAGGTGGGGCTTAATGGGAGAAGTTAGCACATTGGGGTATCTTGAAGAGGACATTTAAACCCAGACTTTCCTCTCTCTTTGCCTCCAAGCTGCCACGAGGTGAGCAGCTTTGCCCTTCCACGAGCTCCCTACCATGATGTTCTGCTCCTCCTCAAAGAGTGCGGCCAAATATTCATGAGCTGAAAACTCTAAAACGATAAGCTAAAATGAAGCTGATCATTTATGAACCTTTATTTATTTCAGGGATTTGGCATAGAGACAAAAAGTTGATCAAGTAAACAATAGTGCAAAAAAGAGACATCATCCAATTGTGTGTTTTGTTTCAAAGATGACGGATGGATGATGATTATGAAAGTTAGATACATGACCCTAAGAAGAGGCTTGTAGTTTGAAACCACTTACTTGAAAAGCTCAAAATAACACATTGTGTATCATCAGAAGACTCACAACCACGGAGCTTCATGTCAATAAGGTGTGCATGGAAAATGATGACTTGCTATGAAACACGCTGACACACAGAATGAGGGCAACACCGGCGGAGGTAGAGGAGCCAACATCCTAGGTGAGAAATGTCGATGGAGAATTTATTCCAAGCTTCACATAGGCAGATAATGCACTAATACCATGTTGCATTGTGGTACGTTAATCAGTAGTTTGCTTCCTGAGATGTGGCTCTTCCTAGTGTTTCATTCATTCCAGCCCTAAACATGCATTATATAGATATAGATTTGCCCCTTTCCTCCCTCCCTCCCTCCTTCCTTCCTATTTGTTTATTTGTGTAGATATGTTAACTGACTCCTGGACACTTGTTCCCCAGAATTTTTAAATGCAGTTATAGACGAAGGGCTGTTAATTAGAAGATGAATGTCTATCTGCCTATTATGGATACTGTGACATTTATCCTGTTTAAAAATAAATGTAAGAATTCTCTTCTCTGCACTGATATCCCAGGTCCACACCTGTCCAATGTATTCAAGTAAGGGCTTTTTAAAAATATTATTGAATCAATATCTAGTTATGTTCTTCAGGATGGTAGAATGACAAAAAGTGTATGCCATTTTATAAATCTGGTATTCTGTAAACTTCCAGATTAAAAAAAAACACATTTGATATTATTTTAATTGAAAATTGTAAATTTTAACAAAGTTTAGAATATGAGTTCAATTTAATGGATCATCTATAAATAGAACACACACACACACACACACACATATATAGTTGTAGTGTATAAAGGGAATAAAATGGGAATCAAGGAACAGACTAGTTCATGCTTGCATTTTATACATGTAATATAGTATCTGACAAAGAGTGCTTATATTATATATCAATTGAATATCATGTATTTAATTATGTAATTAATCATGTATTATCTCTGAAATAATGATACTTAGCACATTAAAATTAATCATCACCTAGGCACTTGAGATAGTTTAAAAATACTAAATAGCTATTTTAATTTTCCCTTAAATCATATACTCTGTTCAGGTGAACCATAAAGTAAGTCGAATAAATGTGTGTTAGTGAAGATAAAAAGGAGATGAGCATGAAGCAAAAAGTAAATATCCATGATGCATTAAGTACATGTGAGGCTTATACGGATATCAGATGCTGAAGCCTTAAATCAGACAGTCACAGATAAAGCAGATTTTTACCCTAAGTGTCCGTTTCCTTTTTTTTCTTTGTTGTTATTTAATTAATTGGCATATGTTTTCAATACCTAATAATTGCCTTCGTTTTGGGAAATCAGTGCATACATATAGTATATTGATCATTTCCGATACCCTTTCCCTTTTTTCCTCTCTTCCTTTCCCTCCCTGTTCCTATTCCCCTTCCCCACCTCCAAGAATTCTACCTCCTTTCCTACTCTCTCTCCTTTGTACTCTTTAATTTACATGTTGGGTTTCTCCTGTAACAGAAACCATGAGACAATTAACCTTCTGTGTCTGACTTATTTCACTTAATGTTATGGTCATGAATTCTGCCTGTTTCCATACAAATAAATCTGAATGAACTTTCTTTATGACTGAGTTGTACCCCATTGTGAAAATATATCACATCTTCTTTATCAATTCATCTCTTTTTGGACTGGGAGGCTGTTGCAGTAGTTTAGCAATTGCGACTTGCACTATTATAAACATGCACATCTATAGTATGATTTTAATTCTTTTGGAAAAATACACAAGGGAGACACAGTGGGGTTAAATGGAATTTTTATTTTCAGTTTCTTGAGGAATCTCCATACTGTTTTCTGTAAGTGTTACACTGGTTTACATTTTGACCGAAAAAGACAAAAAGGTTCCTTTTTCACCAAATCCTTGCCAGCATTTGTTGTTTTGTTGTGGTCTTGGTGAAAGCCATTCAGGTATAAGGTGAAATCTCATTGGTTTTTTTTTATTTTCATTTTTTTCAGCTTTAATTGAGCTTATTGGTACATTTTAGGGATACAGTACAGTTACATTCATTGTTGGGATCTTGTACCTCTACATGACAGGTCTTGGTTCTCATTTTGTCCCCTTGTCCCTGCCCTCCCTTCACCCCCTCCTCTCCTCCCCATCTACAACCACTTTATTTCCATCTTTTCATTATCTCACATTTTTTTCTTTTCCCTTATTACCCTTCCCCCTACCCATCCCACCTTCCCTATACCTTTAGCTCCTTTCTTCCCATTTCTCAATGTCAGTAATCTTATTAGGATCTTCTGTATTATTGCAGAATAATCTGCAATATTTTCATTTCTTAATGGTTAAAGATGTTAATCACTTTTTAAAAATCTATTTACTAGCTATTTCTGTTTCTTCTTTTAAGAAACATCTATTCATTTCATTTTATTTTGCACTTGGACATTTTGGAGGAGTAATTTTTTAATTCCTCATATATTCTAGATATTAGGCCTCTATCAGAAATTTTTACAAACTTTTTGTGCTTTTTTTTTTTCTGAGACAGGGTTTCACTTCATAATGCAGGCTGTCCCTGAACTCACTCTTTAGCCCAGGCTGGCCTCAGACTCATAGCGATCCTCCTGCCTCTGCCTTCCGAGTGCTGGGATTAAACACGTGCACCACCACACCTGGCTTAATTATTTTATAAAGTTTAAAAATAAGTTTTTACAATGGCAAAAGTTTTCCTGCTTTGAAGGTTGTGAGTTCACTCCGTATAAAGTGTTTCCATTGTTGTTCAGAAACTTTTAAATTTAATATAATCCCATGTGTTGGTTGTTGGTGTTCTTTATTGCACTGCTGGAATTCTTTTCAATAAATCCTTACCTGTACCCTGTGTCTTCGAGTGTTTTCCCTATTTTATCTCCCAGAAAATCCAGTATATTTGTATTTATATTTTGGTCTTTTATCCACTTTGATTTGATTTTAGTAGTGATACAGGTCTTAGTTTTATTCTTCAAGTGGACAACCAGTTTTCCAGCACTGTTTGTAAAACAGGTTATCCATTCTTTTTCACTCTTTTTACCTTGCATTTGTGAGGCAGGAAGCAGAATCACTGAGCTAAATCCCAAGCCCCAGGTTATCCGTTCTTTAAGATTTATTTTTTTTAGCCCTTTATCAAAGATCATATGGATAGTGATATCCAGGGTACTTGTGTCTTCTATTTTATTTCATTGTTCTGTGTGTCTGTTTTTGCACCAATATCATGTTGTTTTTTCTTACAATAAATTCACAGTATAATTTAAAATCCAGAATTGTAATGTCCCCCATTTTTCTGGTTTTGCTTACAAGAGCTTTGGCTATTATGGATCTCTTTAGGTCACACAAAGATTTTAGGATTCCTTTTCTAGTACTGTAAAAAATGTTGGTATTTGATATTAATTGCATTAAATCGTTAGATTGCTTTTGTTAACACTATTTCTGCCTATCCAAGTACAGGGAATGTCCTTAATTTTCTAATATTCTCTTGAATCTCTCTCTTCAGACTACTATAGTTGTCATTACAGATAGTTTTGGCCTCCTTGGTTAGGTTGATTCCTATGTGTTTAATACTTTTCTGTTGTTGTGAGTGATGTGATTTCCCTAGTTTCTTTCTCATTATTTGTGCACAAGAATATTATTAATTATTGCGCACCTATTTTCTATCCTGTAACATTGCTGAATTTGTTCAGCAAGTGTAAGAGGATTCTGGTAGAATTTTTTGGTCTTATATGCAAAGAAAATATAATCTCCTTTTGTAGATCATTTGACTTCCTCATTTCCTATTTGCATCCCTTTTATTTCTTTCCCTTGTCCTATTGCTGTGGCTAATTTTTTGAGCGCTGTGCTGAGGAGGAGTAAAGACAGTGGAGATCCTTTTAACCTTGCTGACTTTAGAGAGAGTGCTTTCAGTTTTTCCCAATTTAGTACAATGTTGGCTATAAGTTTTTCATAAAGCCTTTTCATACTTTGAGATTATATCTTTCTAATTCTATTACCATTAAGGATTTTATTATGAAAAGATGTTGGATTTTGTCAAAAGCTCTTCTTGCATCTATTGACATGGTTTTTATCCTTATTTCTTCTTATGAGCTATGTGACACTCACTGATCTATGTATATGGTGTCATCCTTATATCCTTGGGATGAAGGTAACTTGTACATGATGTGCAATGTGTTTGTGATTTGTTGCTTTCTGTTTGTAAGTCTCTTATTGATGAAATTTGCATCTATGTCCAGTTTTTGTTTGAGTCCTTGTACAATTTTGGTATTAAAGTTATAAAGGCTTTATAAAATGAATCTGGACATTTTATTTCCCTTTCAATTTCATGGAACAGTTTCCAGAATATTGACATTGGCTCTTCTCTGAAGTCTCAGTAAAATTCAGTGGTAAATTCACCTGATCCTGGGCTTTTTCTTTATGGAAAATTTTGTATTACAGTTTCAGTTTCATTGCCTGTTGTCAGTCTCCTCAGATATTAAATAATTTCTCAGTTTGGCTTAGGTATGTCATACATGTCCAGGAATTTACACATTTCCTCTAGATTTTCCAATTAATTGGAATATGAATTTTTGAAATTGTTTGTTAAAATCCTCTGAATTTCAATAGGGTCTGCTTTAATTTCACCATTTTCATTTCTAATTGCATTTATATGAGTCTTTCCCTTTTTTTCTAAATTTGACTAAGGGTTTACCAATCTTCTTATCCTTAAAAAAAAAAAAGAAGAAGCTCAATTAATACCACATAAGACAAAAAGAACCAATCCAATTGCTAGCAATCAAAGATAAAGAGCTGATGTTAACATCTCCCATATTATAAGAGTCACTCCAATATGAGTGATTGCTAATACTCTTCGGGGACAATGGACATCTGAACACAATTAAATATCTCTAAATACTGAAAATGGAGACAAACAGCTGAGAGATTTGTATATAGCAAAAATTCCCCACAAATGACAGTAAAAATAAATCATTTCTCAGGCAAGCAGAGTTGAGGGACCTTCACACTATTTGATGCCAAAGCATGTTCTTTGGGGCTGGAGGTAAATAAATGCTGATAGTACTGTGGATTTTCAGAAATAACTGAAGAGAGTTTCAAAGGATACATGTCTAATGTAATACAATAGATCTGTTTTATTAAATATTTTAAAAGCTACTTTTGTATGATAATAGGCATGTGCATTCATTAAAATAAACACTACTTGCTATTCAAGGCAAAAATCATCATTATATCTTATGTGTGGTTTATATAGGATACGTACAAATTCTTTACATATTTGTGAAGTTTTTAAATGACTTAAAAGGCTAAATATATAATCATTCAACTAATTTTCAGATTCATTAAACACACTTTATATGTCCCTTTCAGCTGTGTAGTAAGCACTGTGCAATACTGGAAATACTAATTCATCAGCATTATGAATCAGTATGCTGTACACCTGCATGTATAGCTCAGTGATAGAGCACTTGCCTACTTGCATGAGGCCCTTGCTCAATCTCTAGCATTGCAACAAAAGAAAAAAAAAAGAATCCATCAGCATTGGATACATATTTCCCTGTAACAGTTTTCCTCAGTAAAGTGTTTATTTCTCCATCAGAAAAATCATCAAAATGCTCTCATTGAATTAAGTATGTTCCAACAGTGATGGAAGATATTTCTGTGTTTTAACTTGCTTTATTCATCACTGCTTCAAGTATCTAACACATTTGGGAAGTTTCATAGATCCAGCAATGAATGAAAATTCACCCAATGACTTTATTTATTAATCAGTTAATTCATTTCTAAAAGCTTCCAATTGGAACACTGGTGGGTTTGCTCTGTGATTGAGCGCTTGCTGAGCATGCACAGCCACCTGGGTTCTATCTTAGTACCAAAAACGAAAGAAGGGCCCATGTCACGTTTTTAGTTATACTCTTTAACTTTTTTTTTCTTAGAAACTACTTCTGTTAAAATATGGGTCTGAGATTTTATGTCAAAAAAAGAAATTAGCCACTGAGTTTCTTCCCTTGACTCATTAAAAAAAAAATCTTTCCGAATGAATTTAGAAATAGCAAATCATTGAAGCGAAGCATTGTTCTTTTACATAAGGGAAAGAAAATACACTGCCCTGAAACAAAATTTAAAATGTATTTAAGTATTATGAAATACAAAATAAGACGATTTAAAATATATTATAGGTATATCTCATATTCCTTAAACATTTTAGCAAGGATCGAATTTGCATTATGGAACAAAAACGAAATTATTAACAGCAACTATTTATGATAGAGAATAATGGTATTGGCAAGGTGAATAGCAAGGGAGGATTGCCAGAAAACAAGAGCAGATTCTTATAGACTAACTATAGTTTATAAAATGGCATCCAGAGTGAACCAAGACTTTTGAAAAAAGACTCATTAAGTCATTCAAAACTGTGGCAAGAAATTTTGAAGTATAAAAACACCAGGCTATCTCCCCAGTCACAAACTACCATCATATCCTGGTTGCAGTGCTCTGGTATAACAATTCGATGGAGATTCTTTCTGGCAGTATCAAGACAGAACAGTGGCTACAGAAATGAATTTTTGACATTATTCTCAAGCCTATTTTTTTCCAATTACTGCCTAACTAGACAAAGCAGTCCCTAGGTTTTATTACTTTATTTTCCTGAATTTTGATTAATCACAGTAAAGGAAAAATGGGGCACTATGGGCATAAGTGTTAATATATGTCTTAGAGATCAGTTTATTACCACTCTTTCATATGGGATCCGGGTGAAGAAATTACCTGAATAGGATTTTTCATTTTTATGATGTGGCGTTTTCTACAATCTCTTTTATGAGATAATATCAGATAGTGAAATTTCCACTATTATGGAAATCAGAAGACTATTTTTCAATCGAGGCTATACAACTAAATCTCATAACCTAGCTTACCTCAATTAATTATTCTATAAAGACAGCCAGTTTGATTTTGTTATTTTTCAAGTGTCTTTTTGCACTAAGTCCTAGGCATGGAAGAAACACCTTATTCATTACAGTACAATGACATGAAGGTTTGTAAGACAATATGGCCTGCGAAAGTCTAAAGAAGCAAAAATGTAAGCAATAGGAAGAATTAGCTTAGTTGAGGATTCTAGAACTAAATAGACAGAGCTTGCCTAATTGGAAGCGTCTATGTTCATGGTGTATTTGCGTTTGTGTCCGTGTGAGTAAATACGCATATGTCCGAGAGTGCTAGTTTGTGTG
Source organism: Fukomys damarensis (assembly GCF_012274545.1). Classification (NCBI taxonomy): domain Eukaryota; kingdom Metazoa; phylum Chordata; class Mammalia; order Rodentia; family Bathyergidae; genus Fukomys; species Fukomys damarensis. Next base: position 19,502,543 of record NW_022900922.1, read on the forward strand.
TGAGATAGATTTCACTCCATTAAACTCTTTGTATAATTACTCGATTAAACGTTTTTATAATATAGTTACTCGATTTAAACTCTTTGTATGGAATAGTTCCAGTGAACTGCATTACAGAACGTAGAACTATATCATTAGCGCTGAGATGGCAGAAATCGCCAGGGCCTTAGTCGGCAAGGGCATATTTAACGCATTAAGCAGTAAGCTCTGCAATAAGTGTAGTAAAAGCAATATCCAATGAGTCTGAAGACTATCAAATTAACATAGCTTGCATAAAATCTAAAGATGTGAATCATCCTTACAAAGACAATAATACAGCAGTAGAGAAACCAAAAATTACTCAGAACAAAATATGTGTTCTTATACTATCTGCTACTCTGCATGACTGATGGTTATGATATTGATCGCCATTGAAAAAACTTCCCAGATGTCCTCTTTTAAACCACCAATGAGTATTAAAAATTGAAAAGATACACATATTTGTTGGTGTCCTCTACCACTTAAATAGTTTTGCCCTGCCTATTAATTTTTTTATATTAAATGATTATAGACTCACAAGAAATTACAAATGTTTTTCAGAGAAGCCCCTGTATCTATCTCTGAGGACCCATCAATGGTGACATGCATAAATAAAGTGCATTATCAGACCAGGACAATGATCAGCAAAGAACTACCTGTTTCTGCATGCTCTCGCTTGAAAAAATACATTAGTTTATCTTTGTCCATTAATGTTTACTTTCAGAGATGGGCACATCAACCTCCCCTTTACTAATTTGAAAATGAAATAGCTAAAAATTATGTTTACTTTACTTTTGATATTCTGAATACTCAGTGTGCTCTATAAACTTAAATTGAGCCTCTAGCCTCAGAATCAGCTATTTAGGAAGCAATGACTAATATTTAGCTTACCAAAGTAGATTCCTAAAGTATTATAACTATCTGTGCTCTTTATATGGTGGAGCACTCAAGTGGTGAAGTAAATCCCATTTCACATTAGAGACCATTAAGATATTCATTGATTTAGGAGATGTTTATTGAACAGCTTATTTTGAGCAAACACCACACTAGACAATATAAAGGATAAAAATATGCATAAAAGCAGTTCCCTAGTCACCAAGGGACTTCTGTAATATAGAATCAGAAATATTACAGTAGGGAAAACAACTGCAGAGAATGAAAAGTAGATTTAGTCATAAAAAAAGGCACGAGGAAGTCATGTTATGCTGCAGAGAATTTGGTATCTAATAATCTTCCCTAGACCAGACCAAGACATTAGAACTTTTCTGTCCAGTTTAATACCTCCACTCAAGTATTTTCTGGCTTTCTACCCTTTAATTGCAACCCTGGCTATATTGATTTTATTGCAGCAATTTAGAAACATAATCTAGATGTATATTTTTCTAGTTTATCATCTCCTTCATGAATAAATACCAGAATAAGGATAAACCGGCACCTTGAAGAATTTTTATTCTTCTTTTATGTTTTTTTCATGTAGAAAGCTACTTATTTCCTATAGGAGAGGGAGAAAGAGAGAGACAGGTGGGGGGAGAAGGAAAGGTGGAGGTACGATTAGGGATTAGGAAAAGGGAAGAAAGTAAACACATAAAAGGTAGTCTTCTTCCAAAAGGCAGGCTATGAAAATGGTAGGATAACAGCTTGCTGGGTTGGAAACAGTACCATTCAGTTAACAATGGAATTTTTTTTTTTACACAGGGAAAATATTTATTGAGCACTTTCAAAGAATCTGACACATTTTAGCTCGCACAGGTCTGATCCTTCCTTTCCTGTTGTACCTATTCTGAGTGGGCCAGTCTTTCTTCCTCACTGTCTGTAGACTTTCTTTTTTTTTTCTATTATCTATCTTTTTTTTTTCCTTTTATTGAGTTTATTGGTACCATCTAGGTATACAATACAATTCCATTCATTATTGGGATCTTGTACCTTTACATGACAGGTCTTGATTCTCATTTTTTCCCCTTGTCCCTGTCCTCCCTTCACCCCCTCCTCCCCTCCCCTTTTACAAACACTTTATTTCCAACAATGGAATATTTTTAAAAAATAGTTTTCTTTTCAAATTGTAAAGGGGTAAAACATAGAAAACTGTACTAAACAAGTTTGGTATAAAACAGAGTAAATTTTTCAAATAAATCCAGGGAGAAAGCACAATGCTGGAAAGAATGTGTACAAGGGTAGAGGAAAAATATTTTATACAAAACTATCTATTGCAGCCAGGGATTTAGCTCAGTGGCTGCCTTGCAAGCCCAAGGACCTGAGTTCGATCCCCAGTACCAAAAACAAACAAACAAAACTACCTATTGCAATACAGAAAAAAGTATAAAATGTTCCCACTTTGGAGCTTTAGTACAAAATGACACTGGCATTGAGTCACTTCACTATCTAAGCCTTAGGAGCTCACAAAGGGAGGGGAAGATGCTAGAAAGAATAAAAGGAATCACAATTTTTAACTCTCAAGTTGATCAGTCGAAACGCCAACTGTTTTCAGCTGAAAATCTCATATCCTTCAATAACATCTACCCCTAAGCCAAAGTTCACACAAGCCTCAAAATATTCTGTTAGAAAGTCCACAAACACCCTACACATAAGGGCTGGGATCTCTTTGTGTTAGAATTTGGACAATGCAAATAAATCTACAGGCTAAATGATGAACACATTCAGTCTTTTTTTTAAAAAAAGCATATCCCTGTGATGAATATATATACTTGTAAATTCTCTGTGGTTAGAAACATATTTAAAGTATCCACAGATCAACTAGACCTGGATTCATCCAACACTGGAATTCTACACTAAAGACTGAGGTCCTTCTTGATAAGAAGCAGGCAACGTTAGAAATGGAGTTTTTGTTGCTCCAATGAACCTTCCCTGGGTGGGTCTTCCCTGTAGAATGTGCGGTTAGCACAGGCAAATCCCTGTTCTTAAGGAAAGAACTTCCTGGGACTTTGGAGTCTGCCAGGGGCTCACGTGCTGTGCCATGAAATTGGATGCGATGAAATTGGAAACATAGTCTTGTAGCGAAGCAGTTAGGCTTCATACATGGGGCATATAAATAGGAAGGATCTTGAAGGCGGAGACTTATGTATGTCCTCCAAAGTCCCGTTTACAGTTACTTTCCTGACTACGTATTCTAAAAGTCATGTATGTGTATGTGCATGTATATACTGGTGGTTTTTATCCCTACCTCTTGACCATGCCCCTTTCCACTTCTTAATAAGGCCTAGTAACAATAGTTTATAAGACACCCAGTTTCTTTCCAACCTTTTTTTCAGTCTCCTAATTAGGGACTCAATGAGGCTGGAGCTCTCTGAAAAGAAGATGGCAGTTGAACTGAAGAAATGAAAAGCAGTGTCTCTTCAGCTGAGGGATGCCCCTCACCCCTCTCATAGCACCAAAGTTTCTCTGCAAAAATAGTATCTGAGCTACAAAAGGAAAGGTAGATGTACTTGTTAAAGCATTTTGCCAGGGCCTGGTCCAGGATCAAGGGCTATATAAAAACAGGGTTGAGAGCAGCTGTTTTCAAAGTCTCTGGCTGTAGACAAAGGACTGGTCCCCCACATGGTCAGTGTCTGCTTGCTGAGAGTCTCCCAGACCATCCACTTCTACTTTTAATGTTTGGTAAATTGGTTCATTTGTTTTTTCTGTGCTAATTTTCAAAATCCATACAACATCCTCAGCAGAGTGATTCTACATTGGGAATTTTAACTTTTCATGTATCTCTTTGTTACCCCCTGGTGCAGGTTTTAGTTGGTAACACCAAATACTATGACTTGCTCCCAAGCCTAAAACAACACAAAATAATAAACACAATGATCTAAAGAAATAAAAAGAGGCAAATGGAAATTCACATCCTTTTAGCAACTCCTACGTACTGCTCACATTTTTTATTTGATATGTTTAATCTAAAAAAATGCCCAGTCATAAATATTTAACACAATGTCATTTTTAATTTTTTTTAGTCAGAAGGTAACTAATATCAAATCCAAAAAGAAATACTGTAATGAATCAAGTTGCATTTTAATATAGCAAACAAGTACATACTTGGGCTGTGGGGTCAGATTGTGCGGTTACCATTTTGCTTCCACAAGAAATATTCATCTCTCATCTGTAAAATGTAAGATATAATAATATCTATAATGCTTATCTTGTGGCAGGCTTGGTGTCATAAGCGATTAATCTCAAATATCTGGCTTATCCAGATAAAACAATGATTCCTGCTCCCTTTGCAGCCCTGTGCATGTCTCAGGTTGGATGGCTCCTCCACTTGGTCTCCTTACATCATGTGGCTCTATCGTATTTGCAAAGACACCACAGAATGTGTGTGTTGTGTGTGTGTGTGTAGTGGGAAAAGAGGCCTTCAGGACTCCAGCCTGGTGGAGAAATGGAAATAAACAAGATAATGAGGCATCTGCACTGGGCACAGAAGCTGCATATGGGCCTGGATGGAAAACAGAAAATATCACGTCTGCACATATCACGTTGGTCTAATTTCAGTCACAGAGCCACAAGTGACTCCCAGATAGGTGTAACATATAATCAAGTAAAAAGTAACCAGGTTTGGTGAATGCCTCTTCAGCTTTGCCCATATTACAAATCTCAAGACTTATTTGGAGACTTAAATGAATTAAAATATATAGAACTCTTAGAATCCTGCCTTATATCACAATATATTAGAACCATTATTTACATTGCTTTTTTCTACATTTTTGTAATCATAAATGCCTGCTGCCTTTCCATATCAGTTATAAAACTTTAATCTTGTACAAACAAGCTGGCAGACCAGTGTCTTTCTTCAGTCACTTCTCTGGAGACCAAGTTTTCTTCAGGGGCACTCTGAGTTCAATTAACCAGCCATTCACTGAGTGGCTGATCTCTTCATGTTTCAAGGAGACCTCTCCACAAGGTCAACTCAAAGAAGATAGGATATATGTAAATATTCTTATATAAAAACTATCCAGAGGAACGCACAGTCTGCAACCCAACAAAGTGGAGCCTCCTTTGCTCTTGCTGTCTCTGCTGTCAGATCCTAAGTTATTTTTCTTAATGACAGCACTTTAATTAGATAGATACTTCATTGACATTTCATGAGAAAAAGATTGTGATTTAGGGGATATTTTCCACTCCAACTTTTTCCTGATTCTTGTAATATTATTTCAGTATTTATTTTCTGTCTTATCTGTCTTTTCTTCAGTCTAACATTTTGAGAACAGGAACTGTAATTTCTTTCTTATTACATCTGCAAATTCCCTGATGTATCACAGTACATGCTGCAAGTGTCTGTAAGTGTTTGCTTTTTTATTATTTTATCTTTGCCGCCCCATAGAAAGCACAGACTGATGGAGGAAACATTATATGGCATAGCTCATGCCACCTCAGACCAGTGCCTGCTCTTTTTTAATGTCAATGTCTTCAGCTACAAAGGGAGGGAACCATAGCACCTACCTGTGAAGTTTGGGGTTAGTATGATGCAAGATAATCAGGTAATAATAGCTCATAATATTACCTATCACCATTGTTAATGGCAATGACTGACAGTGTTAGGAATAGGTAGGATGATGAATAAAAATACAAAGGAATATTAGACTCAATTTGGAGATTTACTGACTCAACGATGCTTACATCTCCAGATATGATTTTTTAAAAATCAGGTTATACAGCAGAGAAGGGAGAATCATTTTTACTTGTCTTTCCTTGGTGCTTTCATTTGTAAGATGCTAGCTCACTGTTGAGACACATGGATAAACTAGAAGCAAGAAGGACAATCAGCAGAATACTTCAAGGGTTAAACAGGATTCATAATATTTTCTGTAGAGGAGAAAGTGGAGCACAGATGGAAAAATCACTTTCTTACCCCATTTTGAGGGGAGGGGTACTGAACAGGTAATAACTCTATTTGTGCTACTGTTTGGCAGAACCAATAATTACTTATCACATTACTTCAGGATGATCACTGAAATAGATCTTATGTAAGTAGCCAGACTGCATATTACACTCCTCTGTCATCCTGACCCGGTTCCATAGACAACCTCCAGTATGAGTGGCCATTAGGAGCTTTAGTATTATTGAATAGGCAGAAACCATTAGTACCAGCATAAGAGTCCTCAGCCCACTGGGGAGAGCTAAAAAGAGAAGCAAAACGCTCCATCTAAGCTTTAAGTCTCTTTCAACTTCAGCACTAGAGATAGACCTGAAGGGACT